>NC_090392.1:29666141-29981766 GCF_036365525.1 Heterodontus francisci | reverse complement strand
CCAGTCTGTGGCTCCTATACAGTCTAGTTCAGTCCAGTCTGTGGCTCTAGTCCCATCCAGTCTGTGGCTCTAGTCCAGTCTAGTCTCGTCCAGTCAAGTCGGTGGCTCTGGTCCAGTCCAGACCTGTCCATTCCAGTCTGTGGTACCAGCCCAGTCCAATGCAGTCCAGTCTGTGGCTCTAGTCCAGTCTAGTCCAGTTCAGTCCATTCTCAGGCTTCAATCCTGTCCAGTCCAGTCGAGTCTGTGGCTCCAATCCAGTTCACTCCAGTCCAGTCCAGACTGTGGCTCCAGTCCTGTCCAGTCTAGTCCAATCTGTGGCTGCAATCCAGTCCAATACAGTCCAGTCTGTGGCTCCAGTCCAGTCCAGTCTGTGGCTCTAGTCCAGTCCAGTCTGTGGCTCTAGTCCAGTCCAGTCCAGTCCAATCCAGTCTGTGGTACCAGCCCAGTCCAATGCAGTCCAGTCTGTGGCTCTAGTCCAGTCTAGTCCAGTCCAGTCCATTCTCGGGCTTCAATCCTGTCCAGTCCAGTCTAGTCTGTGGCTCCAATCCAGTTTATTCCAGTCCAGTCCAGACTGTGGCTCCAGTCCTGTCCAGTCTAGTCCAGTCTGTGGCTGCAATCCAGTCCAGTCCAGTCCAATCTGTGGCTGCAATCCAGTCCAATACAGTCCAGTCTGTGGCTCCAGTCCAGTCTGTGGCTCCAGTCCAGTCCAGTCTGTGGCTCCAGTCCAGTCCAGTCTGTGGCTCCAGTCCAGTCCAGTCTGTGGCTCCAGTCCAGTCTAGTCTGTGGCTCCAGTCCAGTCCAGTCTGTGGCTCCAGTCCAGTCCAGTCTGTGGCTCCAGTCCAGTCCAGTCTGTGGCTCCAGTCCAGTCTAGTCTGTGGCTCCAGTCCAGTCCAGTCTGTGGCTCCAGTCCAGTCCAGTCTGTGGCTCCAGACCAGTCTAGTCTGTGGCTCCAGTCCAGTCCAGTCTGTGGCTCCAGTCCAGTCCAGTCTGTGGCTCCAGTCCAGTCCAGTCTGTGGCTCCAGTCCAGTCCAGTCTGTGGCTCTAGTCCAGTCCAGTCTGTGGCTCTAGTCCAGTCCAGTCTGTGGCTCTAGTCCAGTCTAGTCCAGTCCAGTCCAGTCCAGTCTGTGGCTCAGGTCCAGTCCAGTCCAGTATAGTCCAGTCCAGTCCAGTCTGTGGCTCAAGTCCAGTCTAGTCCAGTCTGTGGCTTCAATCCAGTCCAGTCCAGTCCAGTCTGTGGCTCCAGTCCAGTCCAGTCCAGTCCAATCTGTGGCTCCAATCCAGTCCAGTCTGTGGCTCCAATCCAGTTCAGTCTCGTCCTGTCTGTGGCAGCAATCCAGTCCAGTCTAGTCCAGTCTGTGGCTTCAATCCAGTCCAGTCCAGTCCAGTCTGTGGCTCCAGTCCAGTCCAGTCCAGTCCAATCTGTGGCTCAAGTCCAGTTCAGTCTGTGGCTTCAATCCAGTCCAGTACAGTCCAATCTGTGGCTCCAATCCAGTCCAGTCTGTGGCTCCAATCCAGTCCAGTCCAGTCCAATCTGTGGCTCCAATCCAGTCCAGTCTGTGGCTCCAATCCAGTTCAGTCTAGTCCAGTCTGTGGCTTCAATCCAGTCCAGTCTGTGGCTCCAGTCCAGTCCAGTCTAGTCCAGTCCAGTCCAGTCTGTGGCTTCAATCCAGTCCAGTATAGTCCAGTCCAATCCAGTCTGTGGCTCCAGTCCAGTCCAGTCCAGTCTGTGGCTTCAATCCAGTCCAGTCCAGTCTGTGGCTCAGGTCCAGTCTATTCCTGTCCAGTCCAGTCTGTGGCTCCTATACAGTCTAGTTCAGTCCAGTCTGTGGCTCTAGTCCCATCCAGTCTGTGGCTCTAGTCCAGTCTAGTCTCGTCCAGTCAAGTCGGTGGCTCTGGTCCAGTCCAGACCTGTCCATTCCAGTCTGTGGTACCAGCCCAGTCCAATGCAGTCCAGTCTGTGGCTCTAGTCCAGTCTAGTCCAGTCCAGTCCAGTCCATTCTCGGGCTTCAATCCTGTCCAGTCCAGTCGAGTCTGTGGCTCCAATCCAGTTCACTCCAGTCCAGTCCAGACTGTGGCTCCAGTCCTGTCCAGTCTAGTCCAATCTGTGGCTGCAATCCAGTCCAATACAGTCCAGTCTGTGGCTCCAGTCCAGTCCAGTCTGTGGCTCTAGTCCAGTCCAGTCTGTGGCTCTAGTCCAGTCCAGTCCAGTCCAATCCAGTCTGTGGTACCAGCCCAGTCCAATGCAGTCCAGTCTGTGGCTCTAGTCCAGTCTAGTCCAGTCCAGTCCATTCTCGGGCTTCAATCCTGTCCAGTCCAGTCTAGTCTGTGGCTCCAATCCAGTCCAGTCCAGTCCAATCTGTGGCTGCAATCCAGTCCAATACAGTCCAGTCTGTGGCTCCAGTCCAGTCTGTGGCTTCAATCCAGTCCAGTCTGTGGCTCCAGTCCAGTCCAGTCTGTGGCTCCAGTCCAGTCCAGTCTGTGGCTCCAGTCCAGTCCAGTCTGTGGCTCCAGTCCAGTCCAGTCTGTGGCTTCAGTCCAGTCCAGTCTGTGGCTCCAGTCCAGTCCAGTCTGTGGCTCCAATCCAGTCCAGTCTGTGGCTTCAATCCAGTCCAGTCTGTGGCTTCAATCCAATCCAGTCTGTGGCTTCAGTCCAGTCCAGTCTGTGGCTCCAGTCCAGTCCAGTCTGTGGCTCCAGTCCAGTCCAGTCTGTGGCTCCAGTCCAGTCTAGTCTGTGGCTCCAGTCCAGTCCAGTCTGTGGCTCCAGTCCAGTCCAGTCTGTGGCTCCAGTCCAGTCCAGTCTGTGGCTCTAGTCCAGTCCAGTCCAGTCTGTGGCTCTAGACCAGTCCAGTCTGTGGCTCTAGTCCAGTCCAGTCTGTGGCTCTAGTCCAGTCTAGTCCAGTCCAGTCCAGTCCTGTCTGTGGCTCAAGTCCAGTCTAGTCCAGTCCAGTCCAGTCTGTGGCTCAAGTCCAGTCCAGTCCAGTCCAGTCTGTGGCTCAAGTCCAGTCTAGTCCAGTCCAGTCTGTGGCTTCAATCCAGTCCAGTCCAGTCCAGTCTGTGGCTCCAGTCCAGTCTGTGGCTTCAATCCAGTCCAGAACAGTCCAGTCTGTGGCTCCAGTCCAGTCTAGTCTCGTCCAGTCCAGACCTGTCCATTCCAGTCTGTGGTACCAGCCCAGTCCAATGCAGTCCAGTCTGTGGCTCGAGTCCAGTCCAGTCCATTCTCGGGCTTCAATCCTGTCCAGTCCAGTCTAGTCTGTGGCTCCAATCCAGTTCACTCCAGTCCAGTCCAGACTGTGTCTCCAGTCCTGTCCAGTCTAGTCCAATCTGTGGCTGCAATCCAGTCCAATACAGTCCAGTCTGTGGCTCCAGTCCAGTCCAGTCTGTGGCTCTAGTCCAGTCTAGTCCAGTCCAGGGCTCCAGTCCAGTCCAGTCTGTGGCTTCAATCCAGTCCAGTCCAGTCTTTGGCTCAAGTCCAGTCTAGTCCAGTCCAGTCCAATCCAGTCTGTGGCTCCAGTCCAGTCCAGTCCAATCTGTGGCTGCAATCCAGTCCAATACAGTCCAGTCTGTGGCTTCAATCCAGTCCAGTCTGTGGCTTTAATCCAGTCCAGTCTGTGGCTCCAGTCCGTGGCTCTAGTCCAGTCTAGTCTAGTCCAGTCCAATCCAGTCTGTGGCTCCAGTCCAGTCCAGTCCAGTCTGTGGCTTCAATCCAGTCTATTCCTGTCCAGTCCAGTCTGTGGCTCCAGTCCGTGGCTCTAGTCCAGTCTAGTCCAGTCCAATCCAGTCTGTGGCTCCAGTCCAGTCCAGTCCAGTCTGTGGCTTCAATCCAGTCTATTCCTGTCCAGTCCAGTCTGTGGCTCCAGTCCGTGGCTCTAGTCCAGTCTAGTCCAGTCCAATCCAGTCTGTGGCTCCAGTCCAGTCCAGTCCAGTCTGTGGCTCAGGTCCAGTCTATTCCTGTCCAGTCCAGTCTGTGGCTCCTATACAGTCTAGTTCAGTCCAGTCCAGTTTGTGGCACCAGTCCCATCCAGTCTGCGGCTCTAATCCAGTTTAGTCTCGTCCAGTCAAGTCGGTGGCTCTGGTCCAGTCCAGACCTGTCCATTCCAGTCTGTGGTACCAGCCCAGTCCAATGCAGTCCAGTCTGTGGCTCTAGTCCAGTCTAGTCCAGTTCAGTCCATTCTCAGGCTTCAATCCTGTCCAGTCCAGTCTAGTCTGTGGCTCCAATCCAATCCAGTCCAGTCTAGTTCAGTCTGTGGCTTCAATCCAGTCCAGTTCAGTCCAATCTGTGGCTGCAATCCAGTCCAATACAGACCAGTCTGTGGCTCCAGTCCAGTCCAGTTCAGTCCAGTCCAGTCTGTGGCTCCAGACCAGTCCACTCTGTGGCTCTAGTCCAGTCTAGTCCAGTCCAATCTGTGGCTTCAATCCAGTCCAGTCCATTCTCTGGCTCCAATCCAGTCCAGTTTAGTCCAGTCTGTGGCTTCAATCCAGTCCAGTATAGTCCAGTCCAATCCAGTCTGTGGCTCCAGTCCAGTCCAATCTGTGGCTCCAATCCAGTCCAGTCTGTGGCTCCAATCCAGTCCAGTCTAGTCCAGTCTGTGGCTGCAATCCAGTCCAATCCAGTCCAATCTGTGGCTCCAATCCAGTCCAGTCTGTGGCTCCAATCCAGTTCAGTCTAGTCCAGTCTGTGGCTGCAATCCAGTCTAGTCCAGTCCAGTCTGTGGCTCAAGTCCAGTCTAGTCCAGTCCAGTCTGTGGCTCCAGTCCAGTCCAGTCCAGTCCAGTCCAGTCCAATCTGTGGCTCCAATCCAGTCCAGTCTGTGGCTCCAATCCAGTTCAGTCTAGTCCAGTCTGTGGCTGCAATCCAGTCCAGTCCAGTCCAGTCTGTGGCTCAAGTCCAGTCTAGTCCAGTCCAGTCTGTGGCTTCAATCCATTCCAGTACAGTCCAATCTGTGGCTCCAATCCAGTCCAGCCCAGTCCAATCTGTGGCTCCAATCCAGTCCAGTCTGTGGCTCCAATCCAGTTCAGTCTAGTCCAGTCTGTGGCTTCAATCCAGTCCAGTCTGTGGCTCCAGTCCAGTCCAGTCCAGGCTAGTCCAGTCCAGGCTAGTCCAGTCCAGTCCAGTCTGTGGCTTCAATCCAGTCCAGTATAGTCCAGTCCAATCCAGTCTGTGGCTCCAGTCCAGTCCAGTCCAGTCTGTGGCTTCAATCCAGTCCAGTCCAGTCCAGTCTGTGGCTCAGGTCCAGTCTATTCCTGTCCAGTCCAGTCTGTGGCTCCTATACAGTCTAGTTCAGTCCAGTCTGTGGCTCTCGTCCCATCTAGTCTGTGGCTCTAGTCCAGTCTAGTCTCGTCCAGTCAAGTCGGTGGCTCTGGTCCAGTCCAGACCTGTCCATTCCAGTCTGTGGTACCAGCCCAGTCCAATGCAGTCCAGTCTGTGGCTCTAGTCCAGTCTAGTCCAGTCCAGTCCATTCTCGGGCTTCAATCCTGTCCAGTCCAGTCGAGTCTGTGGCTCCAATCCAGTTCACTCCAGTCCAGTCCAGACTGTGGCTCCAGTCCTGTCCAGTCTAGTTCAATCTGTGGCTGCAATCCAGTCCAATGCAGTCCAGTCTGTGGCTCCAGTCCAGTCCAGTCTGTGGCTCTAGTCCAGTCCAGTCTGTGGCTCTAGTCCAGTCTAGTCCAGTCCAGTCCAGTCCAATCCAGTCTGTGGCTCCAGTCCAGTCCAGTCTGTGGCTTCAATCCAGTCCAGTCCAGTCCAGTCCAGTCCAGTCTGTGGCTCAAGTCCAGTCTAGTCCAGTCCAGTCCAGTCTGTGGCTTCAATCCAGCCCAGTATAGTCCAGTCTGTGGCTTCAATCCAGTCCAGTACAGTCCAGTCTGTGGCTCAAGTCCAGTCTAGTCCAGTCCAGTCTGTGGCTTCAATCCAGTCCAGTATAGTCCAGTCCAATCCAGTCTGTGGCTCCAGTCCAGTCCAATCTGTGGCTTCAATCCAGTCCAGTATAGTCCAGTCCAATCCAGTCTGTGGCTCCAGTCCAGTCCAGTCCAGTCCAATCTGTGGCTGCAATCCAGTCCAATACAGTCCAGTCTGTGGCTTCAATCCAGTTCAGTCTGTGGCTGCAATCCAGTCCAATACAGTCCGGTCTGTGGCTCCAGTCCAGTCCAGTATAGTCCAGTCCAATCCAGTCTGTGGCTCCAGTCCAGTCCAGTCCAGTCCAATCTGTGGCTGCAATCCAGTCCAATACAGTCCAGTCTGTGGCTTCAATCCAGTCCAGTCTGTGGCTTCAATCCAGTCCAGTCTGTGGCTCCAGTCCAGTCTGTGGCTCTAGTCCAGTCTAGTCCAGTCCAATCCAGTCTGTGGCTTCAATCCAGTCTATTCCTGTCCAGTCCAGTCTGTGGCTCCAGTCCGTGGTTCTAGTCCAGTCTAGTCCAGTCCAATCCAGTCTGTGGCTCCAGTCCAGTCCAGTCCAGTCTGTGGCTCAAGTCCAGTCTATTCCTGTCCAGTCCAGTCTGTGTCTCCTATACAGTCTAGTTCAGTCCAGTCTGTGGCTCTAGTCCAGCCAAGTCCAGTTTGTGGCACCAGTCCCATCCAGTCTGCGGCCCTAATCCAGTTTAGTCTCGTCCAGTCAAGTCGGTGGCTCTGGTCCAGTCCAGACCTGTCCATTCCAGTCTGTGGTACCAGCCCAGTCCAATGCAGTCCAGTCTGTGGCTCTAGTCCAGTCTAGTCCGGTTCAGTCCATTCTCAGGCTTCAATCCTGTCCAGTCCAGTCTAGTCTGTGGCTCCAATCCAGTCCAGTCTAGTCCAGTCTGTGGCTGCAATCCAGTCCAGTTCAGTCCAATCTGTGGCTGCAATCCAGTCCAATACAGACCAGTCTGTGGCTGCAATCCAGTCCAGTGCAGTCCAGTCTAGTCTGTGGCTCCAATCCAGTCCAGTCTAGTCCAGTCTGTGGCTGCAATCCAGTCCAGTTCAGTCCAATCTGTGGCTGCAATCCAGTCCAATACAGACCAGTCTGTGGCTGCAATCCAGTCCAGTGCAGTCCAGTCCAGTCTGTGGCTCCAGACCAGTCCAGTCTGTGGCTCTAGTCCAGTCTAGTCCAGTCCAGTCTGTGGCTTCAATCCAGTCCAGTCCATTCTCTGGCTCCAATCCAGTCCAGTTTAGTCCAGTCTGTGGCTTCAATCCAGTCCAGTATAGTCCAGTCCAATCCAGTCTGTGGCTCCAGTCCAGTACATTCTCTGGCTCCAATCCAGTCCAGTCTAGTCCAGTCTGTGGCTGCAATCCAGTCCAGTCCAGTCCAATCTGTGGCTCCAATCCAGTCCAGTCTGTGGCTCCAATCCAGTTCAGTCTAGTCCAGTCTGTGGCTGCAATCCAGTCCAGTCCAGTCCAATCTGTGGCTCCAATCCAGTCCAGTCCAGTCCAGTCTGTGGCTGCAATCCAGTCCAGTCCAGTCCAGTCTGTGGCTCCAATCCAGTCCAGTCCAGTCTGTGGCTCTAATCCAGTCCAGTCCAGTCTGTGGCTCCAATCCAGTCCAGTCCAGTCTGTGGCTCCAATCCAGTCCAGTCCAGTCTGTGGCTCCAATCCAGTCCAGTCCGTGGCTCCAATCCAGTCCAGTCCAGTCTGTGGCTCCAATCCAGTCTAATCCAGTGCAGTCTGTGGCTCCAATCCAGACCACTCCAGTCCAGTCTAATCTGTGGCTCCAATCCAGTCCAGTCTGTGACTCCAATCCAGCCCAGTCCAGTCCAGTCTGTGGCTCCAATCCAGTCCAGTCTGTGGCTCCAATTCAGTTCAGTCTAGTCCAGTCTGTGGCTGCAATCCAGTCCAGTCCAGTCCAATCTGTGGCTCCAATCCAGTCCAGTCCAGTCTGTGGCTCCAATCCAGTCCAATCCAGTCCAGTCTGTGGCTCCAATCTAGTCCAGTCTGTGGCTCCAATCTAGTCCAGTTTAGTCCAGTCTGTGGCTCCATTCCAGTCTAATCTGTGGCTCCAATCCAGTCCAGTCTGTGACTCCAATCCAGCCCAGTCCAGTCCAGTCTGTGGCTCCAATCTAGTCCAGTTTAGTCCAGTCTGTGGCTCCATTCCAGTCTAATCTGTGGCTCCAATCCAGTCCAGTCTGTGACTCCAATCCAGCCCAGTCCAGTCCAGTCTGTGGCTCCAATCTAGTCCAGTTTAGTCCAGTCTGTGGCTCCATTCCAGTCCAGTCTGTGGCTCCAGTCCAGTCTGTGGCTCCAGTCCTGAGTGATTCAAGGCACATCTGCAGTAAAGGCCTGTTATTGAACCCGAACACGCTCTATCACCACCTCAGGTAAGTGACTCTAATGTTAATTTACTTTTTGGACTTTAAAGGTGGTTTTGTTACAGTTATTTTCAGCTTGTGCAGGTAAGGAACAAAGTGAAAAACGGAAGGTAAGTTAACTAATGTTTGGGTCGGGTCGGGCGTGGGAAAAAAATGGAAGGATTCAGGCCGAGTCGGGCTCGGGGTTGGATGGAGTTCTGTCGGGTCTCATTTGCAGACCCGAGCAGGCTTTTAATCTGCAGTGTTTGTGACTGGAGGAATTTCAGCTCAGAGTCATTGAGCTGGAGGCTGAGCTGCAGACACTGTTACACATCAGACTTGGCCATGTGAGCCGCATGGAAGATGGCAGGATCCCCAAGGACACATTGTACAGTGAGCTCGTCACTGGTATCAGACCCACCGGCCGTCCATGTCTCCTCTTTAAAGACGTCTGCAAACGTGACATGAAGTCCTGCGACATTGACCACAAGTCGTGCGAGTCAGTTGCCAGCGATCGCCAGAGCTGACAGACAGCTATAAAGGCGGGACTAAAGAGAGGCAAGTCGAAGAGACTTAGCAGCTGGCAGGAAAAGAGACAGCGGTGTAAGGAGAGAGCCAACTGTGTAACAACCCCAACAACCAATTGTATCTGCAGCACCTGTGGAAGAGTCTGTCACTCTAGAATTGGCCTTTATAGCCACTCCAGGCGCTGCTCCACAAACCACTGACCACCTCCAGGCGCTTACCCATTGTCTTTCGAGACAATGAGGCCAAGGAAAGAAAGAGTTAGGAGGGTGTGACTGTGAGTGAGGCAGGTATAGGGATTCAGAAGGCAGAAGTGTAAGAGCCTCAGCCCTTTGATTGTCCAACAGTTTCTTGCAGCCTGTATGGATGAAAGGGAAGGGCTGCAGGGTGGATAAGCAAATTGCCCATGGCTCTGGGCACAGGAAGCCTTTCAAGTGGTGGGGGGTGGGGAGAGTTAATAGGAATGTAGTGGTAGTAGGAGACAGTATAGTCAGGGGGATAAACACAGTTCTCTGCAGCTGAGGGTGAGACTGCAGAACGTTGTGTTGTTTGCCCAGTGCTAGGGTTTGGATCATCTGCTCAGGTATGGAGAGGAACTTGCAGTGGAAGGGGGAGGATCAAGTTGTTGTGATCCATGTAAGTACTAATTACATAGGTAGAACTAGGAAAGAGGTTCTGCTTCGAGAGTATGAGCAGCTTGTTGCTAAATTAAAAAAGCAGAACCTCAAAGGTAATAATCTTTAGATTATTACCTGAGGCACGAGCAAATTAGAGTAATGTAAATAAGATTAGAAAATTAAATGCGTGGCTCAAAGATTGGTGTGGGAGAAAAGGGTTTTGATTCATGGGGCACTGGCAGTACTGGGGAAAGTGGAAACTAGCATTGGAACCAGTATTCTGGCGAGTCATGTAGCTAAGGCAGTAAACTAAATAGTCGGGACGAAGGATCAAGAGAGGGAAGATATGATAAATTAAAGAACAGGAGAAGGCAAGAGACCAAGGGAGCAATAAGGGAATTGATAATCTGAATGTGGCAGGAAGGGACAGAGAGTGCGCCAGTAGATAAAGCTAGAGGTTGTGAAAATGATAAAAAGCCAGAATTAAAGGCACTCTATTAAAGGGACCAGGGTGTCCTTGTTCATAAATCACTGAAAGCTAATATGCAGGTGCAGCAAGCAATTAGGAAGGCAAATCAGGAAGTCACTCCTGACAGATGAACCTCTATCTGGAATATTCTGTATCACTACAAGTGTGGGGGCAAACAATGATTACTTGTGAAGGTAAAATAAATGCCAGGTATATCTCTAAATCAGCGTGATGAGAAAGTAAGTCAATAAACTAATCTTCTCATTTAAAGCTTCTTCACACAAATACACTTTGTTGTTGTTTTGATTAATAGTAAGATACATTTTTAAAGCCTTTATCTTTCCGAAATTGTCTCACCAGCCCTCCCATGTCAGACAAAATTTGTAATTGGCCCTGGTTTAGATGAATATCTGGGTGTATTGGACAAACTCCTTACCCTGCTCGAGAAGGCCGTTCTCAAAGTCATCATGAAGAAGGCTCAACTGGTAAGAAAGGAAGTTACCTTCCTGGTCTCAATCTTTCAGCTAAGGATTTCAGTCCTGACCAACACAAGGTAGAGATTATTCAATGACTCCCCCTACTTGTTTCAAAAACCTCCTCACGGTCACTACTTGGGCTAGCAGGCTAGCAGAGGAATTGTATATTGAGTTTTGCTGAACTTGCTAAACTACTGTATGACTGTATCGAAGGAGAATATTATTGAGGCATGGACTGCTGAACACACCACCTCAGCGGTGAAGCTCAAACAAGCTGTCATGCAGGCAACCTGCCCGTTGGCCCCTGATCCATCCCAGCCCTTTCACTTCAAGGTAGGAGCAACAGACTGAAGCCTTACAGCAGTACTCAGCCAAGGAAGAGGTGAAAATCTCCAACCTATTGCCCGTGTATCTCGCATGCTGGCCAACTTTTGGGCTATGAACACTTCACTTACATTATTGGATTTCATAAGGTAATCCTTCATTCTCCGCACACGCCATTACACCTTTTACTCAACCCCAGCGATACTCTTGTCTCTTCGTAGCATATTAGTAAATGGACTTGAACTCTTACAAAGAGACTTAGATATCACCCTAAGGCAAACCACCGTGTTGCCATTAATGCTAGCCTACCAAGGTCACCCACACCAGTGCCCGTTACCAGTGCTGGATCTCGCTGACCACCCAATGCTGCAGACACCTGTCCTAGACGCCTAGAATTCCTACATCGATGGGTCAACATATCATGTGAATGGATCTTCTCACACTGGATGTGCTATTGTCTTACCAGATCAATCCCTTCAGTTCAAAGTCTCAACCCACTCGTCACAACAAGCTGAGCTCATTGCCATCCTGGTTGCTGTCTAAATTACTGCCTCTACCCTCACAGATATCTGGTCAGATAGTAGTTACATGTACAATATGGCCCTTGCTCTCCCCTTGTATCACAAAACTCATACTGCTCCTCAGATGGTAAAGCCCTCCTGCATGCAGCTCTAATCCACACGCTGTGGAATACCCTGCAGAACCATAGTGCCCCTTGGTAAGGTTAATGCCCACCGGAAAGTCTCCTCACCCCACACCCGAGGGAACAACCTTGCGAACTGGGTGGCAAAGGAAGCTGCCCTGACCGGAGAGCCTGTACCCGGGTGGGTAATCTCATCCTCCCTTCCTGTCAGAACGGCGGTTACTGCCCCGCTCAATTTAACCGACCTCCAGAAATCACACCCACCCTACTCCCACATCATAGAGTGGCACCTACAGGGAAACCCCTTACCAGCCCCCTCAGCTTGGGCTGTGCAGACCAGCTTGCAAGATCAGGGCTCTACTCCCCTCCTGATAGCTGAAAACACCTGGGGTGAATGGGTTGTTTGCATTCTCCCCTCCCTTTGTGATGAGATGATGGACCTGTTCCATTCTCATCCCACTGGTGGACATTGTTCCACTCAGACTATCTTAGCCAAACTCTCTCAGGTTGGATGGTGGCCCAACATGACCTCACATGTTGAACAGTACATTAACAGATGCTTACCATGCCTTCAGATGAACCACCCTCCTCACACCTTTTTCTGTTTGCAGCCACCCCTTGAGGATCCTTCATTGAGCCTTTAACCAAATCTCCAGGTAACTACTCTTAAATGCTAGTAGTCGTTGATCAATTCACTAAATGGACTGAAGCCTTTCAATGTCGCAGTAATACAGCTCTGACTGCTGCCAAAACCCTATTAGTGTTCTCCAGGTGGCGACTGCACCTACAAGTGGATAAAAATCAGGAATCACATTTTACAGGTGAAATGTTTTTCACTTTACAAAAATTGTTAGACATTAAACATAAATTGCACATTTTTCATCATCCACAATCATCAGGGTCTGTGGAAAGGGGAAACAGAACACTGCAAACAATGAGTTTTAAATTTTGTGCAGAACACCCAACTCAATGGGTTAACATGCTTCTGCTTTGCCTGATAGCTATTAGATTAACTCCACACAGGAGCACTGGAATTTCTCCATACCAGACAATGACCGTAGGCTGATGAGGATTCCAGGGCACCTGGCTTTGACAGGCACCAATCTGCAAACCCTACAACCATGCAATCAAAAGTAGTTGGACAATTTGGTAGATTATATGGGTGAGATTAATCGGACTGTGGCTGGGAATTCAGGGGGTGTGGAAGAGCAATCTAAGAAACAATTTGACAAAAGGGTCCACCCTTTTGAATATCCGAATGGTGACAAGGTAATGATTCAAAATTATAGTCTGAAGGAACATTCCTTTGAATCAAAATGGACAGGTCCATTTAACATTGTGGACAAATTAAATCTGGCTGTTTATTTGATCTGCATTCCCCAGGGTAAGAAGTTGACCCTACCTAAACTTAAATGATACCCCATTAATCAGATGAAAACTGTGAGAGAATAAATACAGAGCAACACAGGTGAAGTCTGAGATGTGGAAATACCTGGTTTCAACAACTTTCGCACTTGGGACTGGAACCTCACCAATCTTCCACCACATAATGTCGATGTATGTCATATGTCCAGCAGAAGGAGAAGGCTTTCCATAGGAATTCACAAGAGCTTTGGAAGGAACATACAAAGTTAATTGTGCTCTGACAGGAACCTAGAGGGTGTGCTGAGTAAAAGAGGTCAGAGGGATATGCCTAAATTATAACAGGTACCAGGTCTACGACCATATCCTTGAAACATGGTTTATGAGGCAGAATCCTGAAGGTAGAGAATGGGTCTAAATAGGAGATCCCTGTGATCCCCACACCAATCCTGCTCCGGTCAAGGAGAGAGACAAGGGCTGGAATTTTACGCCACCCCAAAGAGCGGGATGCTGGCGGGGGTGGGTGTCGTAAAATGGAGCTGGAGGCTCCAGGAGGCCTCCCCGACCCGCTACCACCACTACCTTACGCAGGGCGGCGGTGGCGAAAAACGGCCTGCCTGCCTCAAGCCAACTTAACAGCCACTTAATGGCCTTTGCCCACTTCCATGCGGATTTTACACGTGGCAAGCGGGCTTTCGAGACCCGACAGAAGCAGGCAGCTCTCAAATGTCTCAGGGAGGGGGCCCTCCATGATCAGGCACAGGCCCCCGCTACCCCAACCACCTCCAACACGCGCCCCATCCCCTAACCGACCACCCTTGCTTTGCCAAGGCCCGACCGATTGCCCCCAGTGAGGCAACAAAAACTTACCTGCCTTCCAGGCTCCCTGGCAGCTTTACTTCTAGCTGGGCTGCAGTCCCAGCAGTGGCCACTGCTCCCAGTGGCACTGCTGGGTTTAGAAGCCGCCGGCCCGCTGATTGGCCGGCAGCTCCATCAGGCGGGACTTCCTACCTCAAGCAGGTGGAAATTCTGCCTCAAAACAATTGAAGCCCGAGGACCCGCAAAATACAGGTCGGATCCCCAGCCGAGGCAGAAGTGGGTTTGCCACCGACTTTTTAGTTGGTGGCCGGCTCCCACCCTCCTAGGGTAAAATCCAGCCAAGGTTAAGTTATGCTGGCCTAGATGATGGAAGGAACATCATTCAGGCAACTACATGTATGTAGGAGGAGAGGGAGTATATCAACCAGATAGGATAACTCAGATATGCGAAGACAGTGCCCGCATCCCTGCATTGACAAAACATGGCACGTCAACACCCACCCTATGTGTTAGAAAGAGCATTCAACATCAATCTCACTTGAATCAATGGGTAGCGCTTGTCAATGGGAAAGGGATGAATTGTACCATCAATACCTTCGAGGCAGGGGAGAAAGCATATCTTCCCCAAAGCAGAACGAGGGAAAGAAATGAAAACAAACCCTATCCAGTGATAATGGAAGGACTCTCTAATGGGCTGGTGATTACCCAACTCATACAGTTCTCTATCACAACATCCACCATATAATCGTCCCTGTAGTTTTAAACCTAACAAATATGGGTCTCCCTACGTGGTGTAAACACAAGACCCGACAGCTAAAAGAAAGGATGTTTCACAGTCTCATGGATTCCTTTTGGGAAAGAACTGGGATAATGTTGAATGAAGATTAAAGGGAGGAAATATATAGTGGGATCAAGAATAAATCTAAGGTGCCTAAAAGGTCTCACAGGGGCCTGATTAATGACACAGCTACCATCTCCAACACGCTTGTTAATAATTTGGACCTTGGTAGCCTAGATCAGGAAGTTAAAATTATTCGGAACATGTTTAAAAAGATCCGAACAGGGATAAATGACATTGAACCAGGAGAGTTAACTGAAGACCAGGTACTGAGAGTGCACGTACTTATAAGACATATTCAGGGAACTAGAGAAACAGGCCCAGCAGATGAATGAAATCCATAAGGGAGCAAAGAATGCCTCAGCAGATGCTGCAGTAAATGATGTTTGTGTCAGATATACTTGGTTATTCAACCAGGCAAGAGAGAATTTCCAAAACGTAACAGCAGGTCGCTTGCATTCATGGGTGCTTGCTGCCCATCTCAAGACTGTGACATGGTATCTTATTCACGATGCCTGCCTTACTAGGGGGTGGTGCGAGTGTATCCTGTCAGGCACCTCTGCCAACAAGTGACTAATCGCACGAGAGATCGGCTTAGTCTGTGCTATCCTGATCAGTGCTGGGACCTTTGCGGTTTGTAGTATATATAAATGATTTGGAGGAAAATGTAGCTGGTCTGATTAGTACGTTTGCGGACAACACAAAGGTTGGTGGAGTTGCGGTTAGTGATGAGGATTGTCAGAGGATACAGCAGGATATAGATCGGTTGGAGACTTGGGCGGAGAAATGGCAGATGGAGTTTAATCTGGACAAATGTGAAGTAATGCATTTTGGAAGGTCTAATGCAGGTGGGAGGTATACAGTAAATGGCAGAACCCTTAGGAGTATTGACAGGCAGAGAGATCTGGGCGTACAGATCCACAGGTCACTGAAAGTGGCAACACATGTGGATAAGGTAGTCAAGAAGGCATACGGCATGCTTGCCTTCATCGGTCGGGGCATAGAGTATAAAAATTGGCAAGTCATGCTGCAGCTGTACAGAACCTTAGTTAGGCCACACTTGAAATATTGCGTACAATTCTGGCCACACTACCAGAAGGATGTGGAGGCTTTGGAGAGGGGACAGAGGAGGTTTACCAGGATGTTGCCTGGTCTGGAGGGCATTAGCTATGAGGAGAGGTTGGATCAACTCAGATTGTTTTCACTGGAACGACGGAGGTGGAGGGGCGACATGATAGAGGTTTACAAAGTTATGAGTGGCATGGACAGAGTGGATAGTCAGAAGCTTTTTCCCAGGGTGGAAGAATCAGTTACTAGGGGACATAGGTCTAAGGTGCGAGGGGCAAAGTTTAGAGGGGATGTGCGAGGCAAATTTTTTTAAACAGAGAGTGGTGAGTGCCTGGAACTTGCTGCCGGGGGAGGTGGTGGAAGCAGGTACGATAGCGACGTTTAAGAGGCATCTTGACAAATACATGAATAGGATGGGAATAGAGGGATATGGACCCCGGAAGTGCAGAAGGTTTTAGTTTAGCCAGGCATCAAGATCGGTGCAGGCTTGGAGGGCCAAATGGCCTGTTCCTGTGCTGTACTGTTCTTTGTTATGAGAGAGAGAATGTAAGCCCCCCTCCTTAGGCCAGAATATTAACATTCTCCAAGGGAATCACATTGTTAATTACCAAAACCCACCTAAGTATATTTCCCTAGTCGACAGAACTACCTGGGTTGCTCCTGACTTGACTGGGTGTCTCCAGTCAGAGGATGCCTTTGTTTGCCTAATGATATTGTGGATAACTCACCTCCAGAATGTGGATTCACTTGGACCTCCTCAACTGTGCAATGCAAATCATTAGTGGAGAGGAGTTCCCTGTTCACTCCACCTACCAAGGTGTCAAATAGTTATTTAGTAATACAGAACTTGAATATTCCTGAAAATAAAGACATGCTTTTTGTCTTGCACTCATCAGGACAATCACAAGAATAACCAATGCAAACGAAAACAACAACTTATACTACATGAGAAGAGAGTGCTGATTGGTTGCCAAGTGAACTCTAGTTGGATGAGGCGTTGCCATGGCGAATGCACCAGTTTACAGTGACTGACATTTAACTGCCAAGCTTTGTTTAAAATTTAAACCAGACAACTTGACTCTGATTGGTCAAGGCATTGCCCTGAGGAATGAATCAGTGAATAGCTGTCACTTATTTTGTTCAGCTGAAACAGGCGCAATGATTGAACATATTCTTTCTGTCTACAAAGAACAAGGCCCTGCGTATTAATAAATGTAGCTTCCAATACGCACAAATGCACCACACTGTGAAGCCCCACTGACAAACTTAAATTGGTTGTCAGCGCACTGTGGATTATTTAGCAAATGTTGTCCAATTGCAGAATCACATCTAATGTTGGACAATGTGTTTTGAGTTTTGCAAGCACGGGATGGTTGAGTACGGCCTGTACCTTGCCCATTGCGAACAGCAGAAGGGACATGTTGTTTGATACGATCTGCCAGTCACTGGGACGTACGGCCTATATACCTAGCATCACACTGGCATTGAAATTCATATATCACATTACTCATTTGTGTGATAGGCAGAACGTCTTTTTGGCTTGACGGCAGCATCCTGTTAGTGGTGAACACCACACGTGTTGCTACTGCATAGCAGCAGTGTGAAACAGCTAGCTTCACCTGTTGCTCAAATTTTCAAATTCAATGCCAGTGTGATGCTGGGTATTCACTGCTCACAATGTGATCGCCTCTATATTGGGGAGACCAAACGTAGATTGGGTGACCGCTTTGCAGAATATTCTGCTCAGTCCGAAAGCATGACCCCGAGCTTCTGGTTGCTTGCTATTTCAACACTGACCCCTGTTCCTATGCCAACATTTGCCTTTGGCTTGCTCCAGTGTTCCAGTGAACATCAACACAAGCCCGAGAAGCGGCAGCTGATCTTTCGATTAGGCATCTACAGCCTTGCAGACTCAACATTGAGTTCAATAACTTCAGAGCATGACTGGCCTTTTTTAATATTTTTTATTTTAATTTATTTTTTAACCATGTACCTGTTTTTCATGTCATCAGAGCTGCTCA
The DNA here is from genome assembly GCF_036365525.1 of Heterodontus francisci. NCBI lineage: Eukaryota > Metazoa > Chordata > Chondrichthyes > Heterodontiformes > Heterodontidae > Heterodontus > Heterodontus francisci. The sequence continues at coordinate 29,964,358 of NC_090392.1, read as the reverse complement.
TTATTCTGCTATTAACACTCTCTCTGAACTAATGCTTTGTCTTTCACCACAAACATTAACGCACTCTTTGCCTTTGTCCCAGGACAAATTTGTTATTTAATCTCTCCTGTCCTATCAAACACTTTGTTCACTCCCCACCCTCCTCCCCTTCGCTTGCTTAAAACAAAAGTCTTTTCTAACCTTTACCAGTTCTGATGCAAGGTCACAGACCTGAAACGTTAACTCTGCTTCTCTTTCCACAGATGCTGCCAATTTACTGCTAATTTCCAGCACTTCTTTTATTTCTGTTAACCTGTCTCTTTGCTGTGACCAGTTTTCCTTCTGTTAAAAATAGCCTCCTGTAGCCCAGTGACACAAACAGCCCATTAAACTCCAGCAATGTCCTTTGGTCTGGTGAGGTCTCCCTTTGTGAAACATCAGCTGTTAACAAAGCTTGTCATTCTGACACACACACACACACACACACACACCTTGTCTTATTAATTAGCAAGTTTGAGACTTCAGGCTCAGCAATTTTAATTCCTTATTCAGAAATATAAACTGAGCAGATTCTCTGTCCTCTACCGTATCTTATATTGATCCATCAATCAGAGTAAACATGAAAGTCCCGCGTATCCACAGTCACTTACATGAGGTCAGCCCACTGTCTGGAACCTCGGGTGCCCTGAGCTGGATCTCGGTGTCTCCAGTCCTGACTGCCCCCTTACATCAGTATCCCCTCACTTTTATACTGACCCGAAACGTTAACTCTGCTTCTCTTTCCACAGATGCTGCCAGACCTGCTGAGTGAATCCAGCATTTCTTGTTTTTGTAGGGGCAATTTATAATGGCTAATTTACCGATCAACCTGCAAGACTTTGGCTGTGGGAGGAAACCAGAGCACCCGGCAAAAACCCACGCAATCACAGGGAGAACTTGCAAACTCCGCACAGGCAGTACCCAGAATTGAACCCAGGTCGCTGGAGCTGTGAGGCCGCGGTGCTAACCACTGCGCCACTGTCCCTATGGAATGAAATGACTTATCAGTGTTGCCATGGTGACCTGTCTGCAGTGAAAGCACCTGTTTGAGTTTTTAACCCAGGCTAAACCTCTCAATCCCATAATACACATCAGACACTTGCTGTCAATGTATTTTAACCATGTTATGTTAATATCTCTAAAATCTACAAGGGGTTCAGAAACACAAACCTTTAAAAGTGGGAGGACAAGTTGATAAAGTGGTTAAAAAGCCCATGGGATCCGAGGTTTTATAATTGGGGGTGTAGAGAACGAAAGGACAGAGATCATGTAAATCTGTACAAATCATTGGTTAGGCTGTAGTTTGAATATCAGGTCAAGTTTTGGGATCTTACACCAGGAAGGATGTCAATGCAATGGAGAGGGTGTAGAAGAGATTTACTGAGATGATACCAGGGAAGAGAGGCTTTTATTATCAGGAGAGATTAGAGAAACTGGGGTCTTTTCATTCGAACAAAAGGTCATTGGAGATCTGAGGGAGGAGTTCAAAATTTCATCAGGTAAATGAGGAAAACTATTTCCACCAGTCAGTAACTAGAGGGCATCAAATTCAAATCACCACCAAAAGTCTCAGACCCAGGGATGAAATATCAAGCAGACTGTACAAAAATTTTCGGGACACTCACTCTCCCTCCAGATCTGTGGCCATTGGAGAAACTGGTGGGTTTCTCTTATCTGTGGGTTCAGTGTTGTTCTCATTGTCATGATGGATCTCAGTGCTGGGGAATGGGGTGTTCTGAGCACTGAGTGTCTGCCTGGAACATTATCTAGGCAGATACAACATGGGTTAGATACAGACTAAAGCTCCCACTACACTGCAGATACATGGGCATGTTACTGATACCTTCTCCTGGATACAAAGACAAGGAGAGACAATCTGGAAGTTATGGGGAGCTCGGACTTGCCTATGAGAATATCTGAGGGTCTGAGAACTGAAATAATATAGAGTAATGATGAGGTGTTAGTTGTGCCTCAATGATTACATTCTCATACAATCACAGAATCACAGAAAATTTACAGCACAAAAAGAGGCCACTTGGCCCATCGAGTCTGCACTGGCTGAGAAATAAAAAGCCACCCAGCCTAATCCTACTTTCCAGCATTTGGTTCATAGCCCTCCAGGTTGCGGCACTTCAGGTGCATATCCAGGAACCTTTTAAGTGAGGAGGTTTGCTGCGTCTACCACCCTTTCAGGCAGTGAATTCCAGACCCCCACCAACCTCTGGGTGAAAAGATTTTCCCCATCTGCCCTCTAATTCTTCTACCAATCATTTTAAATCTACACCCCCTCATCACTGACCCTTCTGCTAAGGTAAATAGGCCATTCACCTCCACTCTATCCAGGCCCCTCACCATTTTGTACATTGCAATCAAATCTCTCCTTACCCTCCTCTGTTCCAAGGGGAACAACCCCAGTCGATCCAATCTTTCCTCATTTTTCCAGTCCTGGCAACATCCTCGTAAATCTCCTCTGTACCCTCTCTAGTGCAATTACATCCTTTCTGTAATGAGGTGACCAGAACTGCACACAGTACTCAAGTTGTGGCCTAACCAATGAGTTATACAGTTCCAGCATAACCTCCCTCCTCTTATATTCTACACCTCGGCTAATAAAGGAAAGGATTCCATATGCTTTCTTAACCACCTTATCAACCTGTCCTGTTACCTTCAGGGATCTGTGGACATTCACTCCAAGGTCCCTCACTTCCTCTACACTTCTCAATATTCTCCCATTTATTAAGTATTTCTTTGCCTTGCTTGACCTCCCAAATGCATCACTTCACACTTCTCCAGGTTGAATTCCATTTGCCGCTTTTCTGCCCATCTGACCAGACCATCAATATCTTCCTGCAGCCGACAGCTATCCTCATTGCTATCTACCACATGGACAATTTTTGTGTCATCTGCAAACTTCTTGATCATGCCCCCTACATTTACATCCAAATCATTAATATATACTACAAAAAGCAGGGGACCCAATACTGAGCCCTGCAGAACCCCACTGGAACAGCCCTTTACTCGCAAAAACACCTGTCAATAATTGCCCTTTGTTTCCTGCCACTGAGCCAATTTTGTACCCACCTTTCTGCATTTCCCTGGATCCCATGGGATTTTATTTTTTTTAACCAGTCTGCCATGTGGGACCTTGTCAAAAGCCTTGCTAAAATCCAATGTAGACCACGTCAACTGCACTACCCTCCTCTATCTTCCTTGTTACTGATCTCTGAGTCAGTAGGTTGTGGATTCAAATTCACATCCAGAGACTTGAGCATAAAATCTATGTTGATATTCCAATGCAGTACTGGAGGAGTGCTGCACTGTCAGAGGTCCCGTCTTTCAGATGACATCATCAACCAAGACCCTATCTGTTCTCTCAAATGGATGAAAACAATCACATGAAATGATTTTGAAGAGCAGGGGGTGTTCTCCCCGGTACTGTCAATAATTATTCCTCAACCAACATCAGTGAACAAGATTATGTGCTAATAGCCACCTTTCTGTTTGGGGGACTTTGCTGTGAAAAACTTTCCTGCTGTATTAACGACATTAAAAGGACTTGCATTTATATAGCGCCTTTCTTGACCTCAGGATGTTCCAAAGCATTTTACAGCCAATGTAGTACTTTTGAAGTGTCGTCACAGTTGCAATGTAGGAAACTCAGCAGCCAATTTGCACACAGCAAGATCCCACAATGACATAATGACCAGTTTTCCTGATGTTGATGATGGGATAAATATTGACCAGGACACGTAGGGATAACTCCCCTGCTCTTCTTTGAAATAGTGTCACAAGATCTTTTACATCCACCTGAGGGGGAATACAGGGCCTCGGTTTAACATTTCATCTAAAAGACGGCACCTCTGACCATGCAGTACTCCCTCAGTACTGCACTAAAGTCTCAGCCTTGATTTTTTTGCTCAAGTTCTGGAGAAAACTCGAAACCACAACCTTCTGACTCAGAGGTGAGAGTGCTATCCAATGAGTCACAGCTGCAAACAGCACAGAGCACACATCAAAAAACTTCATGGGACATAGATTTTAGCAAGTCTTTTGACAAGGTTAAAACACTATGGGACAACCTGAAGTCATGAAAGGCACTATACAAATACAAGACTTCCATTAACAAAGGTTCAAAAATGGAACAGTCAGGAACAGAACATCAGTCTCCTTTTATCTTAGAGAAATCAAGGATGCAAACTCTGCGTTTTTGATGCAAAGCTGATATATTTCACAAATATCAGGAATATTAAACTACAGCCCAGTTATAGGGATTATTAACATCAACTGACATTACCCCCAACTGTCAGAATGAAGATAGTTCAGTCCTGGATGTGATTAATAACAGCAACAACAGCAGAATCCAACCCCTACAGTCACTTGTGAACTCGCTGGTGTCTCAGCAGGTTTGACGACTGAGTGAATCTTTTACCACACACGGAGCAGGTGAATGGCCTCTCCCTAGAGTGAACTCGCTGGTGTCTCAGCAGGTTTGATGACTGAGTGAATCTCTTCCCACATACAGAGCAGGTGAATGGCTTCTCCCGAGTATGAACTCGTTGGTGCGTCAGCAGTAGTGATGACAAAGCAAATCCCTTCCCACACACAGAGCAGGTGAACGGTCTCTCCCCAGTGTGAATGTATTGGTGCGTCAGCAGGTCCTTTTTGCTTTTAAAGCTATTCTCACATTCAGAACATACAAAACACCTCTTACCAGAGTGAACAAGTTGGTGTCTCAGGAGATGGGATGACAGAGCAAAGCCCTTCCCACACACAGAGCAAGTGAACGGCCTCTCGCTAGTCTGAATGCGTTGGTGTTTCATCAGGTCGGATGAGCGAGTGAATCCCTTCCCACACACGGAGCAAGTGAATGGCCTCTCCCCAGTGTGACTGCGTCGATGAATTTCCAGCAGGGATGGGTAATTGAATCCTTTTCCACAGTCCGCACATTTCCATGGTTTCTCCGTAGTGCGGATGTCCTTGTGTCTCTCCAGGTTGGATGATCAATTGAAGCCTCATCAACATACAGAATATGAGTGGTGTGATGTGTTTTCAATCTGTGTAACTGGTTAAATCTCTCTCCACAGTCAGTGCGATGGAACACACTCACTCGGATGTGTGGGTCCCGGTGCTTTTCCAGTCACACTGATGTTTGCAATCTTTCCCCACAGACAGAAGAGACAAACATTTCACCTTCTATATTCAAAGGATATTGATATTCAGGTCCTGATGAATCGAGTCAGATCTTGGTGTGATGTTTGGTTTGATTTCCTGTCTGCAAATCCTTCCCTTCTAATACCCTGTAAAAGGAGTTTACAAAAATCATCACTGTCAGTACAGGATAGAAATTCAGAACAGATCATTCTAATCTCGATGGAACATTCTCTTGTTCTCCCCAAACACGTGTCCATTCAAACTAAAAGAAGACAAAATAAGCAACAATGTCTCAACAAAAGGAAAGGAAGCCTTCCTAACTAAACCAGAACGTTGTTCCCAGTATCTATGAGACACTCTGTACCCTGAGGTGCCCACCGGACACAGAGGGTATCAAGCATACCTGTGGACACCACACGTTCCCTCTCCAGGGACCCCCAGGCATGGACAAGACCATGGAAGAGAGGATGGCAGCCAGAGTGACACCCCCACCCCAGCATGATCCCTGCACATCCTGGACCTATGCATTGCTCTGTTAACCAGGCCGAAGACCAGGTCCAGGAGAAAATCCTCTGACCTATCCACCCCGCTCCACACCGATGACCAAAGATTAGGGGAGTGGGGCTAAAGTGTAACCAAGGCTTTTGATAAGGTCCCACATGGCAGATTCATCACAAAAGTAAAAGCCCATGGGATCCAAGGCAAAGTGACAAGTGGGAAGCAAAGTGGAATGGTTGATGGGTACTTTTGTGACTAGAAGGCTGTTTTCAGTGGGGTTCCGCAGGGCTCAGTATTAGGTCCTTTCCTTTTTCAGAGATATGTCAATGATATGGACTTGAATGTAGGGGTTCTGATCAAGAAGTTTGCAGATGGTAAAAAATTGACTTTGTGGTTGATAATAAAGAATAAAGCTGTAGGCTACAGGAAGATGTCAATGGACCAGTCAGGTGGGCAGAACAGTAGCAAATGGAATTGAATGCAGAGAAGTGTGAGGTAAGGCAAGGGATGAGGTTTCTCGATCTCTGAAGTCTTCTACTTGGGTATTTAAGGGAAGTGTTACTTTAATAATTAACTGATTTCCTACTTAAATATTTTACTGTAACAATATTTGGATTTAAAAATTGGATTCTCTACTAGAAAGAAAATTGTATTTTCTATCTTTTCCCAGAACTATTACCTTCCAGGAGTGGAGCAGAGAGGAGCTCTTACAGCGCGTCGGAGTATTGAAAAAAAATAGTGATGTCAGAGGAGAGCTGTGACCTGATTGGCTGGTCAGGAATCTGCACTGAATCTGAAAATAAAACATTGATAAATTAATTAATGTTAATTAACTAATTAGTTAATAAGTAGAGGAGTAACTAAACTGGAGGGAGGAGATTACTGCACTTAACATTTAATATTTATAGCAGAAAGCTAGAGGTAGGGACCATATAGTTAATTGTAACTTAATTTAGTAAGGATTTAATGAGTATTTACTTTAAATTAATTTATTAATTAGTGCTAGAAATGTCAGTTAGAGGGGTAAAGTGCTTCACCTGTGAGATGTGGGAGGTCCGTGACGCTTCCAGCGTTCCGGACAACGACATCTGCAGGAAGTGGACCCAGTTGCAGCTCCTCACAGACCGCATGGATTGGTTGGAGCAGCAACTGGATGCACTTAGGAGCATGCAGGTGGCAGAAAGTGTCATAGACAGGAGTTTAGAGATACAGCACTGAAACAGGCCCTTCGGCCCACCGAGTCTGTGCCGACCATCAACCACCCATTTATACTAATCCTACACTAATCCCATATTCCTACCACATCCCCACCTGTCCCTATATTTCCCTACCACCTACCTATACTAGGGGCAATTGCTAATGGCCAATTTACCTACCAACCTGCAAGTCTTTGGCATGTGGGAGGAAACCGGAGCACCCGGAGGAAACCCACGCAGACACAGGGAGAACTTGCAAACTCCACACAGGCAGTACCCAGAATTGAACCCAGGTCGCTGGAGCTGTGAGGCTGCGATGCTAACCACTGCGCCACTGTGCCGCCCCCACTGCGCCACTGTTTTAGAGAAGTGGTTACTCCCAAGGTGCAGGCAGATAGATGGGTGACCACTAGACTGGGCAGGCAGTCAGTGCAGGAATCCCCTGTGACTATCCCCCTCTCTAACAAGTATACCGTTTTGGATACTGTTGGGGGGGATGGCCTATCAGGGGAAAAGAACAGCAGCCAGAGCAGTGGCAACATGGCTGGCTCTGTTGTTCAGCAGGAAGGGACAAAGTGCAGAAGAGCAATAGTTATAGGGGACTCAATAGTCAGGGGCACAGATAGGCACTTCTGTGGACATGAAAGAGACTCCAGGATGGTATGTTGCCTCCCTGGTGCCTGGGTCAAGGATGTCTCTGAATGGACAGGGGGCATTCTGAAGAGGGAGGGTCAACAGCCAGAGGTTGCGGTACACATTGGCAGGAACATAGGCAGGAAGAGTGATGGGGTCCTGCAGGGTGAGTTCAGGGAGTTAGGTAGTAAGTTAAAAAACAGGACCTCGAGGGTTGTAATCTCGGGATTACTCCCTGTGCCACGTGCCAGTGAGGCTAGAAATAGGAAGATAGTTCAGCTAAACACGTGGCTGAACAGCTGGTGTAGGAGGGAGGGTTTCAGATATCTGGATCATTGGGATCTCATCCGGGACAGATGGGACCTGTACAAGAAGGACAGGTTGCATATAAACTGGAGGGGCACAAATATCCTGGCTGCGAGGTTTGCTAGCGTCGCTCGGGAGGGTTTAAACTAGTGTGGCAGGGGGGTGGGAACCAGAACAGTAGGACAGCAGGTGAAATAACTGAGGGGGAACCAGTGAATAAGGCCAGTAAGACTGAGAGGAAGAACAGGCAGGGAGATGTTGCTGAGCACAGCGGGACTGGTGGTCTGAAGTGCATTTGTTTCAATGCGAGAAGTATAACAGGTAAGGCAGATGAACTAAGAGCTTGGATTAGTACTCACTTAGTGCTAGGGGCTTGGATGGGACAGAATTTGTAAGGAGCATCCAGGAGGGCTTCTTGAAAAAATATGTAGATAGTCCAACTAGGGAAGGGGCCGTACAGGACCTGGTATTGGGGAATGAGCCCATCCAGGTGGTCGAAGTTTCAGTAGGGGAGCATTTCGGGAACAGTGACCATAATTCCGTAAGTTTTAAGGTACTTGTGGATAAGGAAAAGAGCAGTCCTCGGGTGAAGGTGCTAAATTGGGGGGAGGCTAATTATAACAATATTAGGCAAGAACTGAACAATTTAGAGTGGGGACGGCTGTTTGAGGGTAAATCAACATCTGACCTGTGAGAGTCTTTCAAACATCAGTTGGTTAGAATCCAGGACCGGCATCTTCCTGTGAGGATGAAGGATAAGTTTGGCAAGTTTTGGGAACCTTGGATAACAAGAGATATTGTGAGCCTAGTCAAAAAGAAAAAGTAAGCATTCATAAGGGCTAGAAGGCTGGGAACAGACGAAGCCCTTGAGGAATATAAAGAAAGTCGAAAGGAACTTAAGCAAGGAGTCAGGAGGGCTAAAAGGGGTCATGAAAAGTCATTGGCAAACAGGATTAAGAATAATCCCAAGTCTTTTTATATGTATATAAAGAGCAAGAGGGTAACCAGGGAAAGGGTTGGCCCACTCAAGGACAGAGGAGGGAATCTATGTGTGGAGCCAGAGGAAATGGGCGAGGTGCTAAATACTTTGTATCAATATTCACCAAAGAGAAGGACTTGGTGGATGATGAATCTAGGGAAGGGAGTGTAGATAGTCTCAGTCATCTCATTATCAAAAAGGAAGAGGTGTTGGGCATCTTAAAAAACATTAAGGTAGATAAGTCCCCAGGGCCTGATGGGATCACCCTAGTAAACTGAAGGAGGCAAGGGAAGAAATTGCTGGGGCCTTGACAGAAATCTTTGTATCCTCATTGGCTACATGTGAGGTCCCAGAGGACTGGAGAATAGCCAATGTTGTTCCTTTGTTTAAGAAGGATCGCAAGGATAATCCAGGAAATTACAGACCGGTGAGCCTTATGTCAGTGGTAGGGAAATTATTAGAGAGGATTCTTCAGGACAGGATTTACTCCCATTTGGAAACAAATGAACTTATTAGCGAGAGGCAGCATGGTTTTGTGAAGGGGAGGTCGTGTCTCACTAACTTGATCGAGTTTTTTGAGGAAGTGACAAAGATGATTTATGAAGGAAAAGCAGTGGATGTTGTCTAAATGGATTTCAGTAAAGTCTTTGATAAGATCCCTCATGGCAGACTGGTACAAAAGGTGAAGTCACATGGGATCAGAGGTGAGCTGGCAAAATGGATACAGAACTGGCTCAGTCATAGAAGACACAGGGTAGCAGTGGAAGGGTGCTTTTCTGAATGGAGGGCTGTGACTAGTGGTATTCCGCAGGGATCAGTGCTGGGACCTTTGCTGTTTGTAGTCTATATAATTGATTTGGAAGAAAATGTAGCTGGTCTGATTAGTAAGTTTGCGGACGACACAAAGGTTGGTGGAGTTGCGGATAGTGATGAGGATTGTCAGAGCATACAGCAAGATATAGATCGGTTGGAGACTTGGGCGGAGAAATGGCAGATGGAGTTTAATCCGGACAAATGTGAGGTAATGCATTTTGGAAGGTCTAATGCAGGTGGGAGGTATACAGTAAATGGCAGAACCCTTAGGAGTATTGACAGGCAGAGAGATCTGGGCGTACAGGTCCACAGGTCACTGAAAGTGGCAATGCAGGTGGATAAGGTAGTCAAGAAGGCATATGGCATGCTTGCCTTAATTGGTCGGGGTGTAGAGTATAAAAATTGGCAAGTCATGCTGCAGCTGTACAGAACCTTAGTTAGGCCACACATGGAATATTGCGTACAATTCTGGTCGCCACACTACCAGAAGGATGTGGAGGCTCTGGAGAGGGTACAGAAGAGGTTTACCAGCATGTTGCCTGGTCTGGAGGGTATTAGCTATGAGGAGAGGTTGGATAAACTCGGATTGTTTTCACTGGAACAACGGAGGTGGAGGGGCGACATGATAGAGGTTTACAAAGTTATGAGTGGCATGGACAGAGTGGATAGTCCAAAGCTTTTTCCCCAGGGTGGAAGAGTCAGTTACTAGGGGACATAGGTTTAAGGTGCGAGGCAAGCAAGGTTTAGAGGGGATGTGCGAGGCAAGTTTTTTTTACACAGAGGGTAGTGAGTGCCTGGAACTTGCTGCCGGCGGAGGTGGTGGAAGCAGGTACGATAGCGACGTTTAAGAGGCATCTTGACAAATACATGAATAGGATGGGAAGAGAGGGATACGGACCCCGGAAGTGCAGAAGGTGTTAGTTTAGACAGGTATCAAGATCAGCGCAGGCTTGGAGGGCCGAACGGCCTGTTCCTGTGCTGGACTGTTCTTTGTTCTATGTTAAGATTGACTCTCTCACCAACAGTGAATTGCATGTTCAGTTCTTCAATAAACTTTTATATAAATTAGAACTTAATATTGTCTCACATAGGATTCTGTATCGCTAACTCGTGAACCTGATTCTGTACACTCTTTGGTAGGCAGGTACATTACATTACAAGGAGAGATTCCCAGCTCCTCATAATATCTGGGCTATTATAGTCAGGCTGAACCTTGTTAAAAATGCGATCTGGAGGATGGTAATATTCTCAGCTAGTTCCGTTCCTTTTTGGAGCATTGAATCAGTCCTTCAGACCCATTTAGTCTTTGGGATCTGCCTTGCTCAACCTTAAGTTGAGAGTGATCATCTGAGAAATCTGCTGGATCTGGGATAACCCCAGAAAGGGATAGGATTATAACCCACCATAGTTGGCACCCAATGTGTTTCTGAGTTGATATGGAAAGCTACACTTATATTTATATCTAAATATATGTTTTAGATTATTAAGTATAAAAGGAGTGTTTTACTGACAATGTACTGAAACACAGATTTTAATTATCTGGACACAACAAGTCCCTGATCAAGCCTTGTAGAACTTAAATCACACCTCCCTCAATATAACTTTGTGACTTAGAAATTTATTATGAAGTTCGCATTAAATCCCAACCGAGGTTAGTTCCTGACAAAACGGCAAACCCTATCAAATTGGCCAAGTGCTTCCATTAGGAAACCCAAACGATTGCTTTGGTAGGGCAAATAATCCTCTCCCAATACCTCCACAAGATCAAGTAATAATCTTTGAAATAGAATGCTTTGATTCCAATGGAGCCATTAGAAGCCATGGCACAATTGATGTTGATCCCGAGAACCAGGGGATACAAAATATCCAAAAAGATAATCAAAGGGAAAATTCACTAATGATCAGGTGCACACCTGCACAACTCTCTTTTTTCTTTGGCCTCCTTGTCTTGAGAGACAATGGGTAAGCGCCTGGAGGTGGTCAGTGGTTTGTGAAGCAACGCCTGGAGTGGCTATAAAGGCCAATTCTAGAGTGACAGACTCTTCCACAGGCGCTGCAGATAAAATTACTTGTCGGGGCTGTTACACAGTTGGCTCTCCCCTTCCGCTTCTGTTTTTTTTCCTGCCAACTGCTAAGTCTCTTCGACTCGCCACTCTTTAGCCCCGCCTTTATGGCTGTCTGCCAGCTCTGGCGATCGCTGGCAACTGACTCCCACGACTTGTGATCAATGTCACAGGACTTCATGTCGCGTTTGCAGACGTCTTTAAAGCGGAGACATGGACGGCCGGTGGGTCTGATACCAGTGACGAGCTTGCTGTACAATGTGTCTTTGGGGATCCTGCCGTCTTCCATGCGGCTCACATGGCCAAGCTATCTCAAGCGCTGCTGGCTCAGTAGGATGTATATGCTGGGGATGTTGGCTGCCTCGAGGACTTCTGCATTGGATTCTGATGCCAAGGATTCTCCGGAGGCAGCGAAGATGGAGTGAATTGAGACGTCGCTCTTGGCTGACATACATTGTCCAGGCCTCACTGCCGTAGAGCAAGGTACTGAGGACACAGGCTTGATACACTTGGACTTTTGCGTTCCGTGTCAGTGCGCCATTTTCCTCTTGGCCAGTTTGGACATTGCAGCGGACACCTTTCCCATGCGCTTGTTGATTTCTGCATCAAGAGACAGGTTACTGGTGATAGTTGAGCCGAGGTAGGTGAACTCTTGAACCACTTCAAGAGCGTGGTTGCCGATATTGATGGATGGAGCATTTCTGACGTCCTGTCCCATGATGTTCGTTTTCTTGAGGCTGATGATTAGGCCAAATTCGTTGCAGGCAGCCGCAATCCTGTCGATAAGTCTCTGCACACTCTTCAGTGTGGGATGTTAATGCAGCATCGTGAGCAAAGAAGAGTTCCCTGATGAGGACCTTCCGTACTTTTGTCTTCGCTCTTAGGCGGGCAAGGTTGAACAACCTGCCATCTGATCTTATGTGGAGAAAAATTCCTTCTTCTGAAGATTTGAACGCATGTGAAAGCAGAAGGGAGAAGATCCCAAACAGTGTTGGTGCAGGAACACAGCCCTGTTTCACACCACTCAGGATAGAAAAGGGGTCTGATGAGGTGCCGCTATGCTGAATTGTGCCTTTCATATTGTCATGGAATGAGGTGATGATACTTCATAGCTTTGGTGGACATCTGATCTTTGCTAGTAGTCTGAAGAGACCACGTCTGCTGACAAGGTCAAAGGCATTGGTGAGATCAATGAAAGCAACGTAAAGGGGCATCTGTTGTTCGCGGCATTTCTCCTGTAGCTGGTGAAGGGAGAACAGCATGTCAATAATGGATCTCTCTGCTAGAAAGCCACACTGTGCCTCAGGGTAGACACGCTCAGCCAGCTTCTGGAGCCTGTTTAAAATGACTCGAGCGAAGACTTTCCCCATGATGCTGAGCAGGGAGATTCCACGGTAGTTGTTGCAGTCACTGCGGTTATCCTTGTTCTTATAGAGGGTGATGATATTGGCATCGCGCATGTCCTGTGGTACTGCTCCCTCATCCCAGCACAGGCAGAGCAGTTTGTGGAGTGCTGAAAGTATAGCAGGCTTGGCACTCTTGATTATTTCAGGGGTAATGCTGTCCTTCCCAGGGGCTTTTCCACTGGCTAGAGAATCAAGGGCATCACTGAGTTCCGATTTTCTTGGCTGTTCGCCCAGCTCATCCGTGACTGGCAGAGACTGGGCTGCGTTGAGGGCAGTCTCAGTGGCAACATTTTCCCTGGAGTACAGTTCTAGGTAGTGCTCCACCCAGCGGTCCATTTGCTTGCGTTGGTCAGTGATTGTGTCCCCTGATTTTGATTTGAAGGGGACGATCCTCCTGATGGTTGGCCCAAAAGCTCTCTTAATGCCATCATACATTCCTCTGATGTTTCCATTGTCGGAGACCAGCTGAAAACGACTGCATAGGTGTTGCCAGTAGACATTTGCGCAGCGCCTGGCTGTTCTTTGTGCAGCACTTCTGGCTGCTTCAAGTGCTACAGATGTTAATTCGCTGGGGGCTTTCTTACAGTTCAACAGTGCAATGTGCTTAGCGGCTATGACAGGTTCCAGCTCTTCATAGTGAGATTGAAACCAGTCTGCATTCTCCTTCATACGTTTGCCAAAGGTGGTCATTGCTGAGTCATAGATGGCGTCTCTGATGTGGGCCCACTTGGTCTCTGCATCCCCTGTCGGAATGTTTTGAAGGGCTTTTTCAAGTGAATTTAGAAACTTATGTAACAGCTGTGGATAAGAGATTCTGCTAGTGTTGATGTGCGGGTGGCCCTTCTGCTTGGGCAAAACAGCCCATGATTGAATCATGGAGCCTGGAGCAGCATATGTCCCTGGGAGCCATGGACTCCCGCTCAGGTGGAAAGCTCATAACAAAATAAATTATCAGAATCTTTGAGAAGATTATAGACAACTTAGAATTCATTCTAATCAAAGTTGACAGGCACGAGCTCAAGCTTATATCAATGCTGGAGGAGCAGGACTTGCTGGACCAGTAGGCCAACCCCAGTAACCAGAAATTACACCTCTAGGCCAGGTCAACTTAAACTCTATATACATCATGTGTGGTAAACCTGGAAACACCAACCAGGAAAAAAAACAATTGGATTCTAACCAACCTTGATACATTGGAAACCTATTGCCAAGGCTGGAATGCCCAACATCTAAGACAACTCCTACAAATGATACTGAGATCAGATTTAGTTCCAGTGTAACAACTGGTTTCAAATATCTGCCCATGTTCTCAACTCATGGAGGACATGTAATCGGTTCCATCAAGGAACTGCTTACTAATACTGCCAAAACAAAGAATTGGTCGCTGCCTACACATTGGGCAGAATATTCACACGGATAACTGGGATATTGTCCATGGTTACCTGATCAACCGGTCTCAAAATACAGCCCTCAGACTGGCTTGTGAGGGTGCTCTAAATGGTTATCCAGATAACCAATAGATGCTGGACTTTTTTTTTTTAAAGGTCACTGGAAGAACTTGAGGCTTTATTTAAAAACAATCCCTCACTGGAAGTCACATGTCTTAAGCTAAGTAAACAGCAGGAGCCTTGGTGACTAAGGGAGTTGTTTATAGAGAAGTGACATGTCAAGATTTATGGTGGTCAAATGTTGGTTTCGTTTTTGGATATTGTTTTGAGTTCAGTTAGGGGTAAGCCTGCTAAGAGAGAAGCCACCAGCTCATCCTTTTTCCAACTCTTTGAGAATCCAGTGTGATAGCTGAAATTCCTGATGCCAAATTTTTCCTGGAAAGTCTGTCAAAGAACAAAGAACAGTACCGCACAGGAACAGGCCATTCGGCCCTCCAAGCCTGCGCCGATCTTGATGCCTGCCGAAACTAACACCTTCTGCACTTACGGGGCCCATACCCCTCTATTCCCTTCCTATTCATATATTTGTCAAGATGTCTCTTAAACGTCGCTATTGTATCTGCTTCCACCACCTCCTCTGGCAGCAAGTTCCAGGCATTCACCACCCTCTGTGTAAAAAACTTGCCTCGCACATCCCCTCTAAACTTTGCCCCTCACACCTTAAACCTATGTCCCGTAGTAACTGACTCTTCCACCCTGGGAAAAAGCTTCTGACTATCCACTCTGTCCATGCCGCTCATAACTTTGTAAACCTCTATCATGTCGCCCCTCCACCTCCGTCGTTCCAGTGAAAACAATCCGAGTTTTTCCAACCTCTCCTCATAGCTAATGCCCTCCAGACCAGGCAACATCCTGGTAAACCTCCTCTGTACCCTCTCCAAAGCCTCCACGTCCTTCTGGTAGTGTGGCGACCAGAATTGCACGCAATATTTCAAGTGTGGCCTAACTAAAGTTCTGTACAGCTGCAGCATGACTTGCCAATTTTTATACTCTACGCCCCGACCGATGAAGGCAAGCATGCCGTATGCCTTCTTGACTGCCTTATCCACCTGCGTTGCCACTTTCAGTGACCTGTGGACCTGTACGCCCAGATCTCTCTGCCTGTCAATACTCCCAAGGGTTCTGCCATTTCCTGTCTACCTCCCACCTGCATTAGACCTTCCAAAATGCATTACCTCACATTTGTCCGGATTAAACTCCATCTGCCATTTCTCCGCCCAAGTCTCCAACCGATCTATATCCTGCTGTATCCTCTGACAATCCTCATCATTATCCGCAACTCCAACCTTTGTGTCGTCCGTAAACTTACTAATCAGACCAGCTACATTTTCCTCCAAATCATTTATATATACTACAAACAGCAAAGGTCCCAGCACTGATCCCTGCTGAACACCACTAGTCACATCCCTCCATTCAGAAAAACACCCATCCACTGTTACCCTGTGTCTTCTGTGACCGAGCCAGTTCTGTATCCATCTTGCCAGCTGACCCCTGATCCCGTGTGATTTCACCTTTTGCACCAGTCTGCCATGCGGGACCTTGTCAAAGGCATTACTAAAGTCCATATAGACAACATCCACCGCCCTTCCCTCATCAATCATCCTTTTTCTTTTTGACTCGGCTCACAATATCCCGTGTTATCCAAGCTTCCCGAAACTTGCCAAACTTGTCTTTCTTCCTCACAGGAACATGCTGGTCCTGGATTCTAATCAGCTGACGTTTGAAAGACTCCCACATGTCAGATGTTGATTTACCCTCAAACAGCCGCCCCCAATCTAAATTCTTCAGTTCCTGTCAGAATAATCCTCAAAATTGCATGAAGAGAACTGCTCCAAAACAATCCCAGTGACAGCTGAGGTCATTCCATTCTTTTTTGTCTTCAAGAATTAATAAATATTTGGCCAAAGTATTTTTGTCCTTTTTGTGAAGAGATCTCTGTCGAGAAAACGTCTTTATTTTTTTCTTTAACTGGCGTGTGCGTGCGTGGGTGTTGGGTTAATTTAAAAGAGAACTTTCATATTTCAACCTGTGTGTCAATAAGTTTTGCATCTGCATTAAATATGTCTTGTTTTTTAATAAATTAATAATGTTGTTGTTTTTTAAAGAAATCTGGTTGGTAGATTTTATTCTGAAAGCAAAATTGATCAAGTATATAATTGGCTGTATAGGTAACTGGGTAAAACATTTAAATATATATTGTGACCCATGGAGAAATGGAACTAGAGAAAGATAGTGCACTCCTCCAGCCTCAGTCATAACACCATGACCATCAAAGAGTCATAGGGGGTGAGGGGGGGGGGGGGGGTGGGGGAATACTGGAATGACCAGAATAGGGATCAAAGAGATTCCCGACAAGACCGACATCACCCCAACAGGAGGGTTTTTTTCTTCTTTCATGGGATGTGGGCATTGTTCCCTTGACAACTGAGTGGCTTACTGGGCCACTTCAGATGACAGTTAAGAGTCAACCACATTGATGTGGGTCTGGAGTCACATGTAGGCCAGACCAGGTAAGGAGGGCAGATTTCCTTCCCGAAATGACATTAGTGAACCAGATGGGGTTTTATGACAATTGATGTTAGTTTCTTCATGGCACCATTACTAAGACTAGCTTTTAAATTCCAGAACCTTTTTTTTTATTAATTAATTGAACGTAATAATTAATTGATTTTACATTTCACCAGCTGCCATGGTGGGATTTGAACCCTGGTCTGGGCCTCTGGATTACTAGTACCACAACGCCATTGTCTCCCCTCTAACAATCGATATAATAAATGGTCTGACAGACCCGTGCCATCCCCGCACCAAGGGATCCCAAAAAGGGAGGACCACAAATAAGTCAAAATGGTCAAAAGCAAGGCCAAAAAGAAAACTCAGGATTCTGAGGATTACCAATCTCAGGACTGAAGGCCTGGCACCCAGCCAGCACCTCTGGAATTCCCCCGTGCCCTGGTGATGCTGCCCACCAATGAACAATTGGAGGTCCTATTTGATACAGGAGCTGATTACACTGTAATAAACCCCACAATTATAAAAAAAATAAGGGACAGAGTTGGAGACCCCAATTTATCATGTACCTTTGGGGGAATTCACACAATACAAGAAGCAAATAATTGAATTTTACAAAATACCCATTACCGTTTATGGAATCACATCCACCCTAGAGGTAGGACTGGTACCAAAATTGGCCTGTTGTCTCATTATAGGACAACCAGACATAAAACATTACCTTAAAATCTCAACCAGACCTGTGAAAGCAACCACAGACCAGGATGACAGGTAAAAACACATTTAGGTCCAACTTGATCAAACTCGCCCAGGAAGGCGAGAAAAAGGCTTCTAGAGGATCTACAATGTCACCCAAATCAATGCAGCAAAGTAGACATCGGACCTCATTCACTTGATTCAGGCTGGCACAAGCCCAAAAAACAGTGGCCTATGCAGGACCACCAGGTGAAATTAGATCTCCTTAAAACCATTACAGAATTAGAAGAACAAGGTGTCCTAATAAAAATGGGATCGAGAACTAATTCACCACTGCTTGATGTCGCCAAACTAGATGGGAGGTGGATATTAGTTGATTTCAGCTTTAAATAAGGTGATGGCCCCACATACTGCACAACAGCAGAATTCCACAGCCTTTCTACTAGAATCAAGAGGGAGAAATATAAATCTTGTATTGACCTAGCAAATGGCTTTTGGTCACATCCAGTCAAAGAAACTGATGGGCCAGAAACAGCTATGACTGCACCTGATGAGTATCAGAAATGTTGGACCAGATTGCCCCAGGGATTTCAATACAGCCCTGTTCTTGTTACCTCTGAAATTATTGATCTTTTGAAAGACCTCCCTAACGACAACCATTATGCAGATATTGGAACATAGGAAATAGGAGCTGGTGTAGGCCAATCAGTCTGCTCCACCATTCAATTAGATCATGGCTGCACTTCTACTTCAATGCTATTTTCCCACACTATCTCCATATCCCTTAATATCTTTAATACCTAGAAATCTATCAATGTCTGTGTTGATCAACTCAATGACTGAGCCTCCACAACACTCTGAGGTAGAGAATTACACAGATTCACCATCCTCTGAGTGAAAAAATTCCTCCTCATCTCAGTCCTAAATGGGTCTTATTCTGAGACTGTGTCCCCTGGTTCTAGACCCCCCCAGTCAGGGGAAACATCCTTCCTGCAACAACCCTGTCGAGCCCTGTAAGAATTTTGTATGCCTCAATGAGATCAGCTCTCATTCTTCGAAATTCCAGAGAATATAGGCCCAGTTTCATCCAACTCTCCTCACAGGACAATCCTGCCATCCCAGGGATTAGTCTGGTGAACCTTTGTTGCACTCCCTCTATGGCAAGTATATCCTTTCTCAGGTAGGAAACCAAAACTGTACACAATACACCAGGTGCAGTCTCACCAAGGCTTTATACAGCTGTAGCAGGACTTCACTACTCCTGTACTCAAATCCTCTTGCAATATAGACCAACATAGAGCCATAGAGTTATACAGCACAGAAACAGGCCCTCCAGCCCATTGTGTCTGTGTCGGCCATCAAGCTCCTATCTATTCTAATCCCATTTTCCAGCACTTGACCCGTAGTCTTGTCTGCAATGGCGTTTCAAATGCTCATCTAAATACTTCTTAAATGTTGTGAGAGTTCCTGCCTCTGCCACCTCTTCAGGCAAAGCATTCCAGATTCCAACCACCCTCTGGGTGAAAAACGTTTTCCTCAAATCCCCTCTAAACTTCCTGCCCCTTACTTTAAATCTATGCTCCCTAGTTATTGATCCCTCCACTAAGGGAAAAGTTTCTTCCTATCTATCCTATCATTGCCCCTCATAATTTTGTATACCTCAATCAGGTCCCCCCTCAGCTTTCTCTGCTCTCAGGAAAACAACCCTCGAATATCCAGTCTCTCTTTCTAGTTGAAATGCTCCAGCCCAGGCTACATCCTGGTGAATCTCCTGTGCACCCTCTCCAGTGCAATCACATCCTTCCTATGGTGTGGTGACCAGAACCGTAGACAATATTCTCGCTGTGGCCTAACTAGCGTGACACACACACACAAGCACACACGCGCACACACGCGCACGCACACACGCGCACGCACACACGCGCACGCACACACGCGCACACGCGCACACACACACGCACACACACACTGGAATAAATGGAATTTAAATATATATTAGTCCCATAGTGCTCAGCTGGAATTGTATTCCTGAAGTCCTTGCTGGGCCACGTGCACGGTACTGGGCTTGCTTTGCTCAGGGCCCCTGAAGGCAGAAGAGGGGGTTGTTTCTTATCCCCTGGTTGGTAGCTGTGGCAGGATGTAGACTTGAGGGAGTTCCCAGTTGCAGCAGCGTCTTCTCTTGATATTTACTGGGGAGAGAGAGAGAGAGACACCTGCTTTTTTAATATCTTTTCAGTTGCTCTGACTCTGCTTTCTGTGTGACAAAGTTTATAGTCTATCCAGAGCTGCGCAGGCTGTCACATGAATTATCAAGCCCCTTTGTTCTGTTAATGAGGTCTTCTGGAATCTTCTCCGAGACTCCAGGTACTACACCTCAAGATGTCCAGTCACACATGGAGGGGGTTGGCTCTTTCAAAGTCAATGGGTATAGAGGGCCCTGATGACTTTGCTGATAAGGTCATTCTCGATAATTTAATCAACCTGGCTAGGTTGCATGAGACTTGTCGTCTCCAGTTTAATCTTTTGGTATTTCAAATGTAAATTGCAGTGGCCACCCTGGCTGCCACTTTTTTTTGAAAAGTTACTTGGAAGATTTTCCAGTAAAAGTCTAATGTAAGGTTCTAACTGATTAAATTAATATTTCCCATTTGGCATGTAGGGTTTTCATGATAACATCCAAAGTGAATGACAACACTTTTCCACATTGTGTTCCATCTGTCATGTTCTTCCCGACTCACTTAGCCTGTCTAAATCCTCCCGAAGCCTCTTTGCATCCTATTCCCAACTCACATTCCCATTTAGTTTTGTGTCATCAGCAAGCTTATACTTATTACATTTGGTCCCCAAATCCAAATCATTGATATAGATTGTGAACAGCTGGGGCCCAAACACTGATCCTTGTGATACCCCACTAGTCACTGCCTGCCAACCTGAGAATGACCTGTTGTTTTCTGTCTGTTAACCAATAAGTATTTATAAATATATATCAATATATATCACACAACGATCTCCAAGACCACTTGAAAGCCATTGATAGAGTTTAATCAGACTTACTACTGCTGGGCACCGAATCAACATCAAAAAGAGTCAACTAGTTAGGCAATTTTCTGGGCCTACAAATAAACAGAAATGGTAAAGGATTCACTCAATCCTAGAAAGAGAAATTAGCAAACAGGCAAAAACAGTGAATCAACAAAGCAAGACAACCCTTAGCAGGGAGTGGGTTCATGAAAGGACGTTTGAATAGAGTCACAGAGTCGTACAGCATAGAAACAGGCCCTGTGGCTCACCATGTCCATGCCGACCATAATGCCTAGCGATACTAATCCCACCTGCCTGCATTAATTCCATATCTCTCTATGCCTTGCTCATTCAAGTACCTGTCCAGATGCCTCTTAAATGTTGCTACTGTTTCTGCCTCCACCACCTCCTCAGGCAGCTCATTCCAGATACCCACTATTCTTTGTGTGAAAAATTTACCCCTTTGATCCCTTTAAACCTCCTCCCTCTCACCTTAATTCTATGCCCTCTAGTTTTAGTCACCCCTACCATGGGAAACAGATTCTGGCTATCTACCCTATCTATGCCTCTCATAATTTTATATACCTCTATCATGTCCCCTCTCAGCCTCCTTCGCTCCAGGGAAAACAGACCCAGCCTATCCAATCTCTCTTTATAATTCAAGCCCTCCGAACCAGGCAACATCCTTGTGGATCTTTTCTGCACCCTCTCTAGCTTAATCACATCTTTACAGTAGTGTGGCGACCAGAACTGCACACAGTACTCTAAATGCGGCCTAACCAACGTCATGTACAACTGTAACATGACGTCCCAACCCTTGTACTCAATGCCTCGGCCGATGAAGGCAAGCATGCCATACACCTTCTTCACCACCCTATCTACCTGTGTTGCCACTTTCAGGGAACTATGCACTTGCACTCCAAGGTCTCTCTGCTCAACAACACTCCCCAGGGCCCTGCCATTCACAGTGTATGTCCTGCCCTGGTTTAACTTCCCAAAATGCATCACTTCGCACTTGTCTGCATTAAATTCCATTTGCCACTCCCTTGCCCACTTTCCCAGTTGATCTATATCCTGTTGTAACCTTAGACAACCTTCTTCAGTGTCCACTAGACCACCAATTTTGGTGTCATCTGCAAACTTACTAATCATGCCCCTTACATTCACAACCAAGTCATTAATATATATGACAAACAACAGAGGGCCCAGTACCGATCCCTGCGGCACACCACTGGTCACCGGCCTTCAATCTGAAAAACAACACTCCACTACCACCCTCTGCCTCCTATCACCAAGCCAATTTTGTATCCAATTTGCTAGCTCACCCTGGATCCCATGTGTTCGAACTTATGGACCAGCCTACCATGCGGGACCTTGTCACATGCCTTGCTAAAGTTCATGTAGACAATGTCCATCGCCCTGCCCTCGTCAATCCTCTTGGTCACCTCCTTGAAAAACTCTATCAAATTCGTGAGACATGATTTCCCACGCACAAAGCCATGCTGACTATCCCTGATCAGACCATGCCTTTCCAGATGCATATAAATCCTGTCTCTCAGAATCCCTTCCAATAACTTTCCCACCACTGATGTAAGGCTCACCGGCCTGTAGTTCCCTGGCTTATCCCTGCTGCCCTTCTTAAATAAAGGCACAACATTAGCTATCCTCCAGTCTTCCGGTACCTCACCCGTGGCTAACGATGATACAAAAATCTCTGCCAGGGCCCCAGCAATCTCCTTCCTTGCTTCCCATCACATCCTAGGATACACCTGGTCAGGGCCTGGGGATTTATTCACCATAATGCGCTTCAAAACTTCCAACACCTCCTCCTTTGTAATGTTGATATGCTTCAGGATATTGCTGTTCCCTCCCTTGAACTCACTAGCTTCCATGACCTTCTCCAAGGTAAATACAGACGAGAAATATTCATTTAAGACCTCGCCCATTTCCCGTGGCTCCACACATAGATTACCACCCTGATAAGGGGACCTACTCTCTCCCTAGCTCCCCTTTTACTCTTAATATACTCATAGAATCTTTTAGGATTCTCCTTTATCTTATCTGCCAGGGAAATCTCATGGCCCCTTTTAGCCCTCCTAATTTCCTTCTTAAGTGTACTTCTACATCCCCTATACTCTTCGAGGGACTCGCTCGATCCCAGCTGCCTATAACTGACATATGCCTCCTTCTTTATCCTGACCAGACCCTCAATATCCCTCGTCAACCAAGGTTCCCTAAACTTGCCAGCCTTGCCCTTCCATCTAACAGGAACATGCCGGCCCTGAACTCTTCCTATCTCACTTTTAAAAGCCTCCCACTTGCCAGACGTCCCTTTACCTGTAAACAGCCTCTCCCATTCAACTTTTGAGAGTTCCTGTCTGATGCCATCGAAATTAGCCATCCCCCAATTTAGGACTTTAACCTGAGGACCTTTTCTATAACTATCTTGAAGCTAATAGAGTTATGGTCACTGGTCCCAAAGTGCTCCCCCACTGACACATTAACCACCTGCCATCCTCATTTCCTAACAGGAGGTCGAGTGTAGCCCCTTCTCTAGTAGGGCCATCCACATACTGCTTCAGAAAACTATCCTGGACACACTTAACAAATTCTTCCTCATATGATCCCTTAGCACTAAGGCAGTCCCAGTCAATATTAGTGAAGTTAAAATCACCTACTATTACAACCCTATAATTCCTACACCTATCTGTGATTTCCCTACATATATGTTCCTCCACTTCCCTCTGACTATTGGGGGGCCTATAGTATAATCCCATCAAAGTGATCACCCCTTTCTTATTTCTAAGTTCTACCATATGGCCTCGCTGGATATTCCCCCCAGGAAATCCTCTCTAAGTACTGCTGTGATGTCCTCCCTAATCAATAGTGCAACTCCCCCTCCTCTCTTACCTGCACCTCTGTCACGCTGGAAGGATCGGTACGCCGGAACATTGAGCTGCCAGACCTGCCCATCCCTCAACCACGTTTCCGTAATAGCTATAATATCACAATCCCATATACCAATCCATGCTCTGAGTTCATCTGCCTTACCTGTAAGGCTTCTTGCATTAAAGCAAATGCAGTTTAACCTACCAGACCTTCCACGCTCCCTGTCCTGCCGCTGCCCGGCCTGCCTACTGGACTTGCTTGCTTTAACCTCTACATTTGCCTCAACTATCTCATCGGAGAGACTACTACTTTGGGTCCCACCCCCCTGCAAGATTAGTTTAAACCCTCCTGAGCAGTACTAGCAAACCTCCCCACAAGTATATTGGTCCCCTTCCAGTTTAGATGCAATCCGTCCTTCTTGTGCATGTCACCTCTGCACCAGAAGAGATCCCAATGATCCAAGTAGATGAAGCCCTCCCGCCTACATCAGCTCTTCAGCCATGCATTCATTTGCCTTATCCTCCTATTCCTACCCTCACTAGCATGTGGCACAGGGAATAATCCTGAGATTACAACCCTAGAGGTCCTGCTTTTTAACCTTCCGCCTAACTCCCTATATTCGCTTTGCAGGACCTCATCTCTGTTCCTGCCGATGTCGTTAGTACCAATATGGACCACGACCTCTGGCTGCTCACCCTCCCCTTTCAGAATGTCCTGCAGCCACTCCGAGACATCCGTGACCCGAGCACCAGGGAGGCAACATACTATCCTGGAGTCTCGTTTGTGGTCACAGAAACACCTATCTGCACCCCTTACGATAGAATCCCCTATCACTATAGCTCTTTCAACCCTTTTCCTCCCCTGCTGTGCAGCAGAGCCCTCCGTGGTGCCACGAACTTGGCTGTTGCTGCTTTCCCCTGGGAGGTCACCCCCCCACAACAGTATCCAAAGCGGTATATCTGTTAGAGAGGGGGATGGCCACAGGGGACTCCTGCACTACCTGCCTACACCTACTACTCCATCTGGTGGTCACCCATCTCTTTTCTGCCTGTGCAGCCATTACCTGCAGTGTGACCACCTCACTAAACGTGCTATCCACAACTTCCTCAGAATAAAGACCTGGTTTAAGACTTAAGTGGAAAAAACCTGTTCTAATACATTAAGTTATTAATAAAAGAACTGTAAAAATATTCAATAATCAGCCAAATGGCGAGCAAACTCTTAAAACATGGCTGCACATTTGCATTCTGAGAGACAATTGAATAGAGAGTCAATGGAAGTGCTCACTGATTCAATTAACAAAATTGGTCTGGGCAACAGTGATGATCCACATTTTGTCTGTGTAAGAAACACCACTTCACGCCTAAATCGGAACCCCTAAGACAAGTGGCCAACCATTTTTCTCTCAAATCCAAAAAACCAGAGGTAGGTTGAGAATTTGAGTCAGATCGAGTAATATTGACAAAGATACAATTAGAACAGAGGAAACTTGAATTAGAGGACAGGGAAAGAGAGAGAGAGAGAAAGGGAGAGACAGAAGAACGAAAAAGAGAGACAGAAGAGAGAGAAAGAAAGACAGGAGAGACAGAGAAAGAAAGAAATTTCCAGAAGGAACAGGAGGAAAGAGAGCTGAGGCAGCTTGAGTTAGCTAGGGGGCGACAAAGTAATCCCAGTGAAAACATGGAGGATACAAGCGGGGCAGTTTGCTGAGTTTTTAAAATTTTCCCAATTGATTCCAAAATTCAATGAGGGAGATATGGAAGCATTTTTTGTATCCTTTGAGAAACTTGCAAGACAATTAAAATGGCCAGCTGAGAGCTGGACACTACTGCTACAAAGCAAGCTAACAGGAAAAGCCCATGAGGTTTATTCATTCTTGTCAGATGAGAATTCATCAAATTATGAACTGACAAAAAAATGCTATCCTTGGGGCATATGAGCCAGTACCGGAAGTCAACCGCCAGAAATTCCAAACACTCCGGAAACAAGATGATCAAACTAATTTGGAGTTTGAAAGAAGTAAGCAGCTGACTTTTGACTGGTGGTTGAGGGCTCTTAAAGTGCAGCTCAGCTATGAAAACCTCAGAGAGGCAATTCTCCTCAAGGAATTAAAAAACTCTCTCCCCCTCTCCATAAAGACCCATGTGGAGGAACAAAAAGTACATAGAGTGAGGCAAGCCGCAGTTATGGCTGATGAGTTTGCTCTAATATACAAGTCAGTTACCCAGGGGAAAACCTTTCCTAGTCACCCCCACAAATCCAAAAAGTACAAAGGGTGAGAAGGTGATAGGAGCCCAAGCAGTTCTGGCAAAGAAAGAAAATTTGGACTCCTCCAGCCAAAAAGGATAATGCTGTAAGTAGGAGTGAGACCCACAGACCTGTCATCTAACAGTTGACTGCTGGAAACTACAGGGAAAACATACTGCTGCAGGTGCAGGAAAATTTAATAGGATCCCTGAAGGTTATCAGGATTGTGTCTGAAGGGAGAGTAACTCCATACATCCTCGAGAGGGGCAAACAAGCCCATAATAAAGATACAGAGGCCACCAGATTGCTTTTACTGGGAAAAGGCCTGATCTTTCCACCAGAGAGTGCAGTGAACACCAGAATGGAGAATGGTGGTGAATGGTATTGCAAGGCATTGTACATCCATACCTTTACACCGGGTACACTTCGAGTAGACCTAGTTTCGGGACTGGTGACCACAGGGATTGCACCTAGTTTGCCCTAGAAGGGGTTGACCTGCTCCTCGGTAATGATCTGACGGGGGTAAAGGTGGTAGCCCCCCCAGTAGTGAAAGAAATACCGAAGGAGGTCAGAGAGACAGGGCAGTGGCTGGAGACAGTCCCCTGCAATTCCCCTGAAAGTGTAGTGAATCAGGCCATGATCAAACCAGCTCCCCCAAAGGAGACTGCACTGGCTCTGCAGGCAGATGACCATGTGGTCTGTCTGTCTGAAACATTCTTTGGCAAGTTAGAGGACCCAGGGAATGGATTAAATGAATTTTCCCTAGCTGAGGCTCAGCGAGCCGACCCAGTACTGAGAGAGTTAGCACAGGCTGCCCAGTCTGAAAGTGAAGCAGAGGGAATCCCTGATTGCTAATATTTAAAGAATGAGGTACTGATGAAGAAGTGGGATTCTCCTCACAGACCTGAGGGCAAGGAGTGGACAGTAGTTCACCAGTTAGTGGAAATATTAAGAATGGCCTCTGAGATTACAGTGGCTGTACATGTCAGTAAATGAAAAATCAAAGCCCGCATTAAGACAGCAGTTTGACTGGCCAAAACACCACAAAGATGTGGTGGAGTACTCTAGGAGTTGCCAAATGTGCCAGGTTGAAGGGAAACCCCAACCTACAGTGAAACCTGTATCCCTAAGTCCTGTATTGGCTTTTGGGAAATCCTCCAGCAGAGGGCCAGTGAATTGTGACGGACTCCTGCTGAGAACAAAAGGGGACAGACAGGCACAGGTGTGGAAAAAAGTTAGAGAGGAAAGGGGAAAAAGGGACAAAGCGGACAGGTTAAAGGAGGTCTGGGAGGATTCCCAAATGAAAACCCCTAAACGTTGGAAAAATTAGACCCCACATCCACCTATGTAAATGCAGACACCAGACACACCCCACCAGTTGCTAACAGCATTTACAGGAACCTCCAGAGATAAAGAAAGTCCTCAAGAGGGCAGAGAAACTGTGAGGGTGATACCTCACCTGGTCGAAGTGCCGCAGGGGAGTGCAGTAGAATTTGGATAAATACCTGGAAGCAAGAATGTCCCAGAGGACGAAGAGAAGATTAGCAAAGAATCCGCCCCCACAGTCAGGAGAAAAGGGAACCAACAATACCCTGAAGTGAACAGAACTTTTATGACTCACCAGAGCACTGAAAGTGAGGTCAGAGTGGATCCACCCACTGTTGACTCCCATGATCAGAACACCAAACCAGGGCTAATTAAATCTAACCATCCCCCTGCAGACCCCAACAGGAACAAAGGCACCCTAGTCAATCATGGAAATGTGCAAACCCAAACCTCCCCAAAAATCACATGTTTATTGGGCTGCTCATTCCCAACGTATTGCAAGCTGGTTATGAAGAAACTTTAAACCCCTTGGACAACACAAACTATCTTAGACCCACCTCAGGGACAAAGGGGCAGTGTAAAGCAGCACTGCTACAAAGGAAAGACAGGCTGTAACAATTTTAAGATTTCTGAATGAATGAGACAAATGCATGTGTGTTTTCCTGTACTGTCTCTTCCTTCTAATTTATAATGAAATGCTCACCTAATGTCGCATTTCATTCGGCAAGAGGTGGAAGTGTGACAGAAAACACACCAGCCAAATGGAAACATATTAATTTCGTCATATGGAACACTACTTGAACTTTTTACTGGACATTGAACAGAACTTGTTTAAAAGGACCACAGAGCTGAACAGCTAAAGCATGGCTGCACATTTGCATTCTGAAAGACAGTTGAATAGAGAGACAATGGAAGTGCTCACTGATTCAATTAACAAGATTGATCTGGGCAACAGTGATGATCCACATCTTGTCTGTGTAAGAGCCAACACTCCACCCCCTCACCGAGTGT
The DNA here is from genome assembly GCF_036365525.1 of Heterodontus francisci. Taxonomy (NCBI): domain Eukaryota; kingdom Metazoa; phylum Chordata; class Chondrichthyes; order Heterodontiformes; family Heterodontidae; genus Heterodontus; species Heterodontus francisci. Next base: position 29,936,149 of record NC_090392.1, on the reverse strand, counting down.
GTCCAGTAAGCTTTGAAGAATCAATAATCCTCTCCAGAAGATGCTGTTTGAAACAAAGAGCTGGTCACATGGCTAACCTGCTGGCCAACCTGGGGACTTCTTGAATTGTGCCACACTGAAAGGGGCAGACTGCAATTTGAAGATCAAAGAGAAGGAAAGTCCCCCTCTCTCTCTGTCTCTCTCTCAAGCAAAGTCCCAGTGACACATGGAAGCAACTTAAGCTTCAAGACAGAGGACATCCTCAGCCTTCTGGTACCAGCAAAACAAGTTTGAAAGTGTACACTGGGCCCCAGCAAGAACTACAAGACTTAACTCCAATTAAGGACTTTACATCCAAACTAATTACAGTAACTGAATTCCATTTACTACTCCAAACCCGCCCCCCTTTATTCTTTCTCCCCCTCTGTATCTATTTGTGTGTGTGTGTGTATCTCGTATGCATGCTAGTGTGGTTGCATCATGTATATTATTAATTTTAACCGAGTTAGAGTGGTAGGGTGAATAAACTTACATTTTTCTTGTTTAAACCTAAGAAAGCCTGTCTGCTTGGTTCATTTACAATTACAATTAGAGAACAGTGAGTAAGGACTCACTGAGGTGTTAAGCTAAAACACAGTGTTTTAAAAAGTTAAATCCTGTTACGGCCAAACTAGGAAAGGGGCGAGAGGGGAGCCGGAGACCTCTTCCTCACCCGGTCATAACACTGTCTTCTGGGTCTTAGCTTGGAACAAGAAACTGGAAGTAGAAGTGACTGAACTACTGATGACAGTGTCACAGATTCTTCCTCCTCAACACAGTACTTGACAATGCCTCGGAAACTGGTTTCACAAGAAACTACATGGGCATCGCTGGCCAGGCCAGCATTTATTGCCCATCTCTAATTGCCCTTGAGAAAATGATGGTGAGCTGCCTTCTTGAACTGCTGTAGTCCATGGGTGTTGGTACATCAACAGTGCTGTTAAGCAGGGAGTTCCAGGATATTGACCCAGTGACAGTGAAGGAACGGCGATATAGTTCCAAGTCAGGATGGTGTGTGACTTGGAGGGGAGCTTGTGGGTGGTGGTGTTCCCATGCATCTGCTGCCCTTGTCCTTCTAGGTGGTAGAGGTTGTGGGTTTGGAAGGTGCTGTCGGAGGAGCCTAGATGAGTTGCTGCAGCGCATCTTGTAGATGGTACACACTGCTGCCACTGTGCATCGGTGGTGGAGGGAGTGAATGTTTGTAGATGGGGTGCCAATCAAGCGGGCTGCTTTGTCCTGGACGGTGTCGAGCTTCTTGAGTGTTGTTGGAGCTGCACCCTTCCAGGCAAGTGGAGTGTATTGCATCACACTCCTGACTTTTGCCTTGTAGATGGTGGACAGGCTTTGGGAAGTCAGGAGGTGAGTTACCCGCCGCAGGATTCCTAGCCTCTGACCTGCTCTTGTAGCCACAGCATTTATGTGGCTGGTCCAGTTCAGTGTCTAGTCAATGGTGACCCCTAGGATATTGGGGGATTCAGCAATGGTAATGCCGTTGAACATCAAGGGGAGCTAGTTAGCTTCTCTTGTTTGATATGGTCATTGCCTGGCACTTGTGTGGTGTGAATGTTACTTGCCACTTATCAGCCCAAGCCTGGATCTTGTGAAGGTCTTGCTGCAGATGGTCATGGGCTGCTTCAGTATCTGAGGAGTCGCGAATGGTGCTGAACATTGTGCAATCATCAGCGAACATCCCCACCTCTGACCTTATGACTGAAGAAGGTCATTGATGAAGCAGCTGAAGATAGTTGGGCCTAGGACACTACCGTGAGGAATTCCTGCAGTGATGTCTGGGACTGAGATGACTGACCTCCAACAACCACAACCATCTTCCTTTGCGCTAGGTAAGGCTCCAATCAGTGGAGATTTCCCCCTGATTCCCATTGACTCCAGTTTTGCTGGGGCTCCTTGATGCCATACTCGGTCAAATGCTTCCTTGATGTCAAGGGCAGTCACTCTCACCTCATTCACTATAACATTGGTCAAGGACAATGGCACAATGGAAAACATGGAGGAAGGAAGCTTTTTTGTATCACAAAGTTATCTTCCAACGGGTCATACACCTGTTATAAAGATAATCAAGTTCCCAACGACACATGTGAGTTCTCTGGTATCAGAATTTATTACTTTACTCCTGGTGTAAGGACATCAGCCGGGATACAGTCAAGAATAAACTACAAAAAATATTAGTTTATGCCAACTGATTCAGAATTGAGCAGAAGCTATCAAATCTTGCCTCTCCACTGACTCATCATAGTCTGGGGAAAAATTTGATAATACTTTTCTCCCAATATACCAAGCTGATGTTTATAGAGTGGTGAATCTTTGAACTGTTGAATCAATCTTTTGTGACCTTCATCAAATCAAGTGACTCTTCCCGATGTCACAAGATACATTCTACATTGATGAACACCCGCTTGCGCCAACAGCCTTCTCTGCCGCTAGCAGAATCTGTCCTCATGTTGTATCAACGAAACAGAGATCAAGATCACAGCCTCAAAAAGATTGGGGATTTTATTAAGCTTCAGAAATCGTAATTGGTCACTTGTCTCCAAACCATCCACCAAGAACTCCTCTCTGCAGATGAGAGCTTCTGACTCTTATGACAGGGAAGGTGGTGGCGTAGTGCTATTGTCACTGGACTAGTAACCCAGAGACAGAGGAGATTGCTCTGGGGACATGGGTTCAAATCCCACCACAGCAGAAGGTGGAATTTAAATTCAATCGATTAAAAATATGGAATTGAAAAATACTAGTCTAATGATGGCCATGAAATGATTGTTATAAAAATCCGTCTGGTTCATTAATGCCCTTTAGGGAAGGAAATCTGCTGTCCTTGTCTGGCCTCCATGTGACTCCAGACCCACAGCAATGTGGTTAATTCTTAAATAGCCGAGCAAGCTACTCAGTTGCATCTAACTGCTACGAAGTCAATAAGGAATGAAACCAGATGAACTGCCCAGCATTGACCTCGGCACCAGAAAGGAGAACGGCAAACCCAGCCCTGCTGACTCTGCAAAGTCCTCCATACCAACATCTGGAGGCTTGTGCCAAAGTTGGGAGAGCTGTCCCACAGACTAGTCAAGCAACAGCCTGACATAGTCATACTCACGGAATCATACCTGACAGACAATGTCCCAGACACTGCCATCACCATCCCCAGGTATGTCCTGTTCCACTGGTAGGACAGACCCAGCACAATGGTATACATTCAGGAGGGAGTTGCCCTGGGAGTCTTCAATATTGACTCCGGACCTCATGAAGTCTCATGGCGTCAGGTCAAACATGGGCAAGTAAACCTTCTGCTGATTACCACCTACCATAGAAAATAGGTCAGGAGTAGGACATTCAGCCCTTCGAGCCTGCACCACCATTCAGTACGATCATGGCTGATCGTCCAAACTCAGTACCCTGTTCCCGCTTTCTCCCTGTATCCCTTGATTCCTTTAGCCCTAAGAACTATATCTAACTCTTTCTTGAATATATTTAATAATTTGTAGAGAACTCCACAGGTTCACCACTCTCTGGGTGAAGAAATTCCTCCTCATCTCAGTCCTAAATGGCTTACCACTTATCCTTGGATTGTGACCCCTGGTCCTGTACTCCCCTGACATCAGGAACATCCTTCCTGCATCTCGTCTGTCCAGTCCTGTCAGAATTTTGTAGGTTTCTATGAGATCTCCCCTCCCGCCCTCCCTCAGCATAGAATCAGCACTCCTCCATGTTGAACACCACTTGGAGAAAGCACTGAGGGTGGCAAGGGCGCAGAATGTACTCTGGGTGGCAGACATCAATATCCATTACAAAGGGTGGCTCGGTAGCACCACTACTGGCCGAGCTGGCCGAGTCCTAAAGGACATAGATGCTAGACTGGGTCTGCGGCAGGTGGTGAGGGAACCAACAAGAGGTAAAAATATACTTGACCTCGTCCTTCCCAATCTGCCTGCTGCAGATGCATCTGTCTATGACTGTATTAGTAGGAGTGACCACTGCACAGTCGTTCTGGAGACAAAGTCCCATCTTCACATTCGGGATACCCTCCATTGTGTTGTGTGGCACTACCACCATGCTAAATGGGATAGATTTCGAACAGATCTAGTAATGTAAGACTGGGTATCCATGAGGCGCTGTGGACTATCAGCAGCAGCAGAATTGTACTCAACCACAATCTGTAACCACACGGCCCGGCATATCCCCCACTCTACCATTACCATCAAGCCAGGAGACCAACCATGGTTCAATGAAGAGTGCAGGAGGGCATGCCAGGAGCAGCACCAGGCATACCTCAAAATGAGGTGTCAACCTGGTGAAGCTACAACCCAGGACTATTTGCATGCCTAACAGCGTAAGCAGCACACGATAGACAGAGCTAAGCGATCCCATAACCAATGGATCAGATATAAAACACAAACAAGAAATGCTGGAAATACACAGCAGGTCAGGCAGCATCTGTGAAAAGAGAAGCAGAATTAATGTTTCAGGTCAGTGACCCTTCATCAGATCTGGCAGATATAAGTAATGTAAAAGGTTTGAAGCAAGTAAAGCGGAGGTGAGGCAAGAGATAACAAAGGTGAAGGTGTTGATAGGACAAGGTCACAGAGAATAACAGACCAGAAGGTCATGGAGCAAAGGCAAACGGTATTTTATGGTGTGGTGAAAGACAAAGTGTTAGTGCAGAGAGGGTGTTAATGGACAGAAAACTGAGCAGCCACAAGCACAAACATGAAAAAAAACAGTGGGTAGGGACAGTAGAAACAAACTAAACAAACTAAAATAAAATAAACACATAAAAATAAAAAAATAACTAAAAATATAAATAGAAAGGGGGGGGGGGGAATTGTCATGCTCTGAAATGATTGAACTCAATGTTCAGTTCGATAGGCTGTAGTGTGCCTAATTGGTAAATGAGATACTGTTCCTCGAGCTTGCATTGATGTTCACTGGAACACTGCAGCAATCCCAGGACAGAGATGTGGACATGGCCGGCAACCGGAAGCTCGGGGTCATGCTTTCAGATTGAGTGGAGGTGTTCTGCAAAGCGGTCACCCAGTCTGCATTTGGTCTCACCACTGCAGAGGAGACCACATTGTGCGCAGCGAATATTGTATACTAAATTGAAAGAAGTACAAGTAAATCGCTGCTTCACCTGAAAGGAGTGTTTGGGGCTTTGGAAAGTGAGGAGAGAGGAGGTAAATGGGCAGGTATTACACCACCTGCATTTGCAGGGGAAGGTGCCGTGGGAAGGGGACGAGGTGGTTGGGGTAATGGAGTAGTGGACCAGGGTGTTGTGGAGGGAACGATTCCTGCGGAATGCTGACAGGGGAAGGGAGGGGAAGATGTGTTTGGTAGTGGCATCACATTGGAGATGGCGGAAATGGCAGATGATCCTTTGGATGTGGAGGCCGGTGGGGTGGAAAGTGAGGAGAAGGGGAACCCCGTCGCAGTTCTGGGAGGGAGGGGAAGGGGTGAAGATAGAGGTGTGGGAAATGGGCCGGACACGGTTGAGGGCCCTGTCAACCACAGTGCGGGGGGACTCCTCGATTGAGGAAAAAGACATATCAGAAGCACTGTCATGGAAGGTTGCATCATCAGAGCAGATGCGTCGCAGACGGAGAAACTGGGAGAATGGAATGGAGTCCTTACACGAGGCAGGGTGTGAAGAAGTGTAGTCGAGTCGGTGGGATTATACTGAATATTAGTAGACAGCCTATCCCCAGAGATGGAGGCAAAGAAGTCGAGGAGGGGAAGGGAAGTGTCAGAGATGGACCATGTAAAGGTGAGAGAAGGGTGGAAATTAGAAGCAAAGTTGATAAAGTTTTCCAGTTCCAGGCGGGAGCAGGAAATGGCACTGATACAGTCATCAATGTACAGGAAAAGGAGTTGGGGGAGGGGGCGTGAGTAGGACTGGAACAAGGAATGTTCGACATATCCCACAAAAAGACAGGCATAACTAGGAACCCTGCAGGTACCCATAGTAACATCTTTTACTTGAAGGAAGTGAGTGGAGTTGAAGGAGAAGTTGTTCAATGTGAGAACAAGTTCAGCCAGGCAGAGGAGGGTGGTGGTGGATGGGGACTGGTCAGGCCTCTGTTCAAGGAAGAAGCGGAGAGCCCTCAAACCATCCTGGTGGGGGATGGAGGTGTAAAGAGATTGGACGTCCATAGTGAAGAGGAGGCAGTTGGGGCCAGGAAACTGGAAATTGTCAAAATGACGTAGGGCGTCAGAAGAGACACGGCTGTAGGTGGGAAGAAACTGGACCAGGAGAGAAAAGATAGAGTCAAGATAGGAAAAAATAAGTTCAGTGGGGCAGGAACAGGCTGAAACAATGGGTCTGCCGGGACAGTCCTGTTTGTGGATTTTGGGAAGGAGGTAGAAGTGGGCTGTCCAGAGTTGCGGGACTATGAGATTGGAAGTTGCAGAGGGAATATCTCCAGAAGAGATGAGGTCAGTGACAGTCCTAGGGACAGTAGCTTGATGTTCGGTGGTGGGGTCATGGTCCAGGGAGAAGTAGGAAGAAGTGTCTGAGAGTTGGCGCTGAGCCTCTGCAAGGTAGAGGTCGGTATGCCAGACAAAAACAGCACCACCCTTGTTTGCAGGTTTGATGACAACGTTGGGGTTAGACCTGAGAGAATGGAGTGCGGCAAGTTCAGAGGGAGAAAGGTTAGAGTGAGTGACGGGGGCAGAGAAATTGAGATGGTCGATGTCTCGTCGACAGTTTTCAATTAAACGATCAAGAGCAGGGAAGAGGCCAGAGGAAGGGATCCAGGTTGGGGGAGAATGCTGGAGGTGGGTGAATGGGTCTGCTGGTCAGGGGCAGGATTCCTGGTCAAAGAAGTGAGCCCGGAGGCAGAAGCGATGGAAGAAGAGCTCAATGTCATGCCGAGCGCGAAATTCATTGCGGTGGGGGCGTATTGAGGTCAGTTATAAGCTCTGCAGTCCTAGAACATCCAGTGTGAATGGTGGAGGACAATTAAGCAACTAACTGGAGGAGGTGGCTCCACAAATATCCCCATCCTCAATGATGGGGGAGCCCAGCACATCAGTGCAAAAGATAAGGCTGAAGCATTTGCAAAAATCTTCAGCCAGAAGTGCCAAGTTGATGACCCATCTTGGCCTCCTCCTCAAGTCACCAGCATTACAGATGCCAGCCTTCAGACAATTAGATCCACTGCACGTGATTTCAAGAAACGACTGAAGGCTATGGGTCCTGACAACATTCTGGCAATAGTACTGAAGACCTGTTCTCCGGAATTTACCGCGCCCCTAGCCAAGCTGTTCCAGTACAGCTACAACACTGGCATCTACCCTGCAATGTGGAAAATTGCCCAGGTGTGTCCTGTACACAAAAAGAAGGATAAGTCCAACCCAGCCAATTACCGCCCCATCAGTCTACTCTCAATCATCAGTAAAGTAATGGAAGGTGTCATCAACAGTGCCATCAAGCAGCACTTGCTTAGCAATAACCTGCTCAGTGACGATCAGTTTGGATTCCGCCAGGGCCACTCAGCTCCTGACCTCATTACAGCCTTGGTTCAAACATAGACAAAAGAGCTGAACTCAATAGGTGAGGTGAGAGTGACTGCCCTTGACATCAAGGCAGCATTTGACCGAGCATGGCATCAAGCAGCCCTAGCGAAACTGGAGTCAATGAGAAACAGGGGGCAAACTCTCCGCTGGTTGGAGTCATATCTAGTACAAAGGAAGATGGTTGTGATTGCTGGAGGTCAATCTTCTGAGCTCCAGGACATCACTGCAGAAGTTCCTCAGGGTAGTGTCCTAGGCCCAACCATCTTCAGCTGCTTCTTAGGTGCCAGGGGCAAAGTTTAGAGGGACGTGCGAGGCAAGTTCTTTACACACAGGGTGGTGAGTGCCTGGAACTTGCTGCCGGGGGAGGTGGTGGAAGCAGGTACGATAGCGACGTTTGAGAGGCATCTTGACAAATACATGAATACGATGGGAATAGAGGGATACGGACCCCAGAAGAGCAGAAGGTTTTAGTTTAGACAGGCATCAAGATCGGTGCAGGCTTGGAGGGCCGAATGGCCTGTTCCTGTGCTGCACTGTTCTTTGTTCATCAATGACCTTCCTTCAATCATAAGGTTGGAAGTGGGGATGTTCGCTGATGATCGCACAATGTTCAGAACCATTCGCGACTCCTCAGATAATGAAGCTATCCGTGCAGAAATACAGCAAGGCTTGGACAATATCCAGGCTTGGGCTGATAAGTGGCAAGTAACATTTACACCATACAAGTGCCAGGCAATGACCATCTCCAACAAGAGAGAATCTAACCATCTCCCCTTGAGATTCAATGGCATTATCATCGCTGAATCCTCCACTATCAACATCCTGGGGGTTACCATTGACCAGAAACTGAACTAAAGTAGCCATATAAATACCGTGGCTACATGAGCAGGTCAGAGGCTAGGAATCCTGAGGCGAGTAACTCACCTCCCGACTCCCCAAAACCTGTCCACCATCTACAAGGCACAAGCCAGGAGTGTGATGGAATACTCTCCACTTGCCTGGTTAGGTGCAGCTCCAACAACACTCAAGAAGCTCGACACCATCTAGGACAAAGCAGCCCGCTTGATTGTTTGTAGATGGGGTGCCATTCACTCTCTCCACCACCGACGCACAGTGGCAGCAGTGTGTACCAGCCACAAGATGCACTGCAGCAACGCACCAAGGCTCCTTAGACAGCACCTTCCAAACCCGCGACCTCTACAAACGAGAAGGACAAGGGCAGCAGATGCATGGGAATACCACCACCTGCAAATTCCCCTCCAAGTCACACACCATCCTGACTTGAAACTATATTGGCGTTCCTTCACTGTTGCTGGGTCAAAATTCTGGAACTGCCTTCCAAACAGCACTGTGGGTATACCAACCCCACATGGACTGCAGCGGTTCAAGAAGGCAGCTCATGACCACTTTCTCAAGGGCAATTAGGGATGGGAAATAAATGCTGGCCTCGGCAGTGATGTCCACATCCCATGAATTGAGTAAAAAAAATAATCTGTGTCCTGTAGACGTGAGCAGTAAGCCCGAGCATTAATCCATCCCTGGGTCCTGTAAACCCAAATATTAATCCAACCCTAATTGAACAAAGAACAAAGAACAAAGAACAAAGAAAATTACAGCACAGGAACAGGCCCTTCGGCCCTCCAAGCCTGCGCCGCTCCAAATCCTCGATCTAAACATGTCGCCTATTTTCGAAGGGTCTGTATCTCTTTACTTCCTGCCCATTCATGTATCTGTCTAGATACATCTTAAAAGACGCTATCGTACCCACGTCTACCACCTCCGCTGGCAATGCATTCCAGGCACCCACCACCCTCTGCGTAAAGAACTTTCCACGCAAATTATCCCCCCTGAACTTTTCCCCTTTCACTTTGAACTCGTGTCCCCTTGTAATTGAATCCCCCACTCTGGGAAAAAGCTTCTTGCTATCCACCCTGTCTATACCTCTCATGATTTTGTACACCTCAATCAGGTCCCCCCTCAACCTCTGTCTTTCTAATGAAAATAATCCTAATCTACTCAACCTCTCTTCATAGCTAGCACCCTCCATACCAGGCAACATCCTGGTGAACCTCCTCTGCACCCTCTCCAAAGCATCTACATCCTTTTGGTAATGTGGCGACCAGAACTGCACGCAGTTTTCCAAATGTGGCCGAACCAAAGTCCTATACAACTGTAACATGACCTGCCAACTCTTGTACTCAATACCCCGTCCGATGAAGGAAAGCATGCCGTATGCCTTCTTGACCACTCTATTGACCTGCGTTGCCACCTTCAGGGAACAATGGACCTGAACACCCAAATCTCTCTGCACATCAATTTTCCCCAGGACTTTTCCATTTACTGCATAGTTCACTCTTGAATTGGATCTTCCAAAATGCATCACCTCGCATTTGCCCTGATTGAACTCCATCTGCCATTTCTCTGCCCAACTCTCCAGTCTATCTATATTCTGCTGTATTCTCTGACAGTCCCCTTCACTATCTGCTACTCCACCAATCTTAGTGTCGTCTGCAAACTTGCTAATCAGACCACCAATACTTTCCTCCAAATCATTTATGTATATCACAAACAACAGTGGTCCCAGCACGGATCCCTGTGGAACACCACTGGTCACACGTCTCCATTTTGAGAAACTCCCTTCCACTGCTACCCTCTGTCTCCTGTTGCCCAGCCAGTTCTTTATCCATCTAGCTAGTACACCCTGGACCCCATGCGCCTTCACTTTCTCCATCAGCCTACCATGGGGAACCTTATCAAACGCCTTACTGAAGTCCATGTCTACGACATCTACAGCCCTTCCCTCATCAATCAACTTTGTCACTTCCTCAAAGAATTCTATTAAGTTGGTAAGACATGACCTTCCCTGCACAAAACCATGTTGCCTATCACTGATAAGCCTATTTTCTTCCAGATGGGAATAGATCCTATCCCTCAGTATCTTCTCTAGCAGCTTCCCTACCACTGACGTCAGGCTCACCGGTCTATAATTACCTGGATTATCCCTGCTATCCTTCTTAAACAAGGGGACAACATTAGCAATTCTCCAGTCCTCCGGGACCTCACCCGTGTTTCAGGATGTTGCAAAGATATCTGTTAAGGCCCCAACTATTTCCTCTCTCGCTTCCCACAGTAACCTGGGATAGATCCCATCCGGACCTGGGGACTTGTCCACCTTAATGCCTTTTAGAATACCCAACACTTCCTCCCTCCTTATGCCGACTTGACCTAGAGTAACCAAACATCTGTCCCTAACCTCAACATCCGTCATGTCCCTCTCCTCGGTGAATACCGATGCAAAGTACTCATTTAGAATCTCACCCATTTTCTCTGACTCCACACATAACTTTCCTCCTTTGTCCTTGAGTGGGCCAATCCTTTCTCTAGTTACCCTCTTGCTCCTTATATATGAATAAAAGGCTTTGGGATTTTCCTTAACCCTGTTTGCTAAAGATATTTCATTACCCCTTTTAGCCCTCTTAATTCCTCGTTTCAGATTGCGCCTGCAATCCCAATATTCTTTCAAGGCTTCGTCTTTCTTCAGCCGCCTAGACCTTATGTATGCTTCCTTTTTCCTCTTAGCTAGTCTCACAATTTCACCTGTCATCCATGGTTCCCTAATCTTGCCATTTCGACCCCTCATTTTCACAGGAACATGTCTCTCCTGCACGCTAATCAACCTCTCTTTAAAAGCCTCCCGCATATCAAATGTGGATTTACCTTCAAACAGCTGCTCCCAATCTACATTCCCCAGCTCCTGCCGAATTTTGGTATAGTTGGCCTTCCCCCAATTTAGCACTCTTCCTTTAGGACCACTCTCGTCTTTGTCCATGAGGAAGGAGTCCTGCCATAATAAGGGGTAAAAATAATTATTGCCCTATGAATGAGGGATTAGAAAATTTAAAAAAGTGTTCATCTTCCTAAAAGGTTAAAAAAGTTCATCTCTATAATAATAAAAGCCTCAGTGAAAAAGTTTGCCTTATCTTAGGACCTAAAAGGTCAATTTTCTATTAGTCATCTAACTGTGCTGCAAGATTATAATTCAGTTCTTGGGTTTGGTTAGCTTTGTCAAAAATTCAGTTGAATGTGGTTTAGGGCTATCAGCATAAAACAATCTTATCAGCGACTACACAATTACTAGGGGACATAGGTTTAAGGTGTGAGGGGCAAAGTTTAGAGGGGATGTGCGAGGCAAGTTTTTTACACAGAGGGTGGTGAGTGCCTGGAACTTGCTGCCAGGGGAGGTGGTGGAAGCAGATACGATAGCGACGTTTAAGAGACACCTTGACAAATATATGAATAGGAAGGGAATAGAGGGATATGGGCCCTGGAAGTGCAGAAGGTGTTAGTTTAGGCAGGCATCAAGATCGGCGCAGGCTTGGAGGGCCGAATGGCCTGTTCCTGTGCTGTACTGTTCTTTGTTCTTTGTGACAGAATGTTGACAGTGGGGGAATTCAGTGATGGTAATGCCATTGATTTTCAAGGGCAGATGGTTAGATTCTCTCTTGATTGAGATAGTCATTGCCTGGCACTTGTGTGGCATGAATGTTACTTGCCACCCAAGCCTGAATATTGTCCAGGTCTTGCTGCATATCGACACGGACTGCTTCAGAATCTGAGGAGTTGCAAATGGTGCTGAACATTGTGCAATCATCAGCGAGGGGCAAAGTTTAGAGGGGATGTGCGAGGCAAGTTTTTTTACATAGAGAGTGGTGAGTGCCTGGGACTTGCTGCCGGGGGAGGTGGTGGAAGCAGGTATGATAGCGACGTTTAAGAGGCATCTTGACAAATACATGAATAGGATGGGAATAGAGGGATACGGACCCCGGAAATGCAGAAGGTTTTAGTTTAGACAGGCATCATGATTGGCGCAAGCATGGAGGGCTGAATGGCCTGTTCCTGTGCTGTACTGTTCTTTGTTCTTTTTATCCCCACTTCTGACCTTATGATTGAAGGAAGGTCATTGATGAAGCAGCTGAAGGTGGTTGGGCTTAGGGCACTACCCTGAGGAACCCCTGCAGTGATGCCCTGGAGCTCAGATGATTGACCTCCAACAACCTCAACCATCTTCCAGTGTACAATTTTGGTCACCTTACTTGAAAAAGGATAGTCTTGCATTGGAAGCAGTTCAGAGAAGGTTCACTCGGCTGATTCCTGGGATTAAGGGGTTGTGTTCTGAGGAAAGATTGAACAGGTTGGGCCTATACTCATTGGAGTTCGGAAGAATGAGAGGTGATCTTACTGAAACATATAAGATTCTGAGAGGGCTTGACAGGGTAGATGCCGAGAGGATGTTTTCTATCATGGGAGAATGTAGAACTAGGGGTCATGGTTTCAAAATAACAGGCCTTCCTTTTCACTCAGAGATGAGGAAGAATTTCTTCTCTCAGAAGGCAGTTAATTTTTGAAATTCTGTACAAGGAGAGCAGTGGAGGCTGGGTCATTGAATATATTTAAGGCTGTCTCAGACAGATTTGTGATCTACAAGGGAGTCAAGGGTTACGGCGGCAGGCAGGAAAGTGGAGTTAAGGCCACAATCATAGCAGCCAAGAATTTATTAAATGGCGGAGCTGGCTCAAGGAGCTGAATGGCCTACCCTGTTCCTATTTCTTATGTTCTTATGTTATAGAGTCATAGTCATAAAGTCGTTCAGCACAGAAACAGGCCCTTGGCCCACCGCGTCCACGCCGACCATAATGCCTATCTATACTAATCCCACCTGCCTGTATTAATTCCATATCCCTCTATGCCTTGCTCATTCAAGTAACTGTCCAGATGCCTCTTAAATGTTGCTACTGTTCCTGCCTCCACCACCTCCTCAGGCAGCTCATTCCAGATACCCACTATTATTTGCGTGAAAAATGTACCCCTTTGATCCCCTTTAAACCTCCTCCCTCTCACCTTAAATCTATGCCCTCTAGTTTTAGTCACCCCTACCATGGGAAACAGACTCTGGCTATCTACCCTATCTATGCCTCTCATCATTTTATATACCTCTATCATGTCCCCTCTCAGCCTCCTTCGCTCCAGGGAAAACAGACCCAGCCTATCAAATCTCTCTTTATAATTCAAGCCCTCCAAACCAGGCAACATCCTTGTGGATCTTTTCTGCACCCTCTCTAGCTTAATCACATCTTTACTGTAGTGTGGCGACCAGAACTGCACACAGTACTCCAAATACGGCCAAACCAACGTTATGTACAACTGGAACATGACATCCCAACTCTTGTACTCAATGCCTCGGCCGATGAAGACAAGCATGCCATACGCCTTCTTCACCACCCTATCTACCTGTGTTGCCACTTTCAGGGAACAATGTACTTGCACCCCAAGGTCTCTCTGCTCAACAACACTCCCCAGGGCCCTGCCATTCACTGTGTATGTCCTGCCCTGGTTTAACTTCCCAAAATGCATTACTTCGTACCTGTCTGCGTTAAATTCCATTTGCCAATCCCTTGCCCACTTTCCCATCTCATCTGCAAACTTACTAATCGTGCCCCCGACATTCACATCCAAGTCATGAATATATATGACAAACAACAGAGGGCCCAGCACCGATCCCTGCGGTACACCACTGGTCTCCGGCCTCCAATCTGTAAAACAATCCTTCACTACCATCCTCTGCCTCCCATCACCAAGCCAATTTTGTATCCATTTGGCTAGCTCACCCTGGATTCCATGTGTTCAGACCTTCCGGACTAGCCTATCATGTGAAAGGCTTTGATAAAGTCCATGTAGACAACTTTCAACGCCTTGCCCTCGTCAATCCTCTTGGTCACCTCCTCGAATCAAATTCGTGAGACATGATTTCCCACGCACAAAGCCATGCTGACTATCCCTAATCAGACCATGCCTTTCCAAATGCATATAAATCCTGTCTTTCAGAATCCCTTCCAATAACTTTCCCACCACTGATGTAAGGCTCACCGGCCTGTAGTTCCCTGGCTTATCCCTGCTGCCCTTCTTAAATAAAGATACAACATTAGCTATCCTCCAGTCTTCTGGTACCTCACCCGTGGCTAACGATGATACAAAAATCTCTGCCAGGGGCCCAGCAATCTCTTCCCTTGCTTCCCATCGCATCCTAGGATACACCTGGTCAGGCCCTGGGGATTTATCCACCTTAGTGCACTTCAAAACCTCCAACACCTACTCCTTTGTAATATCAATATGCTCCAGGATATCGCTGTTCCCTCCCTTGAACTCACTAGCTTCCATGACCTTCTCCACGGTAAATACAGACGAGAAGTATTCATTTAAGGCCTCGCCTATTTCCCGTGGCTCCACACGTAAATTACCATATTGATCCTTAAGGAGACCTACTTTCTCCCTAACTACCCTTTTACTCTTAATACATTTACAGAATCTTTTAGGATTCTCCTTTATCTTACCTGCCAGGGAAATCTCATGGCCTCTTTTCGCCCTCCTAATTTCCTTCTTAAATGTACTCCTACATCCCCTATACTCCTCGAGGGACTCGCTTGATCCCAGCTGCCTATACCTGACATATGCCTCCTTCTTTATCCTGACCAGACCCTCAATATCCCTCATCAACCAAGGTTCCCTAAACTTGCCAGCCTTGCCCTTCCATCTAACAGGAACGTGCCAGCCCTGAACTCTTCCTATCTCACTTTTAAAAGCCTCCCACTTGCCAGACGACCCTTTACCTGTAAATAGCCTCTCCCATTCAACTTTTGAGAGTTCCTGCCTGATGCCAACGAAATTAGCCTTCCCCCAATTTAAGACTTCAACTTGAGAACCAGTCCTATCCTTTTCCATAACTATCTTGAAGCTAATAGAGTTATGGTCACTGGTCCCAAAGTGCTCCCCCACTGACACATCAACCACCTGCCCAGCGAGGAGGTCGAGTGTAGCCCCTTCTCTAGCAGGGCCATCCACATACTGCTTGAGAAAACTATCCTGGATACACTTAACAAACTCTTCCCCATCTGATCCCTTAGCACTAAGGCAGATCTTTGAACAGACCCAACTGAGTATCCCAGGGTGGAGAACTGAGACATCCTAGAGTTATAGAGTCATTTACGGCACAGAAGGAGACCATTTGGCCCAACGGATCCATGCTGGTTCTCCAAAGAGCTATGCAGTCAGTGCAATCCCCAACTCGCCCTGCAAGTCTATTTCTCTCAGGTGGCCATCCAACTTCCACTGAAGTCATTGATCGTCTCCACTTCCACACCCTTGTGGGCAGCGAGTTCCAGGTCATTACCACCTGCTGCGTAAAAAAGTGCATCCTCATATTCCCCCTACATGTGATGGCAGATTTTCTCACAAGACTGATCATTTATCAGGGAAATCATATATTTTTTCACCCATGATTGAATCACCATTTTAATGGTTATAAGAATAGAAGCAAATGCTTGGGCTTCAGTCTCATCTATTAAGATCTCAAAACAATGTAGCGTAACCCTGCTTTCAGGGCAACACAATAAATCACAGGAAAATCTTTAAATCACTTTAGAGTTTCAACAAGCCAATTAAAATATCATGTCAACCAAATCTTTTTACCGTAACTTATGATTTCATATTTGCGTAGTTTCGTTCTGGAGCATCTGTTCTGTTGACAGAGAATAGATTATCTTAACCTTTAATCAAAGCACAATTTAATAGTGTTAAACAAGTTATTATTTACCACTCCTCCATTACCCCCACCACCTCGTCCCCTTCTCATGGCATCTTCTCATGCAATCGCTGGAGGTGTCATACCTGCCCATTTATCTCCTCTCTCCTCACTATCCAAGGCCCCAAACGCTCCTTTCAGGTCAAGCAGCGATTTACTTGTACTTCTTTCAATGTAGTATACTGTATTCGCTGCTCACAATGTGGTCTCCTCTACATTGGTGAGACGAAATGCAGACTGGGTGACCGCTTTGCAGAACACCTCTGATCAGTCTGAAAGCATGACCCCAAGCTTCCGATTGCTGGCCATTTCAACACTCCCCCCTGCTCTCATTCTCACATCTCTGTCCTGGGATTGCTGCAGTGTTCCAGTGAACATCAATGCAAGCTCAAGGAACAGCATCTCATTTACCGATTAGGCACGCTACAGTCAGCCGGACTGAACATTGAGTTCAATAATTTCAGAGCATGATAGGGCCCCTCTTTTTAATTTTATTTTTCATTACTTTTTCTTATTTTTAATTTTTTATTTGTTGATTTTATATTAGTTTGTTTAGTTTTTTTTTAGAGATACAGCACTGAAACAGGCCCTTCGGCCCACCGGGTCTGTGCCGACCATCAACCACCCATTTATACTAATCCTATACTAATTCCATATTCCTACCACATACCCACCAGTCCCTATATTTCCCTACCACCTACCTATCCTAGGGGTAATTTATAATGGCCAATTTACCTATCAACCTGCAAGTCTTTGGCATGTGGGAGGAAACCGAAGCACCCGGAGGAAACCCACGCAAACACAGGGAGAACTTGCAAACTCCACACAAGCAGTACCCGGAATTTAACCCGGGTCGCTGGAGCTGTGAGGCTGCGGTGCTAACCACTGCGCCACTGTGCCGACCCACTGTTTTTTTCACGTTTGTGCTTTGGTTTTGGATGTTCATTTTTCTGTCAATTCTCTGCACTGACACTTTGTCTTTCAGCACACCATTAACATACCGTTTGCCTTTGCTCCGTGACCTTCTGGTCAGTTATTTTCTGTGACCCTCTGTCCTATCAACACCTCTTTTGTCATCTCTTGCCCCACCCCTAGTTATTTGCTGAAAACCTATTACATTTCTAATATTTTCCAGTTCTGATGAAGAGTCACTGACCTGAAACGTTAACTCTGCTTCTCTCTCCACAGATGCTGCCAGACCTGCTGAGGATTTCAAGCATTTCTTGTTTTTATTTCAGATTTCCAGCATCTACAGTATTTTGCTTTTATTATTTACCAATCCTGTGTCAAAACACATCCCAGGAGAAGGGCCAAGGCCCAGAGTGTGGAACAAAATCAAGGGGGGAAAAGAGGAGGAGAGAAAAGGAGGCAAATCAAGGAACAGGGACTAAGGACAACAGTCTTCAGTTTCAGAGCCTGTAGACTTCAGGAGGGGAAGATTAAGTTCAGGAGTTTGAGGATCCAGGGAGAGAACAGCAACAGATGGGGAGACAGGTGTGGATTCCGGCACAGTGAGGATGTAGGGGGCCGAAGGGATTATGTAGGACTGTGTATTAGGGGTGTAGGAGGGACATGAAAGGTCAGAGGAGTAATTACTGCCGCAGTGTCCATAAATAGTGAGAGAGGGTGGATGGGGGTTAGAGTGACCACAGACAGTCTGTTAAACTGTCTCTGCTGTGACCAGTTTTCCTTCTGTTAAAAATATCCTCCTGTAGCCCAGTGACACAAACAGCCCAAAAACTCCACCAATGTCCTTTGGTCTGGTGAGGTCTCCCTTTGTGAAACATCAGCTGTTATTAAAGCTTTTCATTCTGACACACTCAGTGTGAAATGAGCTGCAGAACTGCCGACACTGTCAGCTTTAAGGAGACGTTTCCCTTTGGAGATGGGATTGTTCATTGAGTTTAATCAGGGGGATATTGGAGAGGAAGCAGACAGCATGGACATTCCACTGCAGCTGGGATATGTGAGAGTGTTACAGTGAGGCTTTCAGGCACTTTATTAAACACGCACACAGCAGAAGCACATTAATCTGATAGGAGATCACTTACACACGAGCAGCCAGCGGTGTGGAGCCTCCTGAGAGTCCGTTCCCTTTACACCCAGTATTTACAGGAGCTGGGACATGGAAAAGAGTCTCAGTAAAATCAGGGAGATATTTGTTCACACAAACCAACACTCGACTGCCCGGGTGATTGACGGGAGCTCCGACCAATAGGAAAAGGGGTGTGAAGCTGGAGGACTGAGAGGGCGGTTGGTCCTCCAACCAATCGGAGAGTGAGGGTCGGGGCCTGTCGTACTGAGTGGGCGGGGCTGAGCCCGGATCTCCCTCATTGGCTGAAACTCTGTAATTTTGAAAGCTGATTTGTCTCAAACTCCAGGAGTCAACTGGCCCTTTCTGTTGATGAAATCCTGTGGGTGTGGAGCAAACATTTCAACATTTGTTAGTGAAATGGATTCATTCAGGACAGACAGCAGGGATTATTGAGGGAATAATACAATGTAGTGAGAAAGGAAATGCAGTGGATGTTGTATGGATGGATTGTCAAAAGGTGTTTGATAAGGTGCTGGACAGGAGGCTTGTTGATAAAATTAAATCTCATGGTATTAAAAGGAGTGGGGCAGTGTGGATAGGAAGTTGGGTAAAGGGCAGAAAACAGAGAGTAGTGGTTAATGGATGTTCTTCAGACTGGAGAGATGGAAACAGTGGTGTCCTCCAGGATCAGTGTTGCGAACATTGCTCTTCTCAATATAGAGAAATGATCTGGGCTTGGGTATATGGGGCACAAGATCAAAATCTCCAGATGATTTTAAAATAGGGAAGAGGAATGTAATACACAGGTTAGTAAATGGTGCGGGTAGATATTAGATTAAAATATTTACCTTCCAGGAAAGCAGCTGAGAGAAGTGGACATGCAGGAGGAACACTGAGCAGGGAGCTGATAAACACAGCCCGAGGATTGCGGCCTAAAGCAGTTATCTTCCAGGAGAGCAGCGGACTGCAGGAATAACACGGAGTGGTGAGCAGATAAATAGAGCCCGAGGATCGCGGCCTGAAGCACTTACTTCCGGGAGAGGAGTCCAGACGTGCTGGTGTTTGAAAACAAAGTTAGCAGTGACATCACAGGAAAGCTGCAAGATGATTGGTTGGTGAGTAACTGCTGTTCGACAATAACTCTAAATAGCTGGGCTCAGACACTACTATTAGCGTGTGTGTGTAAATAACTTAATAAGTGAGTAGCTTTTTTTTAAATAAGGTTTATTTTAACTTGTGAACTGTATTGATTTTCAGTAGGATTTATCAGTACTAGTAAGGTTTTATTAATAATTCTAAGCTGTTGTAGTATTGGTAAGTGTTTATTTAGCAGCAGCAAAGGGTCAACTAAGAAATAAAAGAATGGCAGGGTTGCTTCAACCTTGAGAGTACATCTCCTGTACTATGTGGGAGTTCCAGGATGCTTCCCATATCCTGGAGAACCATTTGTGCAGGAAGTGTTGTCAATTGAAGCAGCTTGAGCTCTGGGTTTTAGAACTTGAGCAGCAGCTGGCAACACTGCGGTGCATTCATGAGGATGTGAGCTCCATGAACAGCACGTTGAAAGATGTGGTCACCCCACAGCTTAAGAGTATGCAGGGAGAGAGGGAATGGGTGACTAGCAGACAGTCAAAAAGAATCAAGCAGGTAGTGCAAGAGTCCATGAGTGGCTCAGCTGCATGGGGGGTACAGGGAAGACTGGAAGAGCTATAGTGATAGGTGATTCAATATTCAGGGGAACAGACGGGTGTTTCTGTGGCCGCAGACATGAATCCAGGATGGTGTGTTGCTTCCCTGGTGCCAGGGTCAAGGATGTCACTGAGCAGCTGCAGAGCATCCGTGGTCAACAGCCAGCAGTCGTGGTCCACATCGAAACCAACAACTTAGGTAGAAAGAAGGATGTGGTCCTGCAGTCAGAATTTAGGGGGTTTGGTAAGAAATTAGCAAGTAGAACCTCAAATGTAGTAATCTCCAGATTACTTCCAGTGCCAGGTGCAAGTGAGTATAGAAATAGAAGGATAAGACAGATGAATATGTGGCTGGAAAGATGGTGCAGGAGGGAGGGCTTCATATTCCTGGGACATTGGGACCGGCTCTGGGGGAAATGGGACCTGTACAGGCCAGATGGGTTGTACTTGAACAGAGCCGAGACTGAGTTCCTTGCGGGACATTTTACTAGTGCTGTTGGGGAAGGTTTAAACTAGTTTGGCAGGGGGATGGGGACCTGACAGTAGACTCAGTTGGGACAAAATTATAAATGAAAATGGAAGGCAGAAAATGAATGAATGAGTCTGGAAGACGGAGGAAATGAGGGTTAGAAAATAAAAAAAAGTTTGGCAGTGCGAGGGTATCTATTTCAATGCAAGGAGTATAGCAAATAAAGCAGGTGAGCTGAGGGCACAGATAGATACGTGGCAGTATGATATCATAGCTATTACAGAAACATAGCTTAAGGAGGGACAGGAATGGCAGCTCAACATTCCTGGTTACAGGGTTTTCAGACACGATAGGGAGGGGGATAAGAAAGGAGGGGGAGTGGCAATTCTGGTCAAGGAAACTATTACAGCTGTGAGGAGGGATGATCTGTTGTAAGGTTCATCAAATGAGGCCATATGGATTGAACTAAGGAACAAAAAAGGGACAATCACACTGCTGGGAGTGTGCTATAGACCCCCAAACATTCAGAGGGAGATAGAAGAACAGCTATATAGCAAATCTCTGAGAAGTGCAAGAACAATAGGGTCGTAACAGTAGAGAATTTTAACTACCCCAATATTAACTGGGATAGTTTTAGTGTGAAAGGAATTGAGGGAGCAGAATTTTTCAGGTGCATTCAGGAGAACTTTTATGCCCAGTATGTAGCAAGTCCAACAAGAGGGGGTGCAGTTTTAGACTTAGTTTTAGGAAATGAAGATGGGCAGGTGGAAGGAGTGGCAGTGGAAGAGCATTTTGATGATAGTGATCATAGTTCAGTCAGTTTGAGCCTGATCATGGAATAGGACAGAGATAGAACAGGAGTTCTCAATTGGGGCAAGGCCAATTTTACTAAACTGAGGAGCGATTTAGTGAAAGTGAACTGGAAACAGCTACTTGAAGCGTCAGAGCAGTGGGAGGCATTCAAAGGGGAGATTCAAGGGGTTCAGAGTAAACATGTTCCCACAAAGAAAAGTGGTGAGGTGGCCAAATCTACAGCCCCATGGATGTCAAGGAGCCTACAGGGTAAGAGACGGCTGAAAAGGAAAGCTTATGTCCGACATCGAGAGCTCAATACTACAGAAAGCCGAGAGGAGTATCGAAAGTGGAGGGGTGAAATCAAAAAGTAAATTAGGAAAGCAAAGAGAGGACATGAAAAAATATTGGCAAGCAAAATCAAGGTGAACCCAAAGATGTTTTATCAATACATTAAGAGTAAGCGGATAACTAAGGAGAGAGTAGGGCCCAAAAAAGACCAAAAAGGTCAACTATGTGTCGGAGTGGAAAATGCGGGTATTGTTCTGAATGAATACTTTGTGTCTGTCTTCACAAAAGAGGGGGATGATGCAGATATTTTAGTTAAGGAGGAAGAGTGTGAAGTATTGGATGTGATAAACATAGGGAGAGAGGAAGTATTAATGGGATTAGCATCCTTGAAAGTTGATAAATCACCAAGGCCAGATGAAATTTATCCTAGGCTGTTAAAAGAAGGAAGAAAGGAAATGGCAGAGGGTCTGACCATCATTTTCCAGTCCTCACTGGATACAGATGTGGTGCCAGAGGATTGGAGAATTGCTGACGTTGTACCTGTGTTTAAAAAGGGACCGAGGGATAGACCAAATAATTACAGGCCAGTCAGTCTAACCTCAGTAGTGGGCAAATTATTGGAATCTATTCAGAGAGACAGGATAAACTCTCACTTAGAAAGGCACAGGTTAATCAAGGATAGTCAGCATGGATATGTTAAGAGAAGATCTTGTTTTACCACCTTGATCGAATTTTTTGAAGAAGTAACCAGGAAGATAGATGAGGATAGTGTAGTTGATGTGGTCTACATGGATTTTAGCAAGACTTTTGACAAGGTCCCACATGGCAGACTGGTTAAAAAATAAAATCCCATGGGATCCAGGGAAATGCGGCAAGGTGGATACAAAATTGGCTCAGTGGCAAGAAACAAAGGGTAATTGTTGTCTCATGAATTTGATTGAGTTTTTCGAGGAGGTGACCAAGAGGATTGATGAGGGCAGGGCGATGGACGTTGTCTACATGGACTTTAGCAAGGTCTTTGACAAGGTCCCGCATGTTAGGCTGGTCCAGAAGGTTCGAACACATGGGATCCAGAGTGAGCTAGCCAATTGGATACTAATTGAGCTAGCCAATTGGAAGCAGAGGGTAGTAGTGGAGGGTTGTTTTTCAGATTGGAGGCCGGTGACTAGTGGTGTGCTGCAGGGCCCTCTGTTGTTTGTTTGTTTGTTTATTAATGTCTTGGATGTGAATGTAGGGGGCATGATTAGTAAGTTTGCACCAAAATTAGTGGTATAGTGGACAGTGAAGAAGGTTGTCTAAGGTTACAACAGGATATAGATAAACTGGGAAAGTGGGCAAGGGATTGGCAAATGGAATTTAACACAGACAAGTGCTAAGTGATGCATTTTGGGAAGTTAAACCAGGGCAGGACATATACAGTGAATGGCAGGGCCCTGGGGAGTGTTGTTGAGCAGAGAAACCTTGGGATGCAAGTACATAGTTTCCTGAAAGTGGCAACACAGGTAGACAGGGTGGTGAAGAAGGAGTATGGCATGCTTGCCTTCATCGTCCGAGGCATTGAGTACAAGAGTTGGGACGTCATGTTACAGTTGTACATAACGTTGGTTAGGCCGCATTTGGAGTACTGTGTGCAGTTCTGGTCGCCGCACTACAGGAAAGATGTGATTAAGCTAGAGAGGGTGCAGAAAAGATTCACAAGGATGTTGCCTGGTTTGGAGGGCTTGAGTTATAAAGAGAGATTGGATAGGCTGGGTCTGTTTTTCCTGGAGCGAAGGAGGCTGAGAGGGGACATGACAGAGGTATATAAAATTATGTGAGGCATAGATAGGGTAGATAGCCAGAGTCTGTTTCCCATGGTAGGGGTGACTAAAACTAGAGAGCATAGATTTAAGGTGAGAGGGAGGAGGTTTAAAGGGGATCAAAGGGGTAAATTTTTCACACAAAGAATAGTGGGTATCTGGAATGAACTGCCAGAGGAGGTGGTGGAGGCAGGAACAGTAGCAACATTTAAGAGGCATTTGGACAGGTACTTGAATGAGCAAGGCATAGAGGGATATGGAATTAATGCAGGCAGGTGGGATTAGTATAGAAACGCATTATGGTCGGCATGGACATGGTGGGCCGAAGGACCTGTCTCTGTGCTGTACGACTCTTTGACTCCATGACAGGTTAGTGATGTGGAGGCATAAATTTAAAGTGATTGGAAGAAAAATTAGAGGGAGATGAGGAAAAACCTTTTCATCCAGAGGGTGGTGATGGTCTGGAACTCACTGCCTGAAAGGGTAGTTGAGGCAGAAACCCTCAGCTCATTCAAAAGGAGTCTGGATATGCATCTCAAGTGCTGTAATCTGCAGGGCTACGGACCAAATGCTGGAAGGTGGGATTAGAATAGGTGGATTGTTTTTCAGCCGGCACAGACACAATGGGCCAAGTGGCCTCTTTCTGTGCCTTAAACCTTCTACGATTTCTATGATTTGTATGGTTTAACACAAAGAAATATAAGATGATACATTTTTAGGTTAAAAAAATAAAATATACACAAATGGTAAAAACTTACATGAAGTATAGGAGAACACAAAAGAAGGGTATGATTGAGTCAACACCTTGTTACGTTAATTCATAACTTTGAGAGACCAGTGTAAGCAGCTTTCATACCTTCTAAGCTGAGCATCGAGCCAGAGAATGATAGAAAAATTATGGCACAGAAGGAGGCCATTCATCCTGTTGTGTCTATGCAGGCCGAAAAAACTGACCGCCCAATCTAATTCCACCTTCTAGCACCTGGTCTTGCAGATTACAGCACTTCGGTTGCATGTCCAGCTAACTTTTAAAAGAATTGAGGGTTTCTGCCTCCACCATCATTCCTGGCAGTGAATTCCAGACACCCACCATCCTCTGGGTGAAAAAGATTTTCCTCATGTCCCCTCTAATCCTTCTACCAATCACCTTAAAACTGTGTCCCCTGATAATTGACCTCTGCGCTCCGGGAAACAGGTCTCCTCAGTTAAGTCACCCCTCTGTCCCCTCTGTTCTAAGGAAAACAACCCTAGCCTATCCAATCTTTCCTCATAGCTGCAACTTTCGAGCCCTGACAACAGTTTTGTAAATCTCTTCTGTACTCTCTCCAGAGAAATTATGTCCTTCCTGTAATCTGGTGACCAGAATTGTACGCAATACTCCAGCTGTGGCCTAACCAGCGTTTTATTCAGTTCCAGCATTACATCCCTGCTTTTGTATTCTATACCTCGGCCAATAAAGGAAAACATTCCATATGCTTTTTTCACCTCTCTATCTACCTGTCCTGCCTCCTTTAGGGACCTGTGGACATGCACTCCAAGGTCTCTCACTTCTTCTACCCCTCTCAATATCTTCCCATTTATTGTGCATTCCCTCGCTTTATTTGCCCTCCCCAAATGCATTACCTCACACTTCTCCGGATTGAATTCCATTTGCCACTTTTCCACCCACTCAACCAAACCATTGATATCATTTTGGAGTCTACAGCTATCCTCTTCACTATCAACTACACGGCCAATTTTTGTGTCATCAGTAAATTTCCCAATCATGCCTCCCGCATTTAAGTCCAAATCATTAATATATACCACAAACAGCAAGGGACCCAACACTGAGCCCTGTGGAACACCACTGGAAATGCTTTCCATTCGCAAAAACATCTATCGACTCCTACCCTTTGTTTCCTGTCACTGAGCCAATTCTGGATCCAACCTGCTACATTCCCCTGTATCCCATGGGCTTTCATTTTTCTGACCAGTCTGCCATGTGGGACCTTGTCAAATGCCTTACTAAAATCCATGTAAGCCACATGCACTGCACCATCTTCATCAATCCTCCTTGTTACTTTGTCAAAGAATTCAATTAATTTAGTAAGACATGACCTTCCCTTAACAAATCCATGCTGACTATCCCTGATCAATCCATGTCTTTCTAAGTGGCAGTTTATCCTGTCCCTCAGAATTGATTGTAATAATCAATTAGATTATTGATTGGGTGGCACAGTGGTGCAGGTTAGCACCACAGTCTCGCAGCTCCAACTACCCAAGTTCAGTTCTGGGTACTGCCTGTGCGGAGTTTGCAAGTTCTCCCTGTGACCACGTGGGTTTCCGCCAGGTGCTCCGGTTTCCTCCCACAGCCAAAAACTTGCAGGTTGATAGGTAAATTGGCCATTGTAAATTTCCCCTAGTGTAGGTAGGTGGTAGGAGAATTGAGGGAAGGTGGGGATGGGGTAGGGAATATGGGATTAATGTAAAATTAGTATAAATGGGTGGTTGATGGTCAGCACAGACTTGGTGGGCTGAAGGGCCTGTTTCAGCGCTGTATCACTCTATGACTCCAATTTCCCCACCACTAAGGTCAGACTGACCGGCCCATAATTATTTGGCCCATCCCTCGCATCCTTTTTAAATAATGGTACAACTTTCGCAGACCTCCAATCATCTGGTACCTCGCTTGTATCCAGTGAGGATTTGAAGATGATCCACAGCACATCTGCTATTTCCTCCCTGGCTTCCTTTAACAACCTGGGATGCAATCCATCCGGTCCTGGAAATTCATCCACTTTCAAGGATGGCAGATCATCTAGTTTTTTTTGTTTTTTTTTAATTCATTCATGGGATGTGGGTGTCGTTGGCCAGGCATATTGCCCATCCCTAATTGCCCTTGAGAAGGTGGTGGTGAGCTGCCTTTTTGAACTGCTGCAGTCCATGTGAGGTAGGTACATCCACAGTGCTGTTAGGAAGGGAGTTCCAGGATTTTGACCCAGCGACAGTGAAGGAACGGTGATATAGTTCCAAGTCAGGATGGTGTGTGACTTGGAGGGGAACTTGCAGGTGGTGATGTCGCCATGCATCTGCTGCTCTTGTCCTTCGAGGTGGTAGAGGTGGCGGGTTTGGAAGTTGCTGTCTAAGGAGCCTTGGTGCATTGCTGCAGTGCATCTTGTAGCTGGTCCACACTGCTGCCACTGTGCGTCGGTGGTGGAGAGAGTGAATGTTTGTGGCTGGTCTGCCAATCAAGCGGGCTGCTTTGTCCTGGATGGTGTTGAGCTTCTTGAGTGTTTTTGGAGCTGCACCCATCCAGGCAAGTGGAGAGTATTCCATCACACTCCTGACTTGTGCCTTGTAGATGTTGGACAGGCTTTGGGGAGTCAGGAGGTGAGTTACTCGCCGCAGGATTCCTAGCCTCTGACCTGCTCTTGCAGCCACGGTATTTATATGGCTACTGCAGTTCAGTTTCTGGTCAAGGATAGCCCCTAGAATGTTGATAGTGGGGGATTCAGCAATGGTAATGCCATTGAATGTCAAGGGGAGATGGTTAGATACTCTCTTGTTGGAGATGATCATTGCCTGGCACTTGTGTGGCGCAAATGTTACTTGCCACTTATCAGCCCAAGCCTGGATATTGTCCAGGTCTTGCTGCATTTCTACACGAACTGCTTCAGTGTTTGAGGAGTCGCGAATGGTGCTGAACATTGTGCAATCATCAGTGAACATCCCCACTTCTGACCTTATGATTGAAGGTGCTGAAGATGAAGATGATGAAGCAGCTGAAGATGGTTGGGCCTACGACACTACCCTGAGGAACTCCTGCAGTGATGTCCTGGGGCTCAGATGATTGACCTCCAACAACCACAGCTAGGTCTCTAACCAGCGGAGAGTTTTCTCCCTGATTCCCATTGACTCCAGTTTTACTAGGGCTCCTCTCTCATTATGCTGATCGTACCTAATATTTCACACTCCTCCTCTTTTGCTCCAATGTCTGCGCATCCCTCTCCTTTGTGAAGACAGGGACAAAAAACTCATTAAGAACCCTGCCCACATCTTCTGCATCCACGCATAAGTTCCCTTGTATATCTCTGATGGGCCCTACCCTTTCCTTAGTTATCTTCTTGCTCTGAATGTATTGATCAAACATTTTCGGGTTTTCCTGGATTTTACCTGACAATAGTTTTTCATGTCCTCTCTTTGCTTTTCTCGGCGCAACATCGAGGGCCGAAGGGCCTGCACTGCGCTGTAATGTTCTAATTCTAATATGGATTTACGAAAGGGAAATCATGCTTGACAAATCTACTGGAATTTTTTGAGGATGTCACGAGTAGAATAGATAAGGGATGTGGTGTATTTGGACTTTCAGAAGCTTTCGATAAGATCCTACATAAGAGATTAGCATGCAGAATTAAAGCACATAAAATTGGGGGTAAGGTACTGACACAAGGACTGTGCAGTGGTCACTCCTCCCAATACTTTTTTTTTAGAACATTACAGCGCAGTACAGGCCCTTCGGCCCTCGATGTTGCGCCGACCTGTGAAACCATCTGACCTACACTATTCTATTTTCATCCATATGTCTATCCAATGACCACTTAAATGCCCATAAATTTGGCGAGTCTACTACTGTTGCAGGCAGGGCGTTCCACGCCCCTACTACTCTCTGAGTAAAGAAACTACCTCTGACATCTGTCCTATATCTATCACCCCTCAACTTAAAGCTATGTCCCCTCGTGTTTGCCATCACCATCCGAGGAAAAAGACTCTCACTATCCACCCTATCTAACTCTCTGATTATCTTATATGTCTCTATTAAATCACCTCTCCTCCTCCTTCTCTCCAACGAAAACAACCTCAAGTCCCTCAGCCTTTACTCGTAAGACCTTCCCTCCATACCAGGCAACATCCTAGTAAATCTCCTCTGCACCCTTTCCAAAGCTTCCACATCCTTCCTATAATGCAGTGACCAGAACTGCACGCAATACTCCAGGTGCGGTCTCACCAGAGTTTTGTACAGCTGCAGCATGACCTCGTGGCTCCGAAACTCGATCCCCCTACTAATAAAAGCTAAAACACCATATGCCTTCTTAACAGCCCTTTTAACCTGGGTAGCAACCTTCAGGGATTTATGCACCTGGACACCAAGATCTCTCTGTTCATCTACACTACCAAGAATCTTCCCATTAGCCCAGTACTCTGCATTCCTGTTACTCCTTCCAAAGTGAATCACCTCGGACTTTTCTGCATTAAACTCCATTTGCCATCTCTCAGCCCAGCTCTGCAGCCTATCTATGTCCCTCTGTAACCTACAACATCCTTCGGCACTATCCACAACTCCACCGACCTTAGTGTCATCCGCAAATTTACTAACCCACCCTTCTACACCCTCTTCCAGGTCATTTATAAAAATGACAAACAGCAGTGGCCCCAAAACAGATCCTTGCGGTACACCACTAGTAACTAAACTCCAGGATGAACATTTGCCATCAACCACCACCCTCTGTCTTCTTTCAGCTAGCCAATTTCTGATCCAAAGCTCTAAATCACCTTCAACCCCATACTTCCGTATTTTCTGCAATAGCCTACCGTGGGGAACCTTATCAAACGCCTTACTGAAATCCATATACACCACATCCACTGCTTTACCCTCATCCACCTGTTTGGTCACCTTCTCAAAAAACTCAATAAGGTTTGTGAGGCACGACCTACCCGTCACAAAACCGTGCTGACTATCGCTAATGAACTTATTCTTTTCAAGATGATTATAAATCCTGTCTCTTATAACCTTTTCCAACATTTTACCCACAACCGAAGTAAGGCTCACAGGTCTATAATTACCAGGGCTGTCTCTACTCCCCTTCTTGAACAAAGGGACAACATTTGCTATCCTCCAGTCTTCCGGCACTATTCCTGTCGACAATGACGACATAAAGATCAAGGACAAAGGCTCTGCAATCTCCTCCCCAGCTTCCCAGAGAATCCTAGGATAAATCCCATCTGGCCCAGGGGACTTATCTATTTTCACACTTTCCAAAATTGATAACACCTCCTCCTTGTGAACCTCAATCCCATCTTGCCTAGTAGCCTGAATCTCAGTATTCTCCTCGACAACATTTTCTTTCTCTACTGTAAATACTGATGCAAAATATTCATTTAACACTTCCCCTACCTCCTCTTATTCCACACACAACTTCCCACTACTATCCTTAATTGGCCCTAATCTAACTCTAGTCATTCTTTTATTCCTGATATACCTGTAGAAAGCCTTAGGGTTTTCCCTGATCCTATCCACCAATGACTTCTCGTGTCCTCTCCTTGCTCTACTTAGCTCTCCCTTTAGATCCTTCCTGGCTAGCTTGTAACTCTCAAGCGCCCTAACTGAGCCTTCACGTCTCATCCTAACATAAGCCTTCTTCTTCCTCTTGACAAGCGCTTCAACTTCTTTAGTAAACCACGGCTCCCTCGCTCGACAACTTCCTCCCTGCCTCACAGTTACATACTTATCAAGGACACGCAGTAGCTGCTCCTTGAATAAGCTCCACACTTCGATTGTTCCCATCCCCTGCAGTTTCCTTCCCCATCTTACGCATCCTAAATCTTGCCTAATCGCATCATAATTTCCTTTCCCCCAGCTATAATTTTGCCATGGACAGATGCATCTGAGGCAGGCAGATCGGTGAGGATGAGGTCAAGTATGTTTTTCCCTCTTGTAGATTCCCTCCCCACCTGTTGCAGACCCAGTCTAGCAGCTATGTCCTTTAGGAGTCAGCCTGTTCGGTCAGTAGTGGTGCTACCGAGCCAGTGTTGCTGATGGATATTGAAGTCTCCCACCCAGAGTACATTTTGTGCCCTTGCCACCCTCAATGCTTTCTCCAAGTGGTGTTCAACATGGAGGAGTACTGACTCATCAGCTGAGGGGGGATGGTAGGCAGTAATCAGCAGGAGGTTTCCTTGCCCATGTTTGACCAGATGCCATGAGACTTCATGGGGTCCGGAATCAATGTTGAGGACTCTCAGGACAACTTCCTCCCGACTGTATACCACCTCTGCTTGGTCAGTCCTGCCAGTGGGACAGGACATACCTGGCGATGGCGGTAGTGGTGTCTGGGACATTGTCTGTGAGGTATGATATGGTGAGTATGACTATGTTGGACAGCTCTCCCAACTTTGCCCCAGATGTTTGTCGGAGGACTTTGCAGGGTCGACAGTGCTGGGTTTGCCGTTGTAGTTTCTGGTGCCTAGGTCGATGCCAGGTGGTTTGTTCGGTTCCATTCCTTATCGATTTTGTTGCGGTTTGATATAACTGAGTGGCTTGCGAGATCATTTTAGAGGGCATTTAAGAGTCAACCACATTGCTGGGGGTCTGGAGTCACATGTCGGCCAGACCAAGTAAGGACAGCAGATTTCCTTCCCGAAAGGACATTTTGTATGATTAATGATCAAGTTTTACTTATTTCGAGATACAGCACTGAAACAGGCCCTTCGGCCCACCGAGTCTGTGCCGACTAACAACCACACATTTACACTAACCCTACAGTGATCCCATATTCCCTACCACCTACCTACACTAGGGGCAATTTACAATGGCCAATTTACCTATCACCTGCAAGTCTTTGGCTGTGGGAGGAAACCGGAGGACCCGACGAAAACCCACGTGGTCACAGGGGGAACTTGCAAACTCCGCACAGGCAGTACCCAGAATCGAACCTAGGTCCCTGGAGCTGTGAGGCTGCGGTGCTAACCATTGCGCCACTGTGCCGCCCCAGTGGTAGATTAATGTTCGAGTTCCCAAGGCCTAGTGGTGGATTAATGTTTGGGTTTACAGGACCCAGTGGTGGATTAATGCTTTGGTGAACAGAATCCAGGGGGGGATTTATGCTTAGATTAAATGGAGCCGGGGTGGATTAGATTTTCAGGTTTACAAAGCCCAAGGGTAGATTAATGTTGGGGTTAAGACTACCCATAGGCGGATTAATGCTCAGGTTTACAGGGCCCAGGGGTGGATTAATGCTTTAATTTACTCGGCCTGGTGTGGATTAATGCTCAGGTTCACAAGGCCCAGAGGTGGATTATTGCTCTAATTTACTCGGCCTGGTGTGGATTAATGCTCAGGTTCACAAGGCCCAGGTGTGGATTATTGCTCTAATTTACTCAGCCTGGTGTGGATTAATGCTCAGGTTCACAAGGCCCAGGTGTGGATTAATGCTTTAATTTACTCGGTCTGGTGTGGATTAATGCTCAGGTTCACAAGGCCCAGAGGTGGATTATTGCTCTAATTTACTCGGCCTGGTGTGGATTAATGCTTTAACTTACTCGGCCTGGTGTGGATTAATGCTCAGGTTCACAAGGCCCAGAGGTGGATTATTGCTCTAATTTACTCGTCCTGGTGTGGATTAATGCTCAGGTTCACAAGGCCCAGGGGTGGATTAATGCTTTAATTTACTTGGCCTGGTGTGGATTAATGCTCAGGTTCACAAGGCCCAGGGTGGATTAATGCTCAGGTTCACAAGGCCCAGGGGTGGATTAATGCTTTAATTTACTCGGCCTGGTGTGGATTAATGCTCAGGTTCACAAGACCCAGAGGTGGATTATTGCTCTAATTTACTCAGCCTGGTGTGGATTAATGCTCAGGTTCACAAGGCCCAGGGGTGGATTATTGCTCTAATTTACTCGGCCTGGTGTGGATTAATGCTCAGGTTCACAAGGCCCAGGTGTGGATTAATGCTTTAATTTACTCGGCCTGGTGTGGATTAATGCTCAGGTTCACAAGGCCCAGGTGTGGATTAATGCTTTAAATTTACTCGGCCTGGTGTGGATTAATGCTCAGGTTCACAAGGCCCAGGGGTGGATTAATGCTCTAATTTACTCGGTCTGGGGTGGATTAATGCTCGGGCTCACAAGGCCCAGGGGTGGAATAATGCTCGGGTTCACAAGGCCCAGGGGTGGATTAATGCTCGGGTTCACAAGGCCCAGGGGAGGATTAATGCTTGGGTTGACAGGGCCCGGGGATGGAATAATGTTCGGATATAGTGGGCCCAGGGTTGCATTAATGCTTGGGTTGTGGTCAATATTTACAGAAGGCATTTAATAAGATGCCACATCATTACAGAAAATAAAAGCTCTTGGTGTAGTGGGTAACATTTTGGCATGGATGGACGATTGGCTAACTAGCAGGAAACAGAGAGTAGGCATAAATGGGTCATTTTCTGGTTGGCAAGATGTAATAACTGCTGTGTCACAGGGATCAGTACAGGGACCTCAACTTTTTATTTTTTATATAAATGACTTGGAAGAAGGGACTGAAGCTTTGTTTGCTAGATTAATATTTGGTTTAGAAGATCCAGGAGTCAATTAAGCCTCGAGTTTACAGGACTCCATGGTGGAATAATGGTTGGGTTTGCATGGCGCAGGGGTGGATTAATATTCAAGTTTACAGGACCCGGGGTGGACGATGTTCAGGTCTACAGGCCCAGGAGTGGATTAATGCTCGGGTTAACAGGGCCCAGGAATGGATTACCTTCGCATATACAGGCCTCAGAGGTGGATAAATGCTAAGGTTTACAGGGCCCAGGTCCAGGATTGGATTAATGCTCATGTATAAATGACCCAGTGATGATTGAATGCTTGTGTTGACAGGGCCAGCGGCAGATTAATGTTTGGTTTTCAGAGAAATCGTTGAATCTTGGAAAGTTTACAGCACAGAAAGTAGCCTGTTTTCCCAAAAGCAAGCTACCCAGCCTAATCCCACTTTCCAGC
Organism: Heterodontus francisci; assembly: GCF_036365525.1. NCBI lineage: Eukaryota > Metazoa > Chordata > Chondrichthyes > Heterodontiformes > Heterodontidae > Heterodontus > Heterodontus francisci. Next base: position 29,903,160 of record NC_090392.1, on the reverse strand, counting down.
ATTTGGTCCATAGCCCTGCAACTTAAGGCTCTTGAAGTGCATATCCAGACTCCTTTTAAATAGATTGAGGGTTTTTTGCTGCTACTACCCTTACAGGTAGTAACCCCCACCACCCTCTGGGTGAAAATACTTTTCTTCATCTCCCCTCTAATTTTCTGCCTCCGAGTCTCTGACCTCTTTGCTAAGGTAAATAGGCCCCTCCCATCCACTCTATCCAGGACTGTCACAATTTTGTACATCTCAATCAAATTTCCCCTCAGTCTTCTCTGTTCCAAGGGGAACAACCCCAGCCTATCCAATCTTTCCTCATAGCTGCATTTTTCCAGTCCTGGTGTTACGGCCAGGTGAGGAGGGGGGTCTCAGGCTTTTGCCCCTTCTCTTGTTTGACCACAACAGGGTTTATACCTTTTTTAAAAAAGAGGTTTTGCTTACCAGCTCTGAGTGTTCAACCTTGTTTCTCTAACGTAATTGCAAAAGAACCAATCCACAGATTTTCTTGAGTTTAAACAAGAAAGAGGTAAATTTATTACACTTAATACTCAAACCCAATGTAAAATACACATGCATGCACACATTCACACGACAGTCACACACACACAAATAGATGGCAGAGGGAAACAGATTTGGTGGTTGGATTAAAGTCCAGAATAAATGGAATTTAAATACAATATGTGAGTCCAATAGTTCCCGGCTGAAGTTGTAGTCTTGAAGTCCTCGCTGGGCCACATGCATGGTGGTTGGCTTGCTTTACTCAGGGCTCCTCAAGGCAGAATGGTCGGGGGTGGGGGGGCGGGTGGTGGGGGTGAGTTGATTCTCTTCCCCTGGTTGCTGGCTGTAGCAGTCTGTCGCCCTGGGGCGGGGGGAGGTTCCCAGTTGCAGCCGGGTCTTCCCTTGATATGGGGGAGAGAGAGAGAGAGAGAGTCACCTGCTTCATTGCTGTCTTTTCAGTCTGCTGACTGTGTGACAAAACTTACAGTTTCTTCAGACCTGTGCAAGCAGTCACATGGTTCGTCAAACCCCTTTGTTTTTAATGAGTTTTTTTTCTTCTCTGAATCTTCTCTGAAATTCAGGGTGCTACATGCTCCAGGATGTCCACCCATACTTGGAGGGGTTGCCTCTTTTCAAAGTCAATAGGGTGAATGGCTTTAATCACCGTGCTGATAAATCCATTCCAGGTAATTCAATCACTTAGAACAAGTCATTGATCTGGCTGGGCTCTGTTAGACATTTGGTCTCCAGTTCAATCTCCCGGTGTTTCAAATGTAAATTGCAGTAACCATCTTGGCGACTGCTTTTTTTAAAGTTAACTTGTAGGATTTTTCCATTAAAAGTCTAATGTAAGTTTCTAATCAATGAAATTAATATTTCCCATTTCACATGTAGGGTTTTCCTGTTACCTGACATAAATTTCCTCTGTACCCTCTCGAGTGCAATTACATCTTTTCTGTAATGAGGTGACCAGAAATACACACAGTGCTCAAATTGCAGCCTAACTAATGATTTATACAGTTCTAAGATAACCTCCCTGCTCTTATATTCTATACCTTGGTTAATAAAGGGAAGGATTCCATATGCCTTTTTTATCGACCTGTCCTGCTACCTTCAGGGATCTGTGGACATTCACTCCAATGTCCCTCACTTCCTCTACACTTCTCAGTATTTTCCCATTAATTGTGTATTCTTTTGCCTTGCTTGACCTCCCCAAATGCATCACCTCACACTTCTGAGTTGAATTCCATTTGCCACTTTTCTGTCCACCTGACCAGTCCATTGATATCTTCCTGCAGCCTACAGCTATCAGTGGTAGGGAAAATATTGGAAAAAATTCTGAGGGACAGGATAAATCTCCACTTGGAGAGGCAGGAATTAATCAGGGATAGTTAGCATGACTTTGTCAGGTGGAGATCGTGTCTAATTAACTTGCTTGAATTTTTCGAGGAGGTGACTAGATGTGCAGATGAGGGTAAAGCAATTGATGCAGCCCACATGGACTTCAGTAAGGCTTTTGATAAGGTCCCGCATGGGAGATTCGTTAAGAAGGTAAGAGCCCATGGGATCCAGGGCAATTTGGTAAATTGGATTCAAAATTGGCTTAGTGGCAGGAGGCAGAAGGTAATGGTCGAGGGTTGTTTTTGCGAGTAGAAGCCTGTGACCAGTGGTGGACCACAGGGATCGATGCTGGGACCCTTGCTGTTTGTAGTCTACATTAATGATTTAGATGTGAATATAGGAGGTATGATCAGTAAGTTCGCAGATGACATAAAATTGGTGGTGTCGTAAATAGTGAAGAGGAAAGCCTTAGATTACAGGACGATATAGATGGGCTGGTAAGATGGGCAGAGCAGTGGCAAATGGAATTTTATTCTGAGAAGTGTCAGGTGATGCATTTTGGGAGGACTAACAAGGCAAGGGAATATACAATGGATGGTAGGACCCTAGGAAGTACAGAGGGTCAGAGAGACCTTGGTGTACTTGTCCATAGATCACTGAAGGCAGCAGCATAGGTAGATCAGGTGGTTAGGAAGGCATATGGGATACTTGCCTTTATCAGCCGAGGCATAGAATATAAGAGTAGGGAGGTTATGATGGAGCTGTATAAAATGCTAGTTAGGCCACAGCTGGAGTACTGTGTACAGTTCTGGTCACCACACTATAGGAAGGATGTGATTGCAATGGAGAGGGTGCAGAGGAGATTCACCAGGATGTTGCCTGAGATGGAGCATTTCAGCCATGAAGAGAGACTGAAAAGGCTCGGGTTGTTTTCCTTAGAGCAGAGAAGGCTGAGGGGGGACCTGACTGAGGCGTACAAAATTATGAGGGGCATTGATAGGTTAGATAGGAAGAATCTTTTTCCCTTAGCGGAGGGGTTAATAACCAGGGGGCATAGATTTAAGGTAAGGTTTAGAGGGAATTTGAGGAAAACAATTTTCACCCAGAGGGCGGTTGGAATCTGGAACACACTGCCTGAAGAGGTGGCAGAGGCAGGAACCCTCACAACATTTAAGAAGTATTTAGATGAGCACTTGAAACGCCATAGCATACAAGGCTATGGGCCAAGTGCTGGAAAATGGGATTAGAATAGTTAGGTGCTTGATGGCCAGCACAGACACAATGGGCTTCTCTCTCCACAGATGCTGCCAGACCTGCTGAGTATTTCTAGCATATCTTGTTTTTAGTCAGATATGATCTTGCCTTAACAAATCCATGCTTGGTTATCTTTGTCTAAATGACAGTTTATCCTGTCTCGCAGAATAGATTCCAATAATTTGCCCATTACTGAGGTTAGACTGACAGGCCTGTAATTATTTGATCTGTCCATTGATCCCTTTTAAACAGTTAGCAGTTCACCAATCCTCCAGCATCCAGTGGGGACTGGGAAATGACGGTCAGAGCATCTGCTATTTCCTCCCTGGCCTTAATAGCCTGAGTACATTTCATCTGGCCCTGATTACTTATCAACTTTCAAGGAGCCAATCCCATTAATACTTCCTCTCTCCCTATGTTTATCACATCCAATACTTCACACTCTTCCTCCATAATTACAATATCTGCATCATCATCCTCTTTTGTGAAGGCAGATGCAAAGTATTCATTAAGAACCGTACCAACATCTTCCACCCCTACACATTGGTGGAAACTTATCATTGCCTTAACATTCCTGACAGTGGGACTGGAAGTTGTCGTAACTTCTGCTCCTGCTGCAAATCCTGTTTCCCACACAATTTTGTATTTAAATTAGCCATGTGACGATTAGCACAGGGGAAACATGGGATCATGCGGGGGTGGGGGGTGGCCTTTCATTGGTGGAACCTGCCGTCACTGCCCAAGACCATGATCGCCACATATAGAAAACGTTCTGTGCTTTCAGCCTCTAGGATCAGCAGATCTCCTTTCATGTCAGTATCTTCAGAATAACTTAAATTGAAGCTTTTACTTAAATCAAAATATTTTTGCCTCCTTTATTTTGTGAAACTCACCACCAACTTCATATCATCCATTTTCCCCACAGCCAAGGTGAATCAAATGTCAGCCAGTAGGCAGCGTCCCGCCCCACGGTTCAGTGATGCCTCCCTGCAGGTTCTCCTCCAGGCTGTCAGGGAAAGGTGGGAGGTCCTCCTTCCTGCAGATGGAGTGCAAAAACCCTCCCACGTCGTGAAAGTTGCCTTGGATGGAGGTAGCGGAGGAAGACTCGACCCGTGGGGTCACTGGTGGAACATGGGTGCAGTGCCACAAGCACATCAATGACTTGCTCAGATCAGCGAGGGTAAGTGGTCCTGCTGAAGCTGCTCCATTATTTTCTTCCATGGCTCCGTGTCTTTAAGGCAGAGGGAATGCAAGGAATACAGTCGAATGTGTGAGCAGCCTTGGTGCCATTCAATAAATGATGAAGATTAGAATTGTTTATGTGATTAGATGTGTCGTGCGAAAGCCAATGCAGAATGAGAGATGTTGATGCATGGATGCAATGGTTGTGATCCATCATTTGCCATGTCATTATATCTACACTGTCTGCTGCAGGATAAATGAAACCACAACCAGCGAGAATGTGCTAAGATGTGAGGAGGGGTCCCTGACATCAGGCTGCTGACCACGGCTGAGGAAGAGGCTTCGGAGATTGCGAGAGAGGAGGGAGGCAGGGTGAGCGGAGATGGCGAGGTAGGAGCCACAAGGTGTAAGGATGAAGTGTCATCTCTGCTGTTGCAGCCATATGTGGAAACTGAAGGAAATTGTGTGAACTCATGTGAAGCACATGTTTAAAGTGCCTCTGTTTGTGTCTCCACTGCAGGTGCCCACACTCGAGTCACAGAATGCCACGTGGCCCAGGAATCCTCCTCTGGGGAGGAAGAAAACGCCAATTCCCCAGAGGGTGCGCCTTCACCTGCCTCTTCTTCCACCTCCGCCAGTGCTGACACATCGACACAGTCCGCAGGGCGGGTGTTTAAGATTAGAATCTGGGTCACAAGCTGGTGTGCACGACACAGACACGTCCCAGCAGCTGAGGGAGCATGTGCCAGCAGGGTCCCCTGACAATCAGAGGACTGCTGGGGACCAGGCCTCTGATCAGCCCCACACTCATGATGATCCTCTGTTTGTTGCTACGAGAAGTCAGCTGGATGTGCAGAAAAGCCATGTGGAAAATATGTCAGAGATGCCTAAGGTCATGCCGGCTTTGCATGTGCCATGGAGGAGTCCATGCAAGCCTTGTCATCTGCCACGTCCCAGACACTTGAGCATATGGCTTCCTCAGTTGAGAGTCTCCCGAGCTCTGTGGTGTGTCTGGTTGAGCACTCGAGCCATATGTGATCTGACCTGCACTCCATCACTGTTGCCGTTGGCTCCATGCAGCAGAGTCTAAGCGAGAGGGTGATGAGGAACCTGGACCTCCCTCCAGGTGCTCCTTCCCTCTCCTTCCATCTTGCACCCAGCTGGAGGAGAAATGTGTACCAGCTGCCCCGGGGCCTTCCTCTCAGAACCACCCCCAGGGTAAGCGGCGTCTCGTCCACTCACGACATTGATCCCCTTACCTCCAGCAGCTGAGTACACTGGGAATCCTCAATCACTATTGCTGCAGACCCCCAGTGGGATGGATCCATCAAGGCCCTGCTCCTCCAGAGGACGTCCGCCACCGTCATTCACAACAACGGGGCAACGCACTGAGCAGACTGAATCCACCTCAGCTGCTAATGTCAGCGTAGCACCTAGATGTAGTGGGAGAAAATGGACACTGCCACAGTGTTGATCACGAAGGTGGCATGGGTGCTGTACAGATAGTGACATTTGCAAAGATGTGTTAAAACATTTTTATATCATACAAATTTTGATCCACTCAGTAATGTTCTTCTTGGTTACAAAGACGTTTTCTGGAGGCCTATGGCAGGAGCACAATGATGTTTGCAAAGTATCTCAGGAAATGTCCAGTGTCCCTATCTCATTGGAATTTGCGCCTTCACTCTTCAATGACGGTTGCTTTCCTGTTGATGATTAATAACTTTTTCCAATATTTATTTTATTTTTTTTAAATTTTATTTAGAGATACAGCACTGAAACAGGCCCTTCGGCCCACCGAGTCTGTGCCGACCAACAACCACCCATTTATACTAACCTTACAGTAATTCCATATTCCCTACCTACACTAGGGGCAATTTACAATGGCCTATCACCTGCAAGTCTTCGGCTGTGGGAGGAAACCAGAGCACCCGGCGAAAACCCACGCGGTCACAGGGAGAGCTTGCAAACACCGCACAGGCAGTACCCAGAATCGAACCCGGGTCCCTGGAGCTGTGAGGCTGCGGTGCTAACCACTGCGCCACCCCTAATACTGTCAATACTTTTGTTTGCTACGACCATAATTTAACAGCTTGCAGTGATATGTAGTCACATTCATCATAGCCCATTGATCATTTCAAATGTCAATCACATAAAAGTGCAGCAAAGTTTTGTTTAGATTGCAGAGGTAAATAAGACCTAATGCAAAGGAGAATTTCTGTGGGGAATTGTTATGTTTCTCCTCCCAATGTTCCTCAATGATGTGGCTTATTATTGGCTCAAACTTGCACAAATGAGATTCTCACTGATGTTCCTTCCATATCTCTCCATGGTCCTCATATCGATGATGGTATCATTGTCATTGTTGTCCTCCTCCTCACCCTCTTCACAGTCATCCTCCTCTGAGGAGGACTGGTGTTCCTCCTGTCCCTCTGCCTGCTGAGTGTTGCCACGTATAATTGCAAGGTTGTGCAAGGCACAGCAGACAATGATTATTCCTGACACCCTCTATGGCACGTACTGAAGATGCCCTCCAGACCGGACAAAGCAATGGAATCGCATTTTCAGAATGCTAATGGTGTGTTCGATGATGTCTCTGGTGGATGTGTGAGCAGTATTGTACCTCTTTTCAGCAACAGTTTGGGGATGACATACTGGTGTCATAAACCATGTCACCCAGGATACGACCACTTCGGCTGCTTCCTTGAAAACTGCTGGCAGCTGGGAGTTCCTCAAAATGTAGGAATCGTGACAGGTCCCTGGGAAACATGCACAACTCCTCCTGTGGTCACAAACCAGCTGTGCGTATTAAGAGTGGAAGCTGTTGCGATTGACAAAGCCAGCAGGCTGGTCCCAGGGAGCTCTAATGGCCACATGAGTACAGTCGATCACCCCTTGCACTCGAGGGAACCTAGTGATGGCATCGAAGGCCACAAACCTTGCTGCCTGGCTGTCCTTGTCTACAGGCACAGACAGAATGGGCCAAGTGGCCTCTTTCTGTGCCCTAAACTTTCTATGAAATCATTTGCATATCGAAAAAGGGTACTGATTACCTCTTTGTTGCACCTGTGGGACGCAGACTGCGAGATGCCGCATATGTCACCCTGGAAAGAGCCACTGGAGAAAAAAATTGAGTGCAGCAGTCACCTTGAGGGCAACTGGCATGGGATTCCCAACCATGCCGGAGGATCCTACAAATTTCTGTAACTATTTCACGTGACATCCTGAGGCATCTCTGGCATTGCCTCTCTGACATTTGAAGGTAATTTGTCCTTGTGCTGAGGATGCGATGATGTGCCAGTGCCTGTCTTCGATAAGGCTGTTCCTGGATGTTATCATTCGGAGCATCCTCACCTTCCTGTTCTGCCTGTTGCTGCCGCTCAGGCATCATGAGTTGAGGGAAAAGAACCCTCCTGAGTCTCTCTCTTTGTTCTTCTTCCCATTCTTTTGGGCCTCCTTATCTCGAGAGACAATGGATACGCGCCTGGAGGTAGCTTCCCATGGTACTAAATAAAGTGGGTGTATGAGACCCATGTCACTGTGGCTTTTCTGAACAATAAATAAGCAGAGTGTGTGGATTCAGCCCTCTGTTGTTAGTGAGCTGAAACATCGAGACAATGAACAGCTCCCTTATATCTGCCTTCAAATTTCAGCCAGGTAGAAGACACACCCACTGTTGTTTGGCTCCTCCCACTTCCCTTCCAATCCTTCAGTGTCCACGTGGTTTCCATATCGTTAGAGAAAATGGTGAGCATGGAATTCTGGGCAAATCTCCCCACCTTCCAACCTCCTCCTGCAACCTTCCAGCTGAACCCCATCACCCTTAACCCACCCAATGTTACTGTTACCCTTGCCTCCATTACCATTGATCCTCCCCCATTTCCATCCACAGTGTAATCATCAATGGGTTCATGCCATCCCTACCCCTGTTCCTACTCCAATTACTATCAACATGCCAACTTTTACCCTTGAACCTCCTCACACTGAACTGACCATTGTTGCCGAGTCCTATTCCCCTTCCTTAAGTACTCTGGGATGTAGATTATCAGGCCCTGGGGATTTATCTGCTCTCAATCCTGTCAATTTCCCTAACACCATTTCCCTACTAATACTGATTTCATGCAGTTCCTCCTTCTCCCTACACCCTATGTTCCCCAACATTTCTGGAAGGTAATTTGTGTCAAAGAACAAAGAACAGTACAGCACAGGAACAGTCCATTCGGCCCTCCAACCCTGCGCCGATCTTGATGCCTGTCTAAACTAAAACCTTCTGCACTTCCGGGGTCCGTATCCCTCTATTCCCATCCTATTCATGTATTTGTCAAGATGCCTCTTAAACGTCGCTATGGTACCTGCTTCCACCACCTCCCCCGGCAACAAGTTCCAAGCACTCACCACCCTCTGTGTAAGGAACTTGCCTCGCACATCCCCTCTAAACTTTGCCCCTCTCACCTTAAACCTATGTCCCCTAGTAACTGACTCTTCCACACTGGGATAAAGCTTCTGACTATCCACTCTGTCCATGCCGCTTATAACTTTGTAAACCTCTATCATGTCGCCCCTCCACCTCCGTCGTTCCAGTGAAAACAATCCAAGTTTATCCAACCTCTCCTCATAGCTAATGCCCGCCAGACCAGGCAACATCCTGGTAAACCTCTTCTGTACCCTCTCCAAAGCCTCCACGTCCTTCTGGTAGTGTGGCGACCAGAATTGCACGCAATATTCTCCTATGTGAAGACAATAAAAGTATGTACCTATGAGGGAGAGGGTTCCTCTGGAGAATTCACTAAGAATCATGAACAGAATGTCAAGGCTGACTCAGCTGTGCTGGGATGGAGAAAAAGGGATAAGAGTGCAATAGTGCTCGGGGATTCTATGGTTAGAGGAACAGATAGGCGTTTCTGTGGTCGCAGACGTCATTCCAGGATGGGATGTTGCCTCCCTGGTGCAAGGGTCTTGGATATCATTGAGCGGATACAAAGTATTCTGGAGGGTGAGGGTGCACAACAGCCGGAGATTGTGGTCCACGTTGGTACCAATGACATAGATAGAAAGAGGGATGACGTCCTGTAAAAAGAATTTAGGGAGCTAGGCAGCAGATTGAAAAGTAGGACCTCAAAGGTTGTAATCTCTGGGTTTCTTCCAGTGCCACGGGCTAGTGAGTATAGGAATAGGAGGTTAGAGCAGATGAATGCATGGTTGGGGAGATGGTGCAGGAGGGAGGGCTTTAGATTCTTGGATCACTGGGCCTGTTTCTGGCGAAGGTGTGGGATCTGTATAAGATGGACGGGTTGCACCTGAACCAGAACGGGACTAACATCCTTGCTGGGAGGTTTGCTAGTGCTGTTGGTGGGGGGGGGGGGGGGGGGGTTAAACTAATTTGGCAGGGGGATAGGACAGAGTGGAAGCACAGTAGGGGGTGATGTACAATCAAATATAAATGTGAAGCCAAGGACAGAGTAAATGTAAATCTGTTAAGGCTCAGGCAAATAATGCAAGGCTGGATTGTATCTATTTTAATGCAAGGAATCCTATTAGTAATTGAGGGCGTTGATTAACACATGGGAATATTATTGATATTCCTGAGACATGGTTGAGGGGAGGGCAGGACTGGCAGCTTAATATCCCAGGGTATAGAATATTCAGACATGGGGAGGGGGAAAAGAGGAGGTGGCATTGCATTGTTGATTAAAGAGTCAATTACTGCAGTAAGGAGGGATAATATCTTAGAAGGTTCCTCTAATGAGGCCATATGGGTAGAGCTTAAAAACAAAAAGGGGGCTATTACTTGGGTGGGAGTGTACTACAGGCCTCCAAACAGTCAGGCAGTGGTAGACGAACAGATATGTAGGCAAATCTCAGGGAGGTGCAATAATAATAGGGTAATAATAGTAGGGGATTTCAACTTCCCCTATATTAGAGGGATAGTATTAGTGCAAAAAGCATAAAGGGGGTGGAATTCTTCAAGTGTTCAGTTCTGGGTACTGCTTGTGTGGAGTTTGCAAGTTCTCCCTGTGACCACATGGGTTTCCGCCGGGTGCTCCAGTTTCCTCCCACAGCCAAAGACTTGCAGGTTGATAGGTAAATTGGCCATTGTAAATTGCCCCTAGTGTAGGTAGGTGGTAGGAGAATGGTGGGGATGTGGTAGGGAATATGGGATTAATGTAGGATTAGTATAAATGGGTGATTGTCGGTCGGCACAGACTCGGTGGGCCGAAGGGCCTGTTTCAGTGCTGTATCTCTAAATAAATAAAATAAAGTGCATTCAGGAGAGCTTTTTGAGCCAGCACGTAGAGTCCTACAAGAGGAGGAGCGGCACTGGACTTAATCCTAGGGAATGAAGCCGGACAAGTGGTAGAAGTATCTGTGGGGGAGCATTTCAGGGATAGTGACCATAACTCTGTAAGATTTAAGGTTGTTATGGAAAAGGACATAGAGGGTCCAGAAATAAGAGTACTGAATTGGGGGAAGGCAGATTTCAATATGATAAAACAGGATCTGGCCAAAGTGAACTGGGAGCAGCTTCTCATAGGAAAGTCGACATCAGACCAGTGGGAGTCATTTAGAAGGGAAATTGTGAATGTTCAGTTACAGCATGTTCCCGTAAAGGTGAAGAGTAGGACCAACAGGTCAAGGGAACCCTGGATGTCAAGGGATATAGAGGATTGGATAAGGAGGAAAAAGGAGGCCTATGACAGATTCAGAGCGCTGAAAATAGCAGAGGCCCTAGAGGAGTATGGAAAGTGTTGGGGGGTACTTAAAAAGTAATTAGGAGAATGAAGAGGGGGCATGAAAAGTCACTGGCAGACAAGATAAAGGAAAATCCTAAGGTGTTTTATAAGTATGTTAGGGGCAAGGGGATAACCAGGGAAAAAGTGGGGCCTATTAGGGATCAAAGAGGCAATTTGCGTGTGGAGCTGGAGGACATAGGTGAGGTTTTGAATGATTACTTTTCATCAGTGATCACTATGGTGAAGGACAATGCGTGACACAGTGGTGCAGTGGTTAGCACCGCAGCCTCACAGCTCCAGTGACCCGGGTTTGGTTCTGGGTACTGCCTGTGTGGAGTTTGCAAGTTCTCTCTTTGACTGTGTGGGTTTCTGCCAGGTGCTCCAGTTTCCTCCCACAGACAAAGACTTGCAGGTTGATAGGTAAATTGGCCATTGTAAATTGCCCCTAGTGTAGGTCGGTGGTAGGAGAATGGTGGGGATGTGGTAGGGAATATGGGATTACTGTAGGATTAGTCTAAATGGGTGGTTGTTGGTTGGCACAGACTCAGTGGGACAAAGGGCCTGTTTCAGTGCTGTATCTCTCCAGAGGTCTAATGTAGGTGTAGTGATCAGGGAGGGGGATTGTGATATACTTGATCAAATTAGCATTAAAAAGGAGGAAGTATTAGCTGGCTTTAAAGTGGATAAATCCCCAGGCCCAGATGAGATGTATTCCAGGCTGTTGTGTGAGGCAAGGGAGGAGATAACAGGAGCTCTGATACAAATTTTCAAATCCTCTCTGGCCACAGGAGAGGTACCAGAGGACTGGAGGGCAGTGAATGTGGTACCATTATTCAAGAAGGGTAGCAGGGATAAACCAGGTAATTACAGGCTGGTGAGTCTAACATCAGTGGTTGGGAAATTATTGGAAAAAATTCTGAGAGACAAGATTAATCTCCATTTGGAGAGGCAGGGATTAATCAGGGATAGTCAGCATGGCTTTGTCAGTGGGAGATTGTATCTGACTAACTTGATTGAATGTTTTGATGAGGTGACTAGATGTGTAGATGAGGGTAAAGCAGTTGATGTAGTCTACATGGACTTCAGTAAGGCTTTTGATAAGGTCCCACATGGGAGATTGGTTAAGAAAGTAAAGGCCCAAGGGATCCATGGTAATTTGGCAAATTGGATTCAAAATTGGCTTAGTGGCAGGAGGCAGAGGGTGATGGTCGAGGGTTGTTTTTGCGAGTGGAAGCCCGTGACCAGTGGTGTACCACAGGGATCGGTGCTGGGACTCTTACTGTTTGTAGTATATATTAATGATTTAGACGTGAATATAGGAGGTATGACCAGTAAGTTCGCAGACGATACGAAAGTTGGTGGTGTCGTAAATAGTGAGGAGGAATGCCTTAGATTACAGGACGATATAGATGGGCTGGTATGATGGGCAGAGCAGTGGAAAATGGAGTTTAATCCTGAGAAGTGTGAGGTGATGCACTTTGGGAGGACTAACAAGGCAATGGAATATACAATGGATGGTAGGACCCTAGGGAGTACAGAGGGTCAGAGGGACTTTGGGGTGCTTGTCCATAGATCACTGAAGGCAGCAGCACAGGTCGATAAGGTGGTTAGAAAGGCATATGGGATACTTGCCTTTATTAGTCGAGGCATAGAATATAAGAGCAGGGAGGTTATGATGGAGCTGTATAAAACGCTGGTTAGGCCACAGTTGGAGTATTGTGTACAGTTCTGGTTGCCACACTATAGGAAGGATGTGATTGCAATGGAAAGGGTGCAGAGGAGGTTCACCAGGATGTTGCCTGGGCTGGAGCATTTCAGTTATGAAGACAGACTAGATAGGCTGGGGTTGTCTTCCTTAGAGCAGAGAAGGCTGAGGGGGAACCGGATTGAGATATACAAAATTATGAAGGGCATTACTCGGATAGATAGGAAGAAACTTTTTCCCTTAGCGGAGAGGTCAATAACTAGGGGGCATAGATTTAAGGTAATGGGCAGGAGGTTTAGAAGGGACAAAAACAAGAAATGCTGGAATCACTCAGCAGGTCTGGCAGCATCTGTGGAAAGAGAAGCAGAGTTAACGTTTCGGTGACCCGAAACGTTAACTCTGCTTCTCTTTCCACAGATGCTGCCAGACTTGCTGAGTGATTCCAGCATTTCTTGTTTTTGTTTCAGATTTCCAGCATCCGCAGTATTTTGCTTTTATTTTTAGGTTTAGAGGGGAGTTGAGGAGGAATTATTTCACCCAGGGGGTGGTTGGAATCTGGAACACACTGCCTGAAGGGGTGGTAGAGGCAGGAACACTCACGACATTTAAGAAATATTTAGATGAGCACTTGAAACACCATAGCATACAAGGCTACGGGCCAAGTGCGGGGAAATGGGATTAGTTAGGACGGGTGCTTGATGGCCAGCGCAGGCGTGTTGGACCGAAGGACCTGTTTCTGTGCTGTATAACTCTATGACTCTATGTTAAAACTGACTGAATTATGATCACTACCACCAAAATGTTCTCCTACTGCCACTCCTTCCACCTGCCCAGCTTCATTCCTAAAACTAAATTAAAACTGCGCCCTCTTTTGCTGGACTTGCTACATATTGGACAAAAAGGTTCTCCAGAATGTAACTCAAGAATTCTGCTCCCTCAATTCCTTTCACTAAAACTATCCCAGTTAATAATGAGGTCGTTAAAATTTTGCACTTCTCAGAGATTTGCCTACCTATTTGCTCTTCTATCTCCCTCTGACTGTTTGGGGTCTATAATACACTCCCAGCAGTGTGATTGCCTGTTTTTTGTTCCTTAGCTCAATCCATATGGTCTCATTTGATGAACCTTACAGCAGATCATCCCTCCTCACAGCTTTAAATGTTTCCTTGACCAAAATTACCACTCCCCCTCCTTTCTTATCCCCCTCCCTATCGCATCTAAAAACCCTGTAACCAGGTACATTGAGCTGCCATTCCTGTCCCTCCTTAAGCCATGTTTCTGTAATAGCTATGACATCATACTGCCACATGTCTATCCGTGCCCTCAGCTCATATGCTTTATTTACTATACTCTTTGCAATGACGTAGATACCCTGGAGCACTGCCAAACTCTTCTTTTTATTTTCTAACATTTATTTCCTCTGTTTTCCAGACTCATCCATTAATTTTCTGCCTTCCATTTTCATTTCTGATTTTGTCCCAACTGAATGCTCGGGTTTACAGGTCCCAGGGTTGGATCAACAATTGGTTTCAAGGGACCAGGGATGGATTAATGCTCGGATATAGATGACGCAGTGGTGGATTAATCTTAGGCTTTAAAGGCCGCAGGGATGGATTAATATTTGAGCCTGGGATAGATTAATGTTCATGTTTACAAGGCCCAGGTGTGGATTAATGTTCGTGTTTACAGGACCCGGGGTGTATTAATGTGCATTTTTAGAGGGCCCAAGTGTGGATTAATGGGTGCATAAACAGGGCCCAAGGTGGATTATTGCTCGCAATTACAAGGCCCAGGGGTGAATTAATGTTCTGGTTTATAGGACCCAGTGGTGGATTAATACTCAGATTGCCAGGGCCAGGAGTGGATTAATGTTCGGGTTTAGAGGGCCCAGGAGTGGATTAATGTTCGATTTTATTGATGCTGGAGTGGATTAATGCTTGGGTTTACAGGGCCGAGGAGTGGATTAATGTGAGTGTTTACAGGACCCTGTGATCAATGCTCACATTTAGGAGGGCCCAGGTGTGGATTAATGTTCAGTTTAGAGGGCACAGGGGTGATTAATGTTTGGGTTTACAGGGCCAAGGGGTGGATTAATGTTCAGTTACACACACATGCACCGTTAGACTCAGGGTTACAGACACAGCTTGCCCAACCAGCTTCAGTACAAGGGTTAAGGACAAGTAGACCTCAGCAACCTCATCAAAATGTGCCCCATCATGGTCAGTTACCTTCAAAACTGTGCCCGAATTGTGGAAATGTTCATCAAGTCACAACGCCACGTCCAGCTTGAGGGAAAAAGTGTAACTCATATTCAAAGCAGAACCGTTTTGCAAAGATGTTCAGGTCATCAAAGAAAGAGACTTCATCAGTTCGACATATGGAGGAGTCTCTTCCTGAGAGTGAGGTACAACATGTATTTACCATCACAAAAAGTCAAGCGCCAGGTCACTTTAAGGAGTGCTCAGTCAGGATCGTAGGCATTTCAGTGTCACTTATCAATGTTGGTGAGAAAGCATCTATTTTGAGTGACAAACTCTACCATCAGTAATTTTGGCAATTCTCTCTCACTCCTGCAACAGAAACTCTTTAAGCTTATGATGACACTATCATTCCAGTTTCGGGGATGATCACAGTTCAGTACACTACAAAAAGATAGGTTCACTTTCTATGTAGCTAAAGGACTGGAGGTAAACCTTTTCGATAGGCTTGGATTCCAACTTGCTGGCCCCACCAGAGCACACATTAATGGGATTGATAATGCAGATTATACACACCAGTATCCTTCCTTATTTACTGGATTTGGGGAGATTAAAGGGCACTGTCATGCTCCTTGCATCGACACATCAATTCGAGCAATTTCACAAAATTTGAGACAGTTGCCATTTGCAATCTGTGCTGAAGTGTCACAGGAGCTGAAATGACTAGAATCAGAAAGTATCATTGAACGAATCAACTCATCACTGTGGATAGCAAATCCAGTCATTACACAATGAAAAAATGGTGAACTTAGACTATGCACTGATCTAAAGGCAGTCAACAAAGCTATCATACCAGACAAGTATCCACTTCCTACAATTCAAGAACTGTCAGCATCATTTCATGACTTCACAGTCTTCACAAAGATTGATATATGATGAAGTTATCTTCAGATACCTCTAGCAGAACAAAGCCGATATCTTACAGCTTTTGCTACTCATGAAGGTGTGTTTCAGTACCGCAGAATGCTCTATGGACTATGTTCAGCACTGAGGGCATTCCAGAAGATTGTTTCTTCAGTCTTGTCAGATTTTGAGGGGATGGCGTTGTTATCCACGGACGTGACAAAACCAAGCATGATCAACGATTATCATCCATGTTCTTGCAACTTGCAAAACACAATGTGATACAAAACAAAGACGAATGCATATCTGTGGCACCCGAGATTGATTTTTTAGGTTACACAGTGACAGCAATTGGAGTAAAGTCTACACACTCTCTGACCGGAAAGACACCAGCTGAACTTATGATAGGTTGTAATTTGCACATGCCACTGACCATTCTTAAGCCATCACTACCAGTTAACGAGAATGTCGGAATGCAAGCAGATGAAATCGCAAAGTGACAAGGTAAAACAAAAACATACTTTGACAAATGTACAGGTGCAAGGGAACCACAACTTAAAGTTGGAGATTGGCTTCAAATCAAACAGCCAAATCGTGACCACAAACTTGCTTCATCAGTATCAGGTCCAAAGCAGCTTAAATGTTTGCTCGGTACCAATGCTTATCTGTTGGAAGACACCAGCAAGTGGAATGCGAGACATTTGATTGGGAGCAGACCAGGATATTTTGAGGATAGTGGTTATGAGAATACATTTCCTTTTCCTATGAGTGATGTTAATAATCTGCCTCATCAAGCTGATCAAACAGATCCACAATCTCAAACTCGTAAATCTAATCGCTGACCTAAGAGACCTTCCTATCTCAAAGACTATTTCTGCACTTCGGGAAAACAGACAAGGTGAACACTAAGAAATATTTTTATGTATATATGTTTGTTGTTCAGAACACTTTAATTCAAAAATAATGTTTTTAGTCAAAAGGGGGAAAATGTAGTGTTTGATCTGGGTTCGATTGTATTAATCTGTCCACTTATCAGTGTTCACTGTGTTTGATTGCTTAAGTGGAGCTTAAGAGTTAATACTGAAACTAAAAGGTTCTGCAGCAAAAGAAAACACTGCTCTGAAGAGACATTGCACTGAGATTATGTAAGAGCTATTATATTTTAAAGTGCTATAAATAAACTAGTTGGTGATTTCATACAAGTGTGATATCTGCATTGCTCTGAGATAAATCTGATATACATACTATATCCAGCAACCCGGTGTAAACACATCACAGGGGTAGATTAATGTTCGCTTTTAAGGGTCCAGGGAAGGAATAATGTTCAGGTTTACAGGGCCCAGGGGTGGATTAATCTTCAGTTATACAGGACCCATGATGAGTTAAGGCTCTGGTTTACAGGACCCAGTGGTGGATTAATATTTGGGTTCACAGGAGCCAGGGATGGATTAATGTTCAGCTTTACAGGGCCCGGAGACGGAATAATGATCACATTTGCAGGACCCGGGCTGGATTGTTGCTCAGTTTCTAGTGTCCATGGGTGGATTAATGCTCAGGTATAAATGCTCCAGTGGTGGATTAATGTTCGAATTTATTGCTCCCGGCGTGGATTAATGCTCGATATTACAGGGCATGGGGTTGGATTAATTTTCAGGATTACAGGACCTGATTAATACTTTTGTTTGGAGGCTGCAGGGATGGATAAATGTTGAGGTTTACAGGACCCAGTGGTGGATTAATGTTCGAGTTTACAGGGTCCCCGGTGTTTTAATTCTCAGATTTACAGGGCCAAGGGCTGGATTAATGTTTGAGTTTACACAGCTCAGGTATCGAATAAGGCTCAGATTAAGAAGACCCATAGGTCCTTTAGTATTCGCGTTTACAGGCTCTGGGGTGGATCAATGTTTGTGTTTGCAGGGCGGACTTTGGATGAATGTTTGGGTTTACAGGATTAATGGTCTCATATACAGGGCATAGGGGTGGATTAAACCTCAGATTTGGGGAAGCAGGGGTGGATTAATGCTTGTGTGTAGAGGGCCCAGGAGTGGATAAATGCTCGTTCTAAGAGGATTCATAGATTGATTAGTGTTTGGGTTTACAGGGCACAGGGACAGATTGATGCTCAATTTACATGTCGTGGGGGTGGATTAATGTTTGGCTTAACAGAACCTAGGAGTGGATTATTGTTTGCGTTTATAGGACCCAGAGGTTGATTAATACTCTGGTTAACAGGGCTCATGGATAGACTACTGGTCAAGTGGTCTTGGGTCAAGTGCTGCCTTGATGATGGACAGACACTCTTACCTCATGTCCGGAATTCAGCTCTTTTGTCCATGTTTGGACCAAGGCTGGAATGAGGTCTGGAGCTGATTGGTCCTGGCAGAACCCAAACTGAGCACCAGTGAGCAGGTTATTGGTGAGTAAGCACAAAAATTAAGGCTGACACTCCAGTGCAGGACTGAGGGAGTACTGCATTGTCAGAGGTGCTGTCTTTCAGATGAGACGTTAAACCAAGGCCCCATCTGTTTGCTCGGGTGGATGAAAAAGACCATATGGAACTATTTTGAAGAAGAGCAGGGGAGTTCTCCTCGGTGTCCTGCCCAATATTTATTCCTCAATCAACATCAGAAAAACAGATTATCTGGTGATTATTGCATTGCTGTTTGTGGGAGCTTGCTGTGCACCATGTTTCCTGCATTACAAAGTGACTGCACATCAAAAAGTACTTCATTGGCTGTAAAGTGCCTTTAGACATCTAGTGGCCATATAAGGCTCTAGATAAATGCAAGTCATCTTGTCTTGACAGCATGGTCAATAATACCTTCCATCACTTTGCTGGTGATTGAGAGTAGACGGTATTTAGCCGGGTTGGATTTGTCCTGTTTTTTGTGGACAGGTCATACTTGGGCAATTTTCCACATTGCCAGTGTTATATCTACTGGAACAGCTTGGCTAGGGGTGTGGCTGGTTCTGGAGTAAAGGTCTTCAGTACTACAGCTGGGATGTTGTCGAGCCTATGGTTTTCTGTAACCAGTGCCTTTGTGATATACATAAATGATTTGGAGGAAAGTATAGGTGGTCTGATTAGCAGGTTTGCAGACGACACTAAGATTGGTGGAGTAGCAGATAGTGAAGGGGACTGTCAGAGAATACAGCAGAATATAGATAGATTGGAGAGTTGGGCAGAGAAATGGCAGATGGAGTTAAATCAGGGCAAATGCGAGGTGATGCATTTCGGAAGATCCAATTCAAGAGTGAACTATACAGTAAATGGAAAAGTCCTGGGGAAAATTGATGTACAGAGAGATTTGGGTGTTCAGGTCCATTGTTCCCTGAAGGTGGCAACGCAGGTCAATAGAGTGGTCAAGAAGGCATACGGCATGCTTTCCTTCATCGGACGGGGTATTGAGTACAAGAGTTGGCAGGTCATGTTACAGTTGTATAAGACTTTGGTTCAGCCACATTTGGAATACTGCATGCAGTTCTGGTCGCCACATTACCAAAAGGATGTAGATGCTTTGGAGAGGGTGCAGAGGAGGTTCACCAGGATGTTACCTGGTATGGAGGGCGCTAGCTATGAAGAGAGGTTGAGTAGATTAGGATTATTTTCATTAGAAAGACGGAGGTTGAGGGGGGACCTGATTGAGGTGTACAAAATCATGAGAGGTATAGACAGGGTGGATAGCAAGAAGCTTTTTCCCAGATTCAATTACTAGGGGTCACGAGTTCAAAGTGAGAGGGGAAAAGTTTAGGGGGGATATGCGTGGAAAGTTCTTTACGCAGAGGGTGGTGGGTGCCTGGAACGCGTTGCCAGCGGAGGTGGTAGACGCGGGCACAATAGCGTCTTTTAAGATGTATCTAGACAGATACATGAATGGGCAGGAAGCAAAGAGATACAGACCCTTAGAAAATAGGCGACAGGTTTAGATAGAGGATCTGGATTGGCGCAGGCTTGGAGGGCCGAAGGGCCTGTTCCTGTGCTGTAATTTTCTTTGTTCTTTGTTCTTTGATATCATGTGGACTGAATCCAATTGGCAGACGACTGGCTTCTGTAATGGTGGGGCCCTCATGAGAAGGCTGAAATATACCATTCACTCAGCATTTTCTGGCTGAAGATTGTTGCAAATGCTTCAGCCTCCTCTTTTGCAGTGACGTACTGGGCTCCCCCATCATTGAGGATAGAGATGTTTGTGGAGCCCCTCCTCCTGTTCATTGTTTAATTGTGCACTACCGTTCACGACTGGATGTGACAGGACTGCAGAGCTTTGATCTAATCCGTTGGTTTTGGGATTGCTCAATTCCATCTATAACATGTTGCCTACACTGTTTAGCATGTAAGTCGTCCTGAGTAGTAGCTTCACCAAGTTGGCACCTCATTATAGGAATACCTGGTGCTGCTCCTGGTCTGGCCCTCCTGCACTCTTCATTGAACCAGGGTTGGTTCCCTGGCTTGATGGTAATGGTAGAGTGAGGGATATGCCAGGCCATGAGGTTACAGAATGTGGTTGAATACAATTCACAGGCTTCAATTAGAAGACCAGTGGAAATTGTGGCCAGTGGGAGTCGCCTTCTCAAAGTGACAAGCATTCACAGACTGACTGATGAACTGTCCTGAGGAGAGTCAAAGTAAATAATGCGATGCCAACATTAAGTGAGACTTACAGAAAGGGATGAAGTAAATGGTGGGAAGTGACTGGTGCAGCATTCAGTAATGTGTCACTGGAAAGTGTAACCTGATCTCAACTATGTCACACCTGCCATTTCAAGGTTATTACAGTGAGAACACCCTCAATCACTCTGCTGAATATGTGACTGTTAGAATGTGATGCAGTGTCAGCTTTTGTTACTTGTCATTATTAACCCGCATCCCACACACCTCCATCATTTTTCCTGGGTATGTCCTGGCTTACCAGCAGGATTGACTCACCAGAGGTGGCGGCATAGGGTATACAATGGGGAGGGAAGTGCGCTGGGAGTCCTCAACCCTGACTCCAAATTGCATGAAGTGTCATGTTATCAGGTCAAACATGGGCAAGGAAACCTCCTGCTGAATATCACCTACTGCCCTCCCTCAGTTGACGAATCAGTAGTCCTCCATGTTGAGCATCACTTGGCACTGAGGCTAACAAGGGCACAGAATGTACTCTGGGTGGGGGACTTCAATGCCCGTCACCAAGAGTGGGTCAGTAGCACCAAGTCCTGAAGGACATATCTGCCAGACTAGGTCTGCAGCAGTTCGTGAGGGAACAAACACGAGCTATTATGGACAGGTGGGAGATGATAGAGGTGGTTGTCCTTTCTCACCTCTCAACTGACCGAAGACAACATGTTTATTAGAAATGCATTTTAACCCCCGAGCGTTTTAATGGTCAGCAAACAGACAATGACAAATTTTCTCATAGGTTTAAAGAAAGATAAATGTTTATTAGACTCATAGAATAATAGAAAGTTTAGGGCACAGAAAGAGGTCACTTGGCCCATCATGTCTGCGCTGGCCAAAAAAAAAGAGCCACCCAGCCTAATCCCACTTTCCAGCATTTGGTCCGTAGCCCTGCAGGTTACGTCAATTCAGTTACACACCTTATAAATTGGATGAGGTTTTCTGCCTCTGCCATCCTTTCAGGCAGTGAGTTCCATACCCCCACCACCATCTTGACACACTTCTCTAGGTTAAATTCCATTTGCCACTTTTTTTCCCACCTGACCAGTCTATTGATATCTTCCTGCAGTCTACAGCTATCCTCCTCACTCAAACACACGGCCAACATTTGGGTCTATTCATATTCTGTTTCAAGTAGATTACAGGAATCACTACAAAAAGCTGTGAAAGGTAATGCCATCATCTATGAATGCACCCAGGCAGATACATTGTTAGATCAGAACAATAGCCACAGGAAATATATAGCACCTGTAATGTAGTAAAACGTCCCAAGGTGATTCATAGGGACCTTTTAAAATAAATGCTGACACCGAGCACATAAAGAGGTATTGAGGCAGATGAATTAAATCTTGGTGAAAGAGGTAGATTTTAAGCAGTGCCTTAAGGGAAGAAGGAAAGGGGATGTTTAAGGGAAGGAATTCTAGAGATTAGGGCCTTGGCAGCTGAAGTTATCAATAGTGGAGTGATTAAAATTTGGGATGCTCAAGAGTCCTTAATTAGAAGAGTGCAGGTATCTCAGAGAGTTATTGGGCTGGAGTAGATCGGAGAGTCAAGGCCATGGAGAGATTTGAAAACAAGGATGACAGCATTAAAATTGAAGCATTGCTTAACCAGGAGCCAATGTAGGTCAGTGAGCACACTGGTGATGGCTGAACAGGACTTGGTGCAAACAAGGAAACAGGCAGAAAAACTTTGGATGACCTCCGGTTTATGGAGCGTAAAATGTAGGAGGCTGGCCAGAAGTGTGTTTGAATAGTCACATTAGAGATAACAAAGGCATGGTTGAGGGTATCAGCGGGAGATGAGCTGAGGTAGAAAGAGGTGGTCTTCGTGATATCGCAAATATGTGAGTCAGAATCTCATCCTCAAGGTCAGATATGACACCAAGTTTGTGAACAGTCAGATGTGGCTTGAAACAATTGTCCAGGAAAGAAATGGAACTGGTGGCCTAGTAACAGAGTTTATAGAGGGGCCAAAGACAATGGCTTCGGTCTTCCCAATATTATGTTGGAGGAAATTTCTGCTCAACTAGTACTGGATCTCAGACAAGCAGTCTGACAATTTAAAGACAGTGGAGGGGATCAAGAGTGGTGGGGTAAAGCTGGGTGTTGTCAGCATACTTGTGAAAACTGACATTGTGTTTCAGACACTGTCACCAAGGAACATATGGAGATGAGAAATAGGAGGACACAAAGGATAACTTATAGATCACTGAGTGAAACCTTTGCTGTCATGTACTATTATTTTTATGAAAGTCCAAAACACATCCAATACCCAAAAAATATTAGCAACGTCTCACTCTCACAAACATAGAGAGACACACACACTCAAAAAAAATAAAGATTTAAAGATAGCATGCAATTAGGTCCGATTTTTTAAAAAATAATTCACTGTAAACTTTGCTGTTTCCCAGGGTGAAGATTTTAAAAGTGATACAGGCCTGTTTTCCTTTTCCTGGTTCACCGAAGAAAAAACTTAGAATGTTTCAGGAGGCTGAATGTGTTGTTGCCGACTTCTTTTTTGTTGTATCTTAGTCACAGTTCAATGGTGATACTATTTGTCAGGTGTTCTAGGCAGGGTCATCTTCTTCGCAGGAATGGATGACATTTCTCTCTTTGTCTGACATATACCTTTATTAAGCTCCTTATCAGATAACTGGTTTCTATCAGGTGACCAGACTTTCGCTCTCCTTGTCCTCATAAAATGTTGACTGATGATGAGACTATTATTGGACAATGGGGTCTGGATATCACCATCTTCATTCCATTGTGCGAAAGTAGAGTTTTTTCACACCATCCATTTGAGTTTGAATTAGGAGACACCATGTCTACTGTGCAATTGTAAACCCTCTGCAATGCCATTGTTAACCCAATTTATTGAACAGAGATAGCCATTAACACAGAATGGGCCAATTACATTTTAATACCTTCTCCAAGGCTGGTCCAGACATGATGATTGACTCAGAGTTCTTGTATTTTCCATGTGTATTGACAGTACAGGTACGATCACATGCCCTCTCAACCCCATCTTGTTTTTTTTTCAGAATAAGTGACTGTTTTGGATTTGTTTCATGAGTTCATTATATAGTTCATAATTTCTCCATGTATGACCGTGACAGAGCAAAAACCCTACTTGACCTTGTCCTCACCAATCTACTGATGCATAGGAGTGACTACTGCACAGTCCTTGTAGAGATTAAGTTTTGTTTTCACATTGAGGCCATTCTCCATTGTGTTGTGTGGCACTGCCTCTGTGCTGAATGGGATAGACTAAGAACAGATCTACCAGATCAAAACTGGGTATCCATGAGGTGCTGAGGACTATCAGCAGCAGCAGAATTGTATTCAGCCACAATCTGTAACCTCATGGCCCAGCATATCCCTCACTCTATCATGACCATCAAACCAGGAGACCAGTCTTGGTTCAATGAAAAGTACAGGCAAGCTTGCCAGAAGCAGCACTAGGCATATCTAAAAATGAGGTGCCAACCTGGTGAAGCTATAACACAAGACTGCATACATGCTGAACAGCAGAAGGAACGTGTGATAGGCAGAGCTACGCAACCCCATAACCAACAGATCAGATCAAAGTTCTACATTCATAGAGAGATACAGCACTGAAACAGGCCCTTCAGCCCACCAAGTCTGTGCCAACCAACAACCACCCATTCATACTAATCCTACATTAACCGCATATTCCCTACTACATCCCCACCATTCTCCTACCACCTGCCTACACTAGGGGCAATATACAATGGCCAATTTACCTAGCAACCTGCAAGTCTTTGGCTGTGGGAGGAAACTGGAGCACCCAGTGAAAACCCACATGGTCACAGGGAGAACTTGCTAACTCGACACAGGCAGTACCCAGAACTAAACCCAGGTTGCTGGAGCTGTGAGGCTGCGGTGCTAACCACTGCGCCACTGTGCCACCCCACATCCAGTTGTGAATGGTGGTGGATAATTAAATAACTAATCAGAGGCGGAGGCTCCACAGATATTCCCATCCTCAGTGATGAAGACAGTAGGAAGGAACTTAAGCAAGGAGTTAGGAGGGCTAAAAGGGGTCATGAAAAGTCATTGGCAAACAGGATTAAGGAAAATCCCAAGGCTTTTTATACCTATATAAAGAGCAAGAGGGTAACCAGGGAAAGGGTTGGCCCACTCAAGGACAGAGAAGGGGATCTATGTGTGGAGCCAGAGGAAATGGGCGAGGTGCTAAATGAGTACTTTGCATCAGTATTCACCAAAGAGAAGGACTTGGTGGAAGCTTAGGGAAGGGAGTGCAGATAGTCTCAGTCATCTCATTATCAAAAAGGAGGAGGTGCTGGGTGTCTTGCAAAGCACTAAGGCAGATAGGTCCCCAGGGCCTGATGGGATCTACCCTAGAATACTGAGGAAGGCAAGGGAGGAAATTGCTGGGGCCTTGACAGAAATCTTTGCATCCTCATTGGCTACAGGTGAGGTCCCAGAAGACTGGAGAATAGCCAATGTTGTTCCTTTGTTTAAGAAGGATGGCAAGGATAATCCAGGAAATTATAGGCTGGTGAGCCTTACGTCAGTGGTAGGGAAACTATTAGAGAGGATTCTTCGGGACAGGATTTACTCCCATTTGGAAACAAACAAACTTATTAGCGAGAGACAGCATGGTTTTGTAAAGGGGAGGTTGTGTCTTAGTAATTTGATTGAGTTTTTTGAGGAAGTGACGAAGATGATTGATGAAGGAAGGGCAGTGGATGTTATCTATATGGACTTTAGTAAAGCCTTTGACAAGGTCCCTCATGTCAGACTGGTACAAAAGGTGAAGTCACACGTGATCAGAGGTGAGCTGGCAAGATGGATACAGAACTGGCTCGGTCATAGAAGACAGAGGGTATCAGTGGATGGGTGTTTTTCTGAATGGAGGGATGTGACTAGTGGTGTTCCGCAGGGATCAGTGCTGGGACCTTTGCTGTTTGTAGTATATATAAATGATTTGGAGGAAAATGTAGCTGGTCTGATTAGTAAGTTTGCGGACGACACAAAGGTTGGTGGAGTTGCGGATAATGATGAGGATTGTCAGAGGATACAGCAGGATATAGATCGGTTGGAGACTTGGGCGGAGAAATGGCAGATGGAGTTTAATCCGGACAAATGTGAGGTAATGCATTTTGGAAGGTCTAATGCAGGTGGGAGGTATACAGTAAATGCAGAATCCTTAGGAGTATTGACAGGCAGAGAGATCTGGGAGTACAGGTCCACAGGAAAGTGGCAACGCAGGTGGATAAGGTAGGCAAGAAGGCATACGGCATGCTTGCCTTCATCGGTCGGGGCACAGAGTTTAAAAATTGGCAAGTCATGTTGCAGCTGTACAGAACCTTAGTTCGGCCACACTTAGAATATTGCGTGCAATTCTGGTCGCCACACTACCAGAAGGACGTGGAGGCTTTGGAGATTGTACAGAGGAGGTTTACCAGGATGTTGCCTGGTCTGGCGGGCATTAGCTGTGAGGAGAGGTTGGAAAATCTCAGATTGTTTTCACTGGAAATACAGAGGTGGAGGGGCGACATGATAGAGGTTTGCAAAGTTATGAGTGGCATGGACAGAGTGGATAGTCAGAAGCTTTTTCCCAGGCTGGAAGAGTCAGTTACTAGGGGACATAGATTTAAGGTGCGAGGTACAAAGTTTAGAGGGGATGTGCGAGGCAAGTTCTTTACACAGAGGGTGGTGAGTGCCTGGAACTTGCTGCCGGGGCAGGTGGTGGACGCAGGTACGATAGCGACGTTTAAGAGGCATCTTCATAAATATATGAATAGGATGGGAATAGAGGGATACGGTCCCCGGAAGTGCAGAAGGTTTTTGTTTAGATAGGCATCAAGATCGGCGCAGGCTTGGAGGGCCGAATGGCCTGTTCCTGCGCTGTACTGTTCTTTGTTCTTCTTCTTTGTTTGATGGGGGAGCCCAGCACGGCACTCCAATAGACAAGGCTAAAGCATTTGCAACCATCTACAGCCAGAGGTGCTGAGTGGCTGATCCATCTCAACCTCCTGCTGAGGTGCTCACCAACATAGATGCCAGACTTCAGTAATTTGATTCACTCCACATGTTTTCAAGAAATCGGAACATGACCATACGAACAGGAGTAGGCCATTCAGCCCATCGAGCCTGCCCTACCATTCAATAAGATCATGGCTAATCCACCACTTCAATGCCTTTTTCCCACTGTATCCTCATATCCCCTTCTGTCATTTGTATTTAGAAATCTGTCAATCTCTGCTTTAAATATACTCAATAACTGAGCTTCCACAGCCCTCTGGGGTAGAGAATTCCAAAGATTCACAACCCTCTCAGTAAAAAAAATTCTCCTCATTTCTATCTTTCGTGGCTTCCCCCTTATTTTGAAATTGTGTTCTTTGGTTCTAGGCTCCCCAACCAGGGGAAACATCTTAGCTGTATCTACCCTCTCTATCCCTTTAAGTATTTTGAAGGTTTCAATGAGATCACCTCTCATTCTTCGAAACTCTAGAGAATACAGGCCCAGTTTCCCCAATCTCTCTTCATCGGACAGTCCCACCATCCCGGGAACAAGTCTGGTGAACTTTCATTGTACTCCCTCTATGGCAATAATATTCTTCCTAAGGTAAGGGGACCAAAACTGCACACAATACTCACAGTTTGGATAAGCACACAAGATACAGCAAAGGCTATGGGCCCTGATAACAACCCAGATGTAGTATTGAAGACTGTTGCTCAAAAGAGCTGAATTCCAGAGGTGAGGTGAGAGTGACTGTCCTTGACATCAAGACAGCATTTGACCAAATGTGGCATCAAGGAGCCCTAGCAAAACTGGAGCCAATGGGAATCAGGGGAAAAAACTCTTCACTGGTTGGAGTCATCTCTAGCACAAAAGATGATGGTTGTGGTAGTTGGCAGCCAATCATCTCAGCCCTAGGACATCGCTACAGGAGTTTCTCAGGGCAGTATCCTGGGACCAACCATATTCAACAGAAACCTTTCATCCATCATAAGGCCAGAATTGTGGATGTTCGCTGCTGAATGCACAGTGTTCAGTTCCATTCACATCTCCTCAGATAATGAAGCTGTCCGTGCTCCCAGCAAGACCTGGACAACACTGGGCTTGGGCTGATAAATGGCAAGGAACATTTGTGCCACACAAGTGTCAGATAATGACCATCGTCAACAAGAGAGAATCTAACCATCTTCCCTTGACATTCAACAACATTATCATTGCTGAATCCCTCACCATCAATATTCTTGGACTCACCTTGACCAGAAACTTAGTACAAAAGCAAAATACTGCAGATGCTGGAAATCTGAAATAAAAACAGAAATTGCTGGAAAAACTAAATACCTTCTGTGGAGAGAGAAACAGAGTTAACTTTTCAGATCGATGACCTTTCATCAGAACCAAATAGTTACAGCATTTTCTGTTTTTCGATCAGAAACTTGACCGGAGCAGCTGCATTGATAATGGATATTGCACCTCAGGACCAATATAGTGGCTGAGGAGTGGGTGCAGTGCAACTTCACAGGATGATACTGGTTCTTAAAGTGTAGAATTATGAGGAAAGGTTGTGTAGTCTGGGCTTGTATTCCCTCAAACAGAGAAGATTAAGGAGTGATCTAATTGAGGTACTTAAGATGATCAAAAGATAAATACAGGGCATCTATTTCCTCTGGTGGGAGAGTCCCGAACAAGGGGCATAACATTAAAATTAGAGCTAGACTGTGCAGGAGTGATGTCAGAAAACACTCCTTCACACACAGGGTAGTGCAATCTGGAACTCTATCCCCACAAAAAAAGCTGTGGAGGCTGGGGGTCAACTGAAAATTGGAAATTTAAAGTTTCAAAATTGAGTTTGATAGATTTTGGTGAGTTTAAGTGTATTTAGGCTATGGAACCAATGCGGGTAGATGGAGTTAAGATGCAGATCACCCCATAATGTAATTGAATGGCAGCACAGCCTTGAGGGGCTGAATGGCCTCTTCCTGATCATATGTTCCTTAGTCCATCAGGCGATATGATTCAAAGGTGGGTAGGTAGTGTCAAGATACAGAGCAGCCATCTACTAATTGAATAACAGAATGGGCTTGAGGGGCTGAATGGCCTCCACCTGCTGCTGTAACTGTATTCAACTAATTAACATCATTGTCAGGAGGCAAAAAATCCTGTCACATCCCATCACCTGCACACACTGTTCTCTGGGTGGTAACCACGTGGAAATCTGTCATTGTTTTCCAACACATCACAGAATCATAGAAAGTTTATGGCACAGAAAGAGGCCACTTGGCCTACCATGTCTGCAACTGCCAAAAAAACAGCCACCCGCTTAATCCCACTTTCCAGCATTTGGTCCATAGCCCTGCAGGCTACGGTGCATATCCAGGCACCTTTTAAATGAGTTGAGGTTTTCTGCCTCCACTGCCTTTCAGGCAATGAGTTCCAGATGGTGGAGGCGGTGGCGTAGTGGTATTATCACTGGACTAGTAACCCAGAGACCCAGGGTATTTCTCTGGGGACATGGGTTCAAATCCCACCACAGCAGAAGGTGGAACTTGAATTTAATTAATAGAAATCTGGAATTAAAAGATAATCTAATGATGGCCATAAAACCATTGTCGATTGTTGTAAAAAACAATCTGGTTCATTAATGCCCTTTAGGGAAGGAAATCAGCTGTCCTTGCCTGGTCTGGCCTACATGTGACTCCAGACCCACAGCAATGTGGTTAACTCTTACATGCCCTCTGAAATGGCCTAGCAAACCACTCAGTTGTACCTAACCGCTACAAAGCCAATAAAAAGGAATGAAACCGGACGGACCACTCGGCACCGACCTATGCACTGGAAACGACAACGGCAAACCCAGCCCTGTCGACCCTGCAAAGTCCTCCTTACTAACATCTGGGGGCTTGTGCCAAAGTTGGGAGAGCTGTCCCACAGACTAGTCAAGCAAAAGCCTGACATAGTCATACTCACGGAATCATACCTTACAGGCAATGTCCCAGACACTGCAATCACTATCCCTGGGTATGTCCTGTCCCACCAGCAGGCCAGACCCAGCAGAGGTGGCAGCACAGTGGTATACAGTAGGGAGGTAGTTGCCCTGGGAGTCCTCAACATCGACTCCGGACCCCATGAAGTCTCATGGCATCAGGTCAAACATGGGCAAGGTATCTGCCTACTGATTACCACCTATTGCCCTCCCTCAGCTTGTGACTCAGTACTCCTCCATGTTGAACACCACTTGGAGGAAGCACTGAGGGTGGCAAGGGCACAAAACGTACTCTGGGTGGGGGACTTCAATGTCCATCACCAAGAGTGGCTCGGTAGCACCACTACTGGCCGAGTACGAAAGGACATAGCTGCCAGACTGGGTCTGCGGCAGGTGGTGGGGGAACCAACACGAGGGAAAAACATACTTGACCTCGTCCTCACCAATCTGCCAGCCGTAGATGCTTCTGTCCATGACTGTATTGGTAGGAGTGACCACTGCACAGTCCTTGTGGAGACGAAGTCCCGCCTTCACATTGAGATACCGTCCATCATGTTGTGTGGCACTATCACCGTGCTGAATGGGATAGATTTCGAACTGATCAAGCAATGCAAAACTGGGCATCATGAGGCACTGTGGGCCATCAGCAGCAGCAGAATTGTACTCAACCGCAATCTGTAACCTCATGGCCCGGCATATCCCCCACTCTACCATTACCATCAAGCCAGGAGACCAACCCTGGTTCAATGAAGAGTGCAGGAGGGCATGCCAGGAGCAGCACCAGGCATACCTCAAAATGAGGTGTCAACCTGGTGAAACTACAACCCAGGAATACTTGCATGCCAAACTGCATAAGCAGCATGCAATAGACAGAACTAAGCGATCCCATAACCAACGAATCAGATCTAAGCTCTGCAGTCCTGCCACATCCAGTCGTGAATGGTGGTGGACAGTTAAACAAATAACTGAAGGAGGTGGCTCCACAAATATCACCATCCTCAATGACGGGGTAGCCCAGCACATCAGTGCGAAAGATAAGGCAGAAGCATTTGCAACAATCTTCAGTCAGAAGTGCCGAGTTGATGATCCATCTCGGCCCCCTCCTGAAGTCCCCAGCATTACAGATGCCAGACTTCAGCCAATTCGATTCACTCGGCATGATATCAAGAAACGACTGAAGGCACTGGATACTGCAAAGGCTATGGGTCCTGACAATAGTTTTAGTTTTAGAGATACAGCACTGAAACAGGCCCTTCGGCCCACCGAGTCTGTGCCGACCATCAACCACCCATTTATACTAATCCTACACTAATCCCATATTCCTACCGCATCCCCACCTGTCCCTATATTTCCCTACCACCTACCTATACTAGGGGCAATTTATAATGGCCAATTTACCTACCAACCTGCAAGTCTTTTGGCTTGTGGGAGGAAACCGGAGCACCCGGAGGAAACCCACGCAGACACAGGGAGAACTTGCAAACTCCACATAGGCAGCACCCAGAATTGAACCCGGGTCGCTGGAGCTGTGAGGCGGCGGTGCTAACCACTGCGCCACTGTGCCGCCCTATTCCGGCAATAGTACAGAAGACCTGTGCTCCAGACTTGCCGTGCCCCTAGCCAAGCTGTTCCAGTATAGCTATGACACTGGCATCTACCCGGCAATGTGGAAAATTGCCCAGGTATGTCCTGTACACAAAAAGCAGGATAAGTCCAACCCGGCCAATTACCACCCCATCAGTCTTCTCTCAATCATCAGTAAAGTGATGGAAGGTATCATCAACAGTGCCATCAAGCAGCACTTGCTTAGCAATAACTTGCTCAGTGATGCTCAGTTTGGGTTCCGCCAGGGCCGCTCAGCTCCTGACCTCATTCCAGCCTTGGTTCAAACATGGACAAAAGAGCTGAACTCAAGAGGTGAGGTGAGAGTGACTGCCCTTGACATCAAGGCAGCATTTGACCGAGTATGGCATCAAGGAGCCCTAGCAAAACTGGAGTCAATGGGAATCAGGGGGAAAACCCTCCGCTGGCTGGAATCATACCTAGCGCAAAGGAAGATGGCTGTGGTTGTTGGAGGTCAATCATCACAGCTCCAGGACATCACTGCAGGAGTTCCTCAGGGTAGTGTCCTAGGCCCAACCATCGTCAGCTGCTTCATCAATGACCTTCCTTCAATCATCAGGTCAGAAGTGGGGATGTTCGCTGATGATTGCACAATGTTCAGCACCATTCGCAACTCCTCACATACTGAAGCAGTCCGGGTAAAAATGCAGCAAGACCTGGACAATATCCAGGCTTGGGCTGATAAGTGGCAAGTAACATTTGTGCCACACAAGTGTCAGGCAATGACCATCTCCAACAAGAGAGAATCTAACCATCTCCCCTTGACATTCAATGGCATTACCATTGCTGAATCCCCCACTATCAACATCCTAGGGGCTACCACTGACCAGAAACTGAACTGGAGTAGCCATATAAATACCGTGGCTACAAGAGCAGGTCAGAGGCTAGGAATCCTGTGGCTAGTAACTCACCTCCTGACTCCCCAAAGTCTGTCCACCATCTACAAGGCACAAGTCAGGAGTGTGATGGAATATTCTCCACTTGCCTGGATGGGTGCAGCTCCAACAACACTCAAGAAGCTCAACACATCCAGGACAAAGCAGCCCGCTTGATTGGCACACTATCCACTAACATTCACTCCCTCCACCACCGATGCACAGTGGCAGCAGTGTGTACCATCTACAATATGCACTGCAGCAATGCACCAAGGCTGCTTAGACAGCAACTTCCAAACCCACAACCTCTACTTCCTCGAAGGACAAGAGCAGCAGATGCATGGGAACATCACCATCTGCAAGTTCCCCTCCAAGTCACACACCATCCTGACTTGGAACTATATCGTCGTTCCTTCACTGTCGCTGGGTCAAAATCCTGTAACTCCCTTCCTAACAGCACTGTGGGTGTACCTACCTCACAAGGACTGCAGCGGTCAAGAAGGCAGCTCACCACCACCTTCTCAAGGGCAATTAGGGATGGGCAATAAATGCTGGCCTGATCAGTGACGTCCAAAGCCCATGAATGAATTTTAAAAAAAGACCCTCATCACCCTCTGGGTGTAAAAACTTTTTCCTCATCTCTCTAATCTTTCGACCCATCACTTTTGTTAGTGTCTAATAAGTTTTGTTAATGTATGTTAAATACCGAGTAGTTGGAGGTAATAAGGTGGGCAGGTGTTGGGTATTGATTAGTTAAGTGTACTCAGATGTATATATAATGAAGAGCCAGCCAGCACTGTCTGTGTGTTGTTAGGAGTGGAGTAATAAACTCTATGACAAGCAATAAACAGTTTCCACCAAAGCATCCAAGTCTTAGTGTCTTCTTCACAAACAGGCTTGGTAGTTTCTCTAACATTGGTAGCAGAGGATGGCTGCCTAAACGTGAAGATTGGAGACTAAGATTTGTTTTCAAACAGGAGATTAGAATTGGAGGTTTTTTTGAAGAAAGTTGACTGAAACCAGATTTAAGGTGTTGGGATATGATTTTCCACCGCTGTTTTGTGAAGTCGCACCTTACGATCAATGGAAGAATGAAGTTGATCTATGGAGGCAGGTTACATTTTTACCAAAATGGAAGCAAAGAATAGCCCTTGCACCTTCATTTCTTGCCAGAAGCAAGATCGGGGCAAAGTGTAGTCGGAGCTAGAAGATCATCATTTGGACAATGAGGAAGGTTTGGACAACCTCTTAAAATTTATGGATAAAATTTACCTGAAAGATGACTTACTGAGTGCCTATGAGGCGTAGTCGGACTTAGATAAATTTAGAAAAATGGATGTTTTTTTCCATGGAATAATATATTCTGGAGTTTAACTAACCGTATGCAAGTTTGCTGCGATTCTACCTGGAAATTTCTAAATCAGTACTTGCCTTCAATTTGTTGGATTGTGCTAGGATATCGAACATGGATAGGCTCTTGGTATTAACAGGAGTTAGATTCAAAGAAAGAGATATTCTTTTGAAATCAGATGTCTGATGCCCTGAAATTGTTTTGGGGAAAACATTAATTTCCAGCTGCTTTCATGGCACAGATGGGCTCTTCAGCGATGACACTGATGGTGGAGGATACAATGCTCGCAGCATTTCGAGGCCGTTCAGATATGGGGACCAACGTCAGTAGGAAAGGAGAATCACAAACAAAAAGAATGAGGATAGAGACCCTTTTGGCAGCTATAACAGACGGCAGGAATTGGGCAATTATGGCAGAAGGATGAATCCCAGGAATAACCAAGGGGTGGTCAACAGGTGTTTCTGGTGTGACACAAAGTATCATTATGCATTGCTTTATCCAAAATGGAATAACAAGGTTTTTCTAAGACGACACATGACGTGGAAGGTGAGGATGATGCTACGGATCAGTCAAAAGGAATTGTACTAGTCACGAGAAGCTTCAGTCCGGTACTGAGTGAATCTGCGACGAGGACAGTCAGTTGAGCAGTACTGGACAGTGGGTGTATGTGCAGTGCACTGGTTATAGTGTTACATGGATTCTTGAAGTAAGGTCAAAGAATATGACAGTTCTACCTGTTTCAGGTTTGGGATGACAACACATTGAAATTACTCAAGTGTGGTAATTCCATGTAAAATATCCAGGGTAAACCATTTTGTTAGTACAGATGTAGCATCCAGTAATATATCTTTGTTGTTAATTAAACTGTCTATGAAAAAGGCTCGGATGAAATTGGATATGGAACATAAGGAGATTGTCGTTGGGAAATCTGAATCTTTACAGTTTACATAGTCGGGACATTATTGTATTCCTTTAGCGAGACCTAACATCTCTAAGCAGGATGTTAAAGAAGTATTAATGGCACCCAGGGGTAGAGATTGAAAGGACAAAAGGCAGATTATCTCAAATGAGATCGACAGTTTGCACATCCATCTTGTCACAGGCTGAAGATTCTGTTAAAAGATGTAGGGGTAATAGATGATGACTACACTAAACTTATCGAAGATATCAGTGGAAAATGTGATATCTGTGGAAAAAATACATGAGGACACCATCGCGAACCATAGTGAGTCTCCCATTAGCAACGGACTTTAATGAAACAGTAGCGATGGACTTGAAGGTCTGGGATAAAGACAAACATTTTTCTTTGACATTTTATAGACACAGTGACTAAATTCAGTCTGTCAATGGTAATTTAGAGTAAAGGCAAAAAAGTAATAAAGGACAAGATAATGGAAAGACAGATAAAAACAGGACTGGGAGCACTGGCTAGATTTCTAACTGACAATGGAGGAGAATTTGTTAATGATGAGTTCAGGAGTATGTGTGAAAATATGAATATTGTAGCAATGCACATGGCAGCAGAAAGTCCTTTTATTATTGGGATTTGTAAGAGAAATCGCACTGTGATTGATGAAATATTCTGACAGGTTTTAGCTGACCAACCAAATTGTAAATTTATGACTGCACTGGCATGGGCAGTACACGTGAAAAACATTGTTGGGGGCTACAGCCTCTATCAATTAGTTTATGGCAGGAATCCGAAAATATCTTTGGTAATGTGGGATCGTCCCCCGGCTTTAGAGTGGACTACAATTAGTTCAATTTTTGCGGAACATTTGAATGCCATGCATGTAGGGAGAAGAGCGTTTATTAAGGCGGAAGTTTCAGAAAATATCAGGAGAGCTTTGAGGTATCGGATCAGGCCATCAGAAAAGAATTTTAATACCGGGTCATGTGTATTACAAAGAAAGAAGGGAAGAAAGAATGGAGAGGCCTAGGAAAAGTTTTATGCACTGGTGGCAAAACGGTAATTTTGCAACATATCAACCAATTTTTTGAGAAGGTGACCAAACAGGTGGATGAGGGTAAAGCCGTGGATGTGGTGTATATGGATTTCAGTAAGGCGTTTGATAAGGTTCCCCACGGTAGGTTATTGCAGAAAATACGGAAGTATGGGAGTGAAGGTGATTTAGTGCTTTGGATCAGAAATTGGCTAGCTGAAAGAAGACAGAGGGTGGTGGTTGATGGCAAATGTTCATCCTGGAGTTTAGTTACTAGTGGTGTACCGCAAGGATCTGTTTTGGGGCCACTGCTGTTTGTCATTTTTATAAATGACCTGGATGAGGGTGTAGAAGGGTGGGTTAGTAAATTTGCGGATGACACGAAGGTCGGTGGAGTTGTGGATAGTGCCGAAGGATGTTGTAGGTTACAGAGGGACATAGATAGGCTGCAGAGCTGGGCTGAGAGATGGCAAATGGAGTTTAACGCGGAAAAGTGTGAGGTGATTCACTTTGGAAGGAGTAACAGGAATGCAGAGTACTGGGCTAATGGGAAGATTCTTGGTAGTGTAGATGAGCAGAGAGATCTTGGTGTCCAGGTACATAAATCCCTGAAAGTTGCCACCCAGGTTAATAGGGCTGTTAAGAAGGCATATGGTGTGTTAGCTTTTATTAGTAGGGGGATCGAGTTTCGGAGCCACGAGGTCATGCTGCAGCTGTACAAAACTCTGGTGAGACCGCACCTGGAGTATTGCGTGCAGTTCTGGTCACCGCATTATAGGAAGGATGTGGAAGCTTTGGAAAGGGTGCAGAGGAGATTTACTAGGATGTTGCCTGGTATGGAGGGAAGGTCTTACGAGGAAAGGCTGAGGGACTTGAGGTTGTTTTCGTTAGAGAGAAGGAGGAGGAGAGGTGACTTAATAGAGACATACAAGATAATCAGAGGGTTAGATAGGGTGGATAGTGAGAGTCTTTTTCCTCGGATGGTGATGGCAAACACGAGGGGACATAGCTTTAGGTTGAGGGGTGATCAATATAGGACAGATGTCAGAGGTAGTTTCTTTACTCAGAGAGTAGTAGGGGCGTGGAACGCCCTGCCTGCAACAGTAGTAGACTCGCCAACTTTAAGGGCATTTTAGTGGTCATTGGATAGACATATGGATGAAAATGGAATAGTGTAGGTCAGATGGTTTCACAGGTTGGCGCAACATCGAGGGCCGAAGGGCCTGTACTGCGCTGTAATGTTCTATGTTAAACATTCCTGGCTGCTTATTGGCACTGATTATACATTGCAAGAATCTGAACAAATGATGGACACTGGTGCACCATGTACTTTGCATACGCCTAGGTCAGACCTTGACAAGCAACAGATTGTGTCAGATAATGGGTTGACTGAGAGTGAACCAAAAGTGATAGTGAAGATCAAGATAAGACCATTTATCCCAAAGGTCAACTACCGAAGGTTGGGACGAGAGGGACGTATATGACAGAAGGAGCTAGTAAATGGAGGGAAGCCGCAATTATAGGAAGGACAGGAAACACCACAGGGAAATACAAACATTGGCAGAATGTGCAAGACAAGGGACAGGATATCAGACTTATGGATTGGCAGAAGGAAGTAAAAATGTGGAAGGCCAAAAAACGTAGTATAAGTTCAGACAGTGGGCCTGATGATCATAGTCCAAAGAAAAGATCACTAACATGTGAGAGGAAGTCTGGTCATAGGAAGGACAGGTCGAATAGTCCAGAAAGGGAGAGGAATTTTTTTTTTTATTCATTCGTGGGATGTGGGCATCACAGGCTCTGCCAGCATTTATTGCCCATCCCTAATTGCCCTTGAGAAGGTGGTGGTGAGCTGCCTTCTTGAACCGCTGCAGTCCATGTGAGATAGGTACACCCACAGTGCTGTTAGGAAGGGAGTTACAGGATTTTGACCCAGCGACAGTGAAGGAACAGTGATATAGTTCCAAGTCAGGATGGTGTGTGACTTGGAGGGGAACTTGCAGGTGGTGATGTTCCCATGCATCTGCTGTTCTTGTCCTTCGAGGTGGTAGAGGTCGTGGGTTTGGAAGTTGCTGTCTAAGGAGTCTTGGTGCATTGCTGCAGTGCATCTTGGAGATGGTACACACTGCTGCCACTGTGCGTCGCTGGTGGAGGGAGTGAATGTTTGTAGATGGTGTGCCAATCAAGCGGGCTGCTTTGTCCTGGATGGTGTCGAGCTTCTTTAGTGTTGTTGGAGCTGCACCCATCCAGGCAAGTGGAGAGTATTCCATCACACTCCTGACTTGTGCCTTGTAGATGGTGGACAGGCTTTGGGGAGTCAGGAGGTGAGTTACTCGCCGCAGGATTCCTAGCCTCTGACCTGCTCTTGTAGCCACGGTATTTATATGGCTACTCCAGTTCAGTTTCTGGTCAGTGGTAGCCCTTAGATGTGGATAAATCTGGTAGGCGACAGAGTTTAACAAGAGCAAGGACCAAAGAGCTGGCGAAGAGTGCCACAAGAAGTAGGAGCCCTTAAGATAGAGAAGCTCTAGTGGCTACTAACAAGTTAGATGGTAAATTGGTAAAGGATGCAAAGCAAAGAAAGCTTGACAGTTAGAGAGAGTTTGGCGTATACGCAGAGGTGCCAGATAGAGGACAGGTGGCATTGTCCCATAGCTTGATCTGTATAAAGAAAGTACTTCCCGATGGTACATATAAAGCTAAAGCCAGTCGTGTAGCTCGGGAATGACGAAGCGATCAAGATGTTAAACTCCCCAACAGTAGGAAAAGCAAGTTTACGGATTTTCCTAGCCTATTAGCGACATGCTCATGGGAATGTAAGGCCATTGACATCAAAGCAGCATTTTTGCAAGGGGAGAAATTTTTAAGGCCACCAAAAGAAGCTGGAGATAGAGTTGATATTATGGAACTGGGTCCAGTTCTGATGAAAGGTCACAGACCTAAACATTAACTCTGTTTCTCTCTCCACAGATGCTAAAGGCCTGCAAATGAAACCCGACCCGGCCCGAGTCCTTTCACTTTTTCCCCGCGCCCAACCCAACCACCAGTAGGTTGTACTCTATCTTGGATGGTATCACTTACTGCAGGCCAGTGTGGACTGTTTCCCACCTTGACGTCTTGGCTGTTACTGTGTCCAACCCGACCCGACCCAAGCCCGAATGTGGACCCAGAAGAGCAACCTGTTAGTTCAGTTCCGAAGAAGGGTCACTGACCCAAAACGTTAACTCTGCTTCTCTCTCCACAGATGCTGCCAGACCTGCTGAGTATTTCCAGCATTTCTTGTTTTTATTTCAGATTTCCGGCATCCGCAGTATTTAGCTTTTATATTACCGAACCTGACACGTGTCGTCTGGTCCCATCGGGTTCGGGTAGTCATGCTCTGACCTGACCTGCTGAGTGTTTAAAACACTTTCTGTTTTTATTTCAGAAGACCAGCCTCTGCAGTATTTTACTTTCATTTCAGTGAATGTGCCCGATTCACGCTACAGGAGCACAGCGCGCAGGCGCAGTGCTGGCCTGTATCTGGAGCAGGCGCAGTGTCATTGTGATCGGAGCCGTGCGAGTACTGGAGACACTTTTGCAGCGGGTGAGAGTCGCGGAGCATTTGGAAGGAATGGAGCCGGCGGGTGGGCTTCAGAAACACCGGGTGTAGACCGCAAGCCGCGAATAAGAAACTCCAGGTCCCCCGTAGTGGAGCAGCAGTTATGGGGCTTCTCCCGACGGACTGAGGCGGCGTGGGAGGAGATTGTGGGCGCAGGGGAGGAACTGGAGCCGTGGGTGGGCTGGGAAGCTTCATAAACTCCTGGGGTAGGCCTGAGGCCTCGAATAAGAGCCCGTAGGCCCTGTGTTTACCCCGAGGTGACAGGATCGGGGGCACTGGCAGCCATCTTGGTGAGAGCAGTGTGTGGGCGGGGCTTCTACATCTGTTTCCCAACCGGGTCCGAGTGCCCGGAATGTGAGGCTTTCTGGACAACAGAGTTTGAAAGCAGCTTTCTCCATTCCCAGGCAGCATGTGATGTTTGCAGCCGAGGTAAGTCCATGGGCCATGGATGTATTCACTGTGAGAGGAAACAGACCCTGTATAGTTACCTGAAGAGATTGTTCCACAACTTTTAGTTACAGTTTAGCTCCTATTCTTAGGTCGCTTGGTATTGAGGGTGGGTAAGTTAGAGGCCCTTCATCCTGGACCTGTTCTTGGGCCTGGTTCAAACAGGAATGTGTGGGAGCCATGTTGGAGGTTGGGGTGTCACTCTGGCTGACAGCTCCTCTACTGTGGTCTTGATGATGACCGTGGAGAGGGATCACGCTTGATACCTTCTGCGTCTGGTGGGCAACTCAGGGTACAGAGTATCTCATAGATACTGTCCCAACATTCTTGTTTAGTTGGGAAGGTTTCCTTTGCTTTAGGCACTTTATACACTTCTGGACTCAACATCGAGTTCAACAATTTCAGACCTTGAACCCTATTTTGATTTTTCTTTCCATCATGAGCTGGTCTTAAACTTGTTTTTCATGTTTTTGCACAGTGGCGCAGTGGTTAGCACCGCAGCCTCACAGCTCCAGCGACCCAGGTTCAATTCCGGGTACTGCCTGTGTGGAGTTTGCAAGTTCTCCCTGTGTCTGCATGGGTTTCCTCCGGGTGCGGTTTCCTCCCACACGCCAAAGACTTGCAGGTTGATAGGTAAATTGGCCATTATAAATTGCCCCTAGTATAGGTAAGTGGTAGGGAAATATAGGGACAGGTGGGGATGTGGTAAGAACATGGAATTAGTGTAGGATTAGTATAAATGGGTGGTTGATGGTCGGCACAGACTCGGTGGGCTGAAGGGCCTGTTTCAGTGCTGTATCACTAAACTAAACAGACAGAGATGTTCATTATTCTGCCATTAACACTCTCTCCGGACAAATGCTTTCTTTTTTACTACAACTATTCGCACTTCCTTTGCCTCTTCCATGTTCCATGACATCTTTGTCATTTAATCTCTCCCACCTTCTGCTCTATCACAGACCTTCTCTTTGTTGTTCTTCTCCCATCCCCCCTTTCATTTGCTCAAAACCTTTCTCACTTTTACCAGTTCTGATAAAGTCATCGACCTGAAACATTAGCTTCCCCCTCTCCACAAATGCTGCCTGACCAGCTGAGTATTTCCAGCACTTTCTGCTTTTAGTTCTGACTTCCAGCATCTGCTGTATTTTGCTTTTGTTGGGACTTTGTTGCTTATTTTGGCTTCTTTTAGTTTGAATGGATCACATGTTTGGAGGGAAACAACGGAGCAATGAATTTTCCAGAGAAACTGTAACTGTCTTCTGAATTTCTATCCTGTACTGACAGTGATGACTTTTGTAAACTCCTCCTTTTACAGGGTATTCAAAAGGGAGGATTTGCAGAGTAGAAACTCAAACCAAACATCACATCAAGATCTGACAGAGTCACTCAATTCATCAGGACCTGAATATCATCGGCCTTTGAATGTGGAAGGAGAAATATTTGTTCTATCTGTGTAAAAAGATCTCAAAACATCAGTGTGACTGGCAAAGCACCAAGACACAAACACCCGAGCGAGTGTGTTCCACTGCACTGACTGTGGAAAGAGCTTTAACTAGTTACACAGCCTGAAGAAACATCACATCATTCACAGTGGGGAGAAACTGTTCTGTGTGGGGATGAGGCTTCAACTGATCATCCAACCTGGAG
The DNA here is from genome assembly GCF_036365525.1 of Heterodontus francisci. Classification (NCBI taxonomy): domain Eukaryota; kingdom Metazoa; phylum Chordata; class Chondrichthyes; order Heterodontiformes; family Heterodontidae; genus Heterodontus; species Heterodontus francisci. Next base: position 29,862,218 of record NC_090392.1, on the reverse strand, counting down.
AGACACAAGGACATCCGCACAATGGAAAAACCGTGGAAATGTAGGGACTGTGGGAAGGGATTCAATTACCCATCCAAACTGGAAATTCATCAACGCAGTCACACCGGGGAGAAGCCATTCACCTGCTCCGAGTGTGGGAAGGGATTCAATCATTCATCCGCTCTGCAGAAACACCAGCGGGTTCACACTGATGAGAGACCGTTCACCTGCTCCGACTGTGGGAAGTGCTATAAAAGTTCCGGGGATCTAATGTTCCATCAACGTATTCACACTGATGAGAGACCTTTCAGCTGCTCTTACTGCGGGACTGGGTTCAGGCAATCATCTGATCTCACTGTACACCAGCGTACTCACACAGGTGAGAGACCATTCCCCTGCTCTCTGTGTGGGAAGAGATTCACTCGGTCATCTAAGCTGCTGGCACACCAGCGAGTTCACAGTGGGGAGAGACCGTTTACTTGTTCTGTGTGCGGAAAGGGATTTGCTCAGTTATCAGACCTCCTGCTACACCAGCGCATTCACACTGGAGAAAGGCCTTTCACCTGCTCAGAATGTGGGAAGGGATTCACTTGTTCATCACACCTGCTGACACACCAGCGAGTTCACACTGGGGAGAGGCCATTTATTTGTTCTATGTGTGGAAAGGGATTCACTCAGTCATCTATCCTGCTGACGCACCAGCAAGTTCACACTGGGGAGAGACCATTCACCTGCTCAGAGTGTGGGAAGAGGTTTGCTCAGTCAGCCAACCTCCTGGCACACCAGCGAGTTCACACTGGGGCGAGGCCGTTTACTTGTTCTGTGTGTGGGAAGGGATTCACTCAGTCATCTACCCTGCTGACACACCAGCGAGTTCACACTGGGGAGAGACCATTCACCTGCTCAGAGTGTGGGAAGAGGTTTGCTCAGTCAGCCAACCTGCTGACACACCAGCGTGTTCACACCGACGAAAGACCTTTCAAGTGCTCTCACTGCGGGACTGGGTTCCGACGGTCATCTCACCTCACTGTACACCAGCGCACTCACACTGGGGAGAGGCCGTTCACCTGCTCTGTGTGTGGAAAGGGATTTGCTCAGTCAGCCAACCTGCTGGCACACCAGCGCATTCACACTGGGGAGAGACTGTTCACCTGCTGTGTGTGTGGAAAGAGATTCACTCGTTCATCCACCCTACTGCTACACCAACGAGTTCACAAATGAGTACAGGGGTTGGATTCTGCTATTGTTGCTGCTGTTAATCACATCCATAACTGAATCATGTTCATTCTGATGGTTAAAGAAAGATCTGCACATATACAGCACCTTCCACTACCTCAGGACATGCCAAAATGCTTAACAGCCAATAGAGTCATACAGCACAGAAACAGGCCCTTTGGCCCATCAAGCATCTATCCTCATCCCAGTTTCCAGCACTTGGCCTGTAGCCTTGTATGCTATAATGTTTCAAGTGCTCATCTAAATACTTCTTAAATGTTGAGGGTTCCTGCCTCCACCACCTCTTCCAATGAAGTATGATTGAAGTGTAGTCACTGTTGTAATGTAGGAAATACGGCAGCCAATTGCACACAGCAAGCTCTCTGCAGTGGGACCTAAACCCACAACCTTCTGACTCGGGTGGCAATGGTACCAACAGAGCCACAGTCATGGTTTGTTTCTGTTGATGTGAACATTGGACCTTGCAACATGATTATGTCTTAGATTGTGATTTTTTTTTAAGTTTAAGATGGAATCCAGGAGGTGAGATGACCTCAATTCCACTCAGAGTCATAGAGAGATACTGCACTGAAACAGGCCCTTCGGCCCACCGAGTCTGTGCCAACCAACAACCACCTATTTATACTAATTCTACATTCATCCCATATTCCCTACCATATCCCCACCTTCCCTTAATTCTCCTACCACCTACCTACACTAGGGGCAACTTACAATGGCCAATTTACCTATCAACCTGCAAGTCTTTGGCTGTGGGAGGAAACCGGAGCACCCGGCGGAAACCCACGTGGTCACAGGGAGAACTTGCAAACTCCACACAGGCAGTACCCAGAACTGAACCCGGGTCGCTGGAGCTGTGAGGCTGCGGTGCTAACCACTGCGCCACCCCACTCTGCAAAAGTTTACCAGAACAACAGAGGGAACAGATCAAAGACTTTTCTGAAGAACTGAGACGACAGCATTAACACCTGAAAAACAATGAGTTTTGCCCTCCCAGACTTATGGGTTGTAAATCAAGGAGTCAGCCATTGAGAACATGTAGACAAATTGGCAGGTGGTAACACCTGGAGTTTGCAAGTTCTCCCTGTGTCTGCGTGGGTTTTCTCCGGGTGCTCCGGTTTCGTCCCACAAGCCAAAAGACTTGCAGGTTGGTAGGTAAATTGGCCATTATAAATTGCCCCTAGTATAGGTAAGTGTTAAGGAAATATAGAGACAGGTGGGGATGTGATAGGAATATGGGATTAGTGTAGGATTAGTATAAATGGGTGGTTGATGGTCGGCACAGACTCGGTGGGCCGAAGGGCCTGTTTCAGTGCTGTATCTCTAAAACTAAAAAAACTAAAAACTAAAAAACCTGGGGGCAATGGAAAGCCCGAACAGCTTTGGAGAAGAAAATAAACTATTGAATTCTAGGACCAGATAAATTTAACAGACTTTAAGGCCAAGGTGCCTTTTTCTGTGCTGTAAACTTTTTATGATTCTATGGAGAAAAGCAGGCTGTAATGAATGACCCATCACGTTGTGGCCTGAAGCAGGCCGTAAGAGAACCCATTGGGGTGAGGCCTCAAGGGAAGCTGTAAGAGAAGGCACCCAGCAGGGCAGCTAGAGAGAGAGAGAGTGAGTGAACACCTGCTCTCTGAAGATGTTTTTTGAGAGTCAAAGTTTGTGGAGGAGTAAAGGGCCCACAGGATCACCAGAACTCACATTATCCATAGATGTCCATGTCAGAAGTGCTTGGAGAGGTGAGCAAAGAAAAATATTGTTTTTTGGAATAGTCTGGGAGATGCAGCCAATTGCAACTGGGAGAAATTTGGGACTTCTAACCCGCAAAGGATTTCATCATCAAAAAGGACTGTGCAATGTGAAAGTGTAGTATTAGATATCAAGTGTTGAATAAGTAAAGAAAATACCTTTTGATTGTAATTTGGTGCATCAGCTAATTACAAAGTGTTATTTAGTTAATTGGAGATTTCTTTTCGTTTAGTTATAATAGCCTTTGTGAAATCTTGTGTAGTTTGTTAAATTGGTCTGGGGGTTCATAGTTCGTATTTTTCCCATTAACTCTGAGATCGTAACAACTGGAAAGTGGGATTAAGCTGGATACCTTTCAGTTGGCTCAGATACAATGGGCTGAATGGCCTCCTGGGCTATAAATTGTCTGTTTCTATTCTGAAAGTTGGCATTTGTTTCTGCTGATATTAATAACCCTATAACTTGGCTGAAGTTAAATATTCTGGATATCTGTCAAATAAATCAGCTTTGTTTTTAATCCGTCGTAGATTTTTATTTTTCCCACCGAGTGTTTAGCATCACCTGGCTGGAGTTCAGAAAGAACAATCTGGGGGGAGGATCGTATGGCAGGAACAGAACTCCCACCTGGACACAGTCCTTTAGGGTCAAACAGCACTTCGGTCTTTCTCGTCTCTCTTCACTGACAGCAAAGTTTCCATGTGGGTTAATCCAGAGGCCTGTAAGAAATGTGTCCCAGCCGCTCTCTTCCATGGTTCAGTGCTCTGGGGCATGAAACAGAAGGCTCCTTTACAACACAGATTCGGTGGGCCCAAGGGCCTGTTTCAGTGCTGTATCTCTAAATAAATAAACTATGTTTCGAGTCAGGAAGAACAACGGTGAATGCTGGAAAAGTGCTGTCAAATCAGAGATTGGTGTAAAACACGAGGGGACATAGCTTTAAGTTGAGGGGTGATAGATATAGGACAGATGTCAGAGGTAGTTTCTTTACACAGAGAGTAGTAGGGGCGTGGAACGCCCTGCCTGCAACAGTAGTAGACTCGCCAACTTTAAGGGCATTTAAGTGGTCATTGGATAGACATATGGATGAAAATGGAATAGTGTAGGTCAGATGGTTTCACAGGTCGGCGCAACATCGAGGGCTGAAGGGCCTGTACTGCGCTGTAATGTTCTATGTTCTATGTTCTATGATCTGTTCCAGACTGAAACGGCAGGTTTAAGTTTCCAGTCTGAACATGTCTGTGGTAATTATTGTACAAAGATGTAACATGTTTGCATGATACTCCTAAGTCGACCATTTTAAGGCAGGCATTAACTCATTTAAAATATTTGTTGAAAATAAATTGGTTAGATTTTGCCTAGTAGCTGCTGGTACAATTATACAATAGTCATTTAATTGCCAGATAAAGAAGGATCAGCAATGTGTTTCCAGGAAATCCCTATTGATGTGTTCGTGTTAGACAGCAGGATACATGAGCTGGAACATCCATGGGAGTAGGATCCCGGCAGTCACTCTGGAATCACTCCCGCTGTAACCCTGCTGAAGGTTGCAGACTTGGAGTTCTTTACACGGGATGGGAAAGTCACTGGCAAGGCCAGCAGTTGTGTCCCATCCCTAATTGCCCTTGAGAATATGGTGGTGAGCTGCCTTCTTGAGCCACTCTAGTCTATCTGGTGTAGATATGTCCACAGTGCTGTAAGGGAGGGAGTTCCAGGTTTTTGATCCAGTGACAGTGAAGGAACTGCAATATAGTTCCAAGTCAGGATGATGTGTGGCTTGAAGTGGAACTTGCAGGTGATGGTGTTGTCATGAATACATGAGAAGCAACTGTAGATTGTGTTTTGTGCACTTAGGTATTATTGTCAACTGCCATTTTATACAGCATGTTTAAGGGTTTTTTTTAGTTGTGTTCCACTTGTTAAAATGGAGGAGGACGATCAGGTGGGATAGCTACTTGAAGGCACCCAGTCACAGGACGCAGAAGCCACCCTTTTCAGCTGCCTGGATTTGAAACTGTAGCAGTTGAGGGTATATCTCATTCAAACCACGGCTGCCTTCAAACTGCATTAATTTCTCTCTCAGGCCTTTTTGCAAGACACAGAGGAAAAGATAGTCTGCAAAAGCAGCAAGAAAAGCTGCTTTCTGGCAACTTTCTCTGTCAAAAAGTTGACTCCAGCAATTAAGCTACCTCCATTTACCTCGGAGTGCAAGAAGAAAGTGTAAGAGAAGAGGTATTTCCCCCAGCTCTTTCCCCACTCGGCATTTCCAGTTGGTGATCTCCACTTTTGAACTTCCTATGGATTAAAATGGACTCTAGTTTCAACTGAAATTCATGTTAGTTTATAGTTGCCAATTTTCTATTCAGTAAATGTCTTTGCCTTTTTTATGCCTTTAACCTTTTCTTGTATGTTTGAGTGTGTATTACGAAGTTACAACCCTTCCCGAGTTTGTGTGTGTTAATGAACCCTACTTCTTTAACTTTAACAACCATGTTATAGAGTGAAAGTTATACAGCACAGAAACAGGCCCTTCGGCTCACCATGTCTGTGCTGGCCATCAAGCCTATCTATTTTAATCCCATTTTCCAGCACTTGGCCCGTAGCTTTGTATGCTACAGAGCAGGACTGGCCCCCCATTTTAATTTTATTTTCAGTTATTCTTTTTTTTAACATTTTTTTTTGTTTATTTTGTTTTATTTTATCTTAGTTTGTTCAGTTTGCTTACCCACTTTTTTCATGTTTGTACTTGCGGCTGTTCAATTTTCAGTCCGTTAACACCCTATCTGTACTAATGCTTTGTCTTTCAACACACCATTAACCTATTGTTTGCCTTTGCTCCACGACCTTCTGGTTAGCTATTCTGTGACCTTGTCCTTTCTACACGTTCTCCTTTGTTATCTCTTGCCCCACCCCCGCTTTACTTGCTTATAATCTTTGACATTTCTAATATTTGCCAGTTCTGAAGAAGGGTCACTGACCTGAAACATTAACTCTGCTTCTCTCTCCACAGATACTGCCAGACCTGCTAAGTATTTCAAGCATTTCTTGTTTTTATTTCAGATTTCCAGCATCTGCAGTATTTTGCTTTTATTAAGATTCCAACCACCCAGAGTGTGAAAAAAAATTTCCTCAAATCCCCTCTAAACCTCCTGCCTCTTACCTTAAATCTATGCCCCCTGGTTATTGAAGCCCTTTGCTAATGGGAAAAAGTTTCTTCCTATCTACCCTATCCATGTTCCTCAATTTTATATACCTCAATCAGGTCCCCCCTCAGCCTTCTCTGCTTTAAGGATAACAACCCGAGCCTATCCAGTCTCTCTTCATAGCTGAAATGCTCCAGCCCAGGCAACATCCTGGTGAATATCCTCTGCACCCTCTCCAGTGCTATCACATCCTTCCTATAGTTTGGCGATCAGAACTATACAAAGTACTCCAGCTGTGGCCTAACTAGTGTTTTATACAGCTCCATCATAACCTCCTTGCTTTTATATTCTATGCCTCGACTAATAAAGGTAAGTATCCCATATGCCTTCCGAACCACCTTATCTACCTGTGCTGCTGCCTTCAGTGATCTATGGACAAGTATACCAAGGTCCCTCTGTACTTCCTAGGGTCCTACCATCCATTGTTAGTCCTCCCAAAATGCATCACCTCACTTCTCAGGATTAAATTATATTTGCCACTGCTCTGCCCATCTTACCAGCCCATTGATATCGTCCTGTAATCTAAGGCTTTCCTCCTCACTATTTGCAACACCGCCAATTTTCTGCCAACAACCCTCGACCATTACCCTCTGCCTCCTGCCACAAAGCCAATTTTGGATCCAATTTGCCAAATTGCCCTGGATCCCATGGGCTCTTACCTTCTTAACCAATCTCCCAAGCGGGACCTTATCAAAAGCCTTACTGAAGTTCATGTAGACTACATCAACTGCTTTACCCTCATCTACACATCTAGTTACCTCCTCGAAAAATTCAATCAAGTTAGTTAGACACGATCTCCCCGACAAAGCTGTGCTGACTAACCCGGATTATTCCCTGCCTCTCCAAGTGGAGATTAATCCTGTCCCTCAGAATTTTTTCCAATAGTTTCCCAACCACTGATGTTAGACTCACTGGCCTGTAATTACCTGGTCTATCCCTGCTACCCTTCTTGAATAATGGTGCCACATTCGCTGTCCTCCAATCCTCTGGTACCTCCCCAGTGGCCAGAGAGGATCTGAAATTTGTGTCAGAACCCCTACTATTCCCTCCCTTGCCTCACATGACAGCCTGGGATACATCTCATCTGGGCCTGGGGATTTATCCACTTTTAAGCCCGCTAAAACATCAAATACTTCCTCCTTTTCAATGTTAATAAGTTCAAGTATATCGCAATCCCACTCCCTGATTTCTACACCTACATCGTCGTTCTCCACAATGAACACAGATGAAAAGTAATCATTTACAACCTCACCTATGTCCTCTGACTCCACGCATAGATTGCCACTTTAGGCCCAAATGGGCCCTACTCTTTCCCTGGTTATCCTCTTGCCCTTGATATACTTATAAAACGCCTTAGGATTTTCTTTTATATTGACCGCCAATGTTTTTTTCATGTCCCCCCTTTGCTCTCCTGATTACTTTTTTAAAGTACCCCCCCCCTACACTTTCTATACTCCTCGAGTGCCTCCGCTGTTTTCAGCGCACTGAATCTGCCATAAGCCTCTTTTTTAAACTGATCCAATCCTCTATATCCCTTGACATCCAGGGTTCCCTAGACTTGATGGTCCTACCCTTCACCTTAACGGGTACATGTTGGCTCTGAACCCTCACTATTTCCTCTTTGAATGACTCCCACTGGCCTGATGTAGACTTTCCTACAAATAGCAGCTCTCAGTCCACTTTGGCCAGATCCTGTTATGTCAAATTAAAACGGCCTTCCCCCAATTCAGTACCTTTATTTCTGGCCAGTCTTTGTCCTTTTCCATAACTACCTTAAATCTTGCAGAGTTATGCTCCCCCACTGACACTTCTACCACTTGTCCGTCTTCATTCCCTAGGATTAGGTCCAGTACTGCCCCTTCTCTTGTAGGACTTTCTATGTACTGGCTCAAAAAGCTCTTCTGTATGCATTTTAAGAATTCCTCTCCCTTTAAGCCTTTTACACTTAGACTATCCCAGTTGATATTGGGCAAGTTGAAATCCCCTACTATTATTACCCTATTATTTTTACACCTCTGAGATTTGCCTACATATCTTTTCCTCGGTCTCTCCCTGACTGGAGGCCTGCAGTACACTCCCAGCCAAGTGATTTCCCCCTTTTGTTCTTAAGTTCTACTCCTCCTGTTCCTGTGCAACAGGCTCAAGGGAGCTGAATGGCCTCCTCCTGTCCCTGTGTAACAGTCTTGAGGGGGCTGAATGGCCTCCTCCTATTGTTGTGTCTGCTCTGATTGGCCAGACATGGTGTGGGGCAGTGAATCTCCCTCTCTGGTTAACCCTGTCCTTGTCCAGTATCTCCTCCTCCCTCTTCCCAGGAACAGCTGAAGATCTTGCCATTGAGATGGTGATGGACTCCAGAGTTTTGCTCCCGGCAGTCCCAGTTCTCTATGCTTTAAAATGACAGGGTGCAGCTCAAGGCTCAGATGGATGATGGCTGCAATCTGCTCTTCACCACATGAACCACACTTTCCACTTGAGTGGAGGACATTACTGAAACATGATCTAGAGATGGCACTGATGGTATTTGAAAGAATAACCTCATTGCTGGGAGAATACAGCTACAAATTTCCATTCTTTAATGAATGTGATCAGAATTCTCCAGTCCAATCTCAGAAATAAATATATTCTATCAACTCAGATCACAAAATTCACAGAATTATTACAGTGCAGAAGGAGGCCATTTGGCCCATCATGTCTGCACCAGCTCTCCTAATGAGCATTTCCCTAGTTCCAATGACTTCTCTCCGTAATCCTGCACCTTCTTACTTTTCACATATCAGTCTAATTACCTTTTAAATGCTTCAGTTGAACCTGCCTCCACCATACTCTCAGGCAATGCATTCCAGACTTTAAACACTCGCTGCAAGAAAAGTTTTTTTCTCATGTCGCTTTTTCTTCTTTTGCCAATCATTTTAAATCTGTGCCCTCTCATTCTCAATCCTTTCACGAGTGGGAACAGTTTCTCTCTATCTACTCTGTCCACAGCTCTCATGATTTTGAATCCCTTGATCAAATCTCCTCTCAGCCTTCTCTTCTCCAATCTATCTTCATAACTGAAGCTCCTCATCCCTGGAATCATTCTCATGAATCTTTTCCGCACCCTCTCAATGCCCTCATGTCTTTCCTAAAGTGCAGCACCCAGAACTGGACGCAATTCTCCAGATGAGGTTGAAGTAGTGTCTTATCCAAGTTCAACATAACTTCCTTGCTCTTGTACTCTTTGCCCCTATTAATAAAGCCCAGGATACTGTATGCTTTATTAACCACTCTCTCAACCTGTCCTGCCATCTTCAATGACTTATGCACATATACACCCAGGTCCCTCTGCTCTTGCACCTTTTTTGAATTGTACCCTTTATTTTATATTGTCTCTCCATGTTCTTTCTACCAAAATTAATCACTTCACATTTCCCTGCACTGAAAACTTCATCTGCCACCTGTCTGCCCATTCCACCAAATTGTCCTTTTAAAGTTCACTATGCTTCCAAGTTTTGTTTCATCTGCAAACTTTGAAATTGTTCCCTGTGCACCAAGGTCTAGGTCACTAATATACATAGGAAAAGCAACGGTCCCAACACTGACCCCTGGGGACCTCCACCAGAAACCCTCCTTCAGCCCAAAAAACATCCATGAACCACTACTCTGTTTCCTGTCACTCAGCCCAATTTCGTATCTATGTTGCTACCGTCCCTTTTATTCCATGACAAGTCTGTTGTGCAGCACTGTATCAAATGACTTTTGAAAGTCCATGTACACCACATCAACTGCATTGCCCTCATCAACCCTCTGTTACCTCCTCAAAAAAATTCCAGTGAGTTAGTTAAACATGATTTTCCCTTAAGAAATCCATGCTGGCTTTCTTTAATTAAATCACATTTGTCCATGTGATGATTAATTTTGTCCTGAATTATTCTTTCTGGAATTATCCCCACTACTGAAGTTAAACTAACAGGCCTGTGGTTGCTCGGCCTATCTTCACACCCTTTTCTGAACAAGGGTGTAATGGTTTCAATTCTCCGGTCCTCTGGCACCACCCCTGAGTCAAAGGAAGACTGAAAAATTATGGCCAGTGCCTCTGCAATTTCCACTCTCACTTCCCTCAGTATCCTTGGATGCATCTCATCTGGTCCTGGTTCCTTATCTACTTTAATTACAGACATCCCATCCAAATACCTCCTCCTCATCAATTTTAAACCCTTCCAGGTGTCTGAACTAGATCCTCTTTCACCATTGTCTGGGTTGCATCTTCTGAGTAAAGGCAGATGCTAAGTGTTCATTTAATGCCTCAGCTATGCCCTCTGCCTCCCTGCGTAAATCCCCTTTTTGGTCCTAATTGGCCCCACTCCTCCTTTTACCACCCTTTTACTATTTATATGACTATAGAAAACTTTGGGATTCCTTTTTATTTTAACTGCCAATCTCTTTGCATACTCTCTCTTTGCTTCCCTTATTTGCTTTTTCATTTCCCCTCTGAAGCTTCAGTATTCAGCCTGGTTCTCAATAGTATTTTCTACCTTGCATCTGTCGTAAGCACACCTTTTCTTCTTCATCTTAATCTCTATCTCTTGTCATCCAGGGAGCTCTGGATTTGTCTGTTGTACCTTTCCCTTTTGAGGGAACATACCTTGATTGTGCCCGAACGATCTCTTCTTTGCAGGTAGCCCATTGTTCAGCGACCATTTTTCCTGCCAACCTTAGACTCCAACTTATTCATCCCAGTTCGTACCCCATTTAGTTTAGTTTAGTTTAGAGATACAGCACTTTAACAGGCCCTTCGGCCCACCGAGTCTGTGCCGACCATCAACCACCCATTCATACTAATCCTACACTAATCCCGTATTCCTATCACATCCCCACCTGTCCCTATATATTTCCCTACCACCTACCTATACTCGGGGCAATTTATGATGGCCAATTAACCTATCAACCTGCAAGTCTTTGGCATGTGGGAGGAAACCGGAGCACCCGGAGGAAACCCACGCAGACACAGGGAGAACTTGCAAACTCCGCACAGGCAGTACCCAGGATCGAACCCGGGTCCCTGGAGCTGTGAGGCTGCAGTGCTAACCACTGCGCCACTGTGCCGCCCCTTTTTTTTTTTTTATAATATGATTTCCCTCACAGTGTTTAGTTGGCTTTCCCCCAGTTAATTATTCTTACTCTGGATCGTTCTTTGTCCTTTTCCATAGTCAGCCTAAACCTTATGGTACAATGATCACTGTCCGCCAAATGTTCTCCAACTGACACTTGATCCACTTGGCCCACCTTATTCCCAAGAACCAGGTCCAGCATTATAGTATAGATTGATGAAGGAAGGGCAGTGGATGTTGTCTATATGGACTTCAGTAAAGCTTTTGACAAGGTCCCTCATGGCAGACTGGTACAAAAGGTGAAGTCACACGGCATTAGAGGTGAGCTGGCAAGATGGATACAGAACTGGCTCGGTCATAGAAGACAGAGGGTAGCAGTGGAAGGGTACTTTTCTGAATGGAGGGCTGTGACTAGTGGTGTTCTGCAGGGATCAGTGCTGGGACCTTTGCTGTTTGTAGTATATATAAATGACTTGGAGGAAAATGTAGCTGGTCTGATTAGTAAGTTTGCGGACGACACAAAGGTTGGTGGAGTTGCAGATAGTGATGAGGATTGTCAGAGGATACAGCAGGATATAGATCGGTTGGAGACTTGGGCGGAGAAACGGGAGATGGAGTTTAATCCGGACAAATGTGAGGAAATGCATTTTGGAAGGTCTAATACAGGTGGGAGGTATACAGTAAATGGCAGAACCCTTAGGAGTATTGATAGGCAGAGAGATCTGGGCGTACTGGTCCACAGGTCACTGAAGGTGGCAACGCAGGTGGATCAGGTAGTCAAGAAGGCATACGGCATGCTTGCCTTCATCGGTCGGGGCATAGAGTATAAAAATTGGCAAGTCATGCTGCAGCTGTACAGAACTTTGGTTACGCCACACTTAGAATATTGCGTGCAATTCTGGTCGCCACACTACCAGAAGGACATGGAGGCTTTGGAGAGGGTACAGAAGAGGTTTACCAGGATGTTGCCTGGTCTGGAGGGCATTGGCTATGAGGAGAGGTTGGATAAACTCGGATTGTTTTCACTGGAACGACAGAGGTGGAGGGGCAACATGATAGAGGTTTACAAATTTATGAGTGGCATGGACAGAGTGGATAGTCAGAAGCTTTATCCCAGTGTGGAAGAGTCAGTTACTAGGGGACATAGGTTTAAGGTGCGAGGGGCAAAGGTTAGAGGGGATGTGCAAGGCAAGTTCTTTACACAGAGGGTGGTGAGTGCCTGGAACCTGCTGCCGGGGGAGGTGGTGGAAGCAGGTACGATAGCGAAATTTAAGAGGCATCTTGACAAATACATTAATAGGATGGGAATAGAGGGATACGGTCCCCGGAAGTGCAGAAGGTTTTAGTTTAGACAGGCATCAAGATTGGCGCAGGCTTGGAGGGCCGAATGGCCTGTTCCTGTGCTGTACTGTTCTTTGTACCCTATATTTTTGCACCTCTACGTAATTTCCTTTAAAATTTGTTCCTCTTGTCCTTCCCACTAGTTGGTGGCCTACAGACACCACAGAAATGTAACTGCATCTTTTTTGTTCCTTAGTTCTAGCCAAATTCATTCTGTCTGAATTCGGACTGAACTCAATGTCGTAATCTGATGAAGGGTCACTGACCTGAAATGTTAACTCTGCTTCTCTCTCTCCACAGATGCTGAGTATTTCCAGCATTTCTTGTTTTTATTTCAGATTTCCACCATCTGCAGTATTTTGCTTTTATCATCGATGTTGTAATCTGTTTGTTGAATTTAAAAAATGGTTTGAACAATGTGCCAATGACAATATCCATGTAGCGATCCCACAGGGTATAACTTGCAGGCTCTGGGAATGTATCGTGCAACAGAAACCACACCTGCCAAATGAAAAATATTAATTTCGCCATATGGAACATTATTTAAACGCTTACTGGACATTGAACATACTTGTTTTAAAAGACCACAGAAGAGTGGCTGAAAACATGGCTGCACATTTGAATTCTAAAAGACAGTGGCATGGAGAGACAATGGGAGTACTCTCTGATCCAATTAGCCAGTTGGGTTTTGTCAATAGTGATGATCGAAAGACATTGAGAGTCATTGTCTCTGTAAGAGCCAACATTCCAAACCCCTCCCCCCACAAATGAGTGTGTCTGGTAAGATTGGAGGAATCCACAAACCTCACAGGGGAGGTTGTTTCAAACAGGGAGCTAGTCACATGACTAACCTGCTGGCCAACCTGGGGCTTTTTGGAATTGTGTCTGACACAGAAAGAAAGAGACTGCAATTGAACTTCAAGAAGGAAGGTCTCCTTTTTTCTGTCTGTCTCTCTCTCACAAAGTTCCAGGGACCCACCTCAAGCCTCAAGACAAAAGACCACCGAAACAAGTTTGAAAGTGTGCACTGGACCCCAACGAGAACTGCAAGACTTAACTTCAAAGACTTTACATCCAACTGTCTGGCGCAAAAGTAAAACGGAAAAGGTAGCCAAACCATGGCTTACAAGGGAAATTAGAGATAGCATTAGATCCAAGGAAGAGGCATACAAATTCACCAGAAAAAAAACAGACCTGAGGATTGGGAGCAGTTTAGTATTCAGCAAAGGAGGACAAAGGGATTGATTAAGAAGGGCAAAATAGAGTAAGAGAGTAATCTGCGGGGAACATAAAAACCGACTGTAAAAGTTTCTATAGGTATTTGAAGAGAAAAAGATTGGTGAAGACAAATGTAGGTCCCTTACAGTCAGAAACAGGGGAATTTATTATGGGAACAAAGAAATAGCTGACCAACTAAATGCAAACTTTAGTCCTGTCTTCACAAAGGAGGACACAAATATCATACCAGAAATGTTGGGGAACACAGGGTTTAGAAAGAGGGAGGAACTGAAGGAAATCAGTATTAGTAGCGAAATGGTGTTGGGGAAATTGATGGGATTGAAGGCTGATAAATCCTCAGGGCCTGATAATCTACATCCCAGAGTACTTAAGGAAGTGGCCCTAGAAATAGTGGATGCATTGGTGATCATCTTCCAAGATTCTATAAACTCAGGAATAGTTCCTACAGATTGGAGGGTAGCTAATGTAACCCCACTATTTAAAAAGGGAGGTAGAGAGAAAGCAGGGAATTATAGACCAGTCAGCCTGACGTCAGTAGTGGGGAAAATTCTAGAGCCCATTATCAAAGATTTTATAGCAGAGCACTTGGAGAACAGTGGTAGAATCAGACAGTCAGCATGGATTTACGAAAGAGAAATCATGCTTGACAAATCTACTAGAATTCTTCGAGGATGTAACTAGGAGAGTTGATGAGGGGGAGTCAGTGGATGCAATTTTTTTGTCGAAAGCCTTCTGAACGTCCAAAGTCCTACATAAGAGATTAGCGTGTAAAGTTAAAGCGCATTGGATTGGAGGTAGTGTATTGCAATGGATAGAAAATTGGTTGGCAGACAGGAAACACAGTAGGAATAAACGTGTATTTTTCCGAATGGCAGGCAGGCAGTGACTAGTGGGGTACCGCAGAGATCGGTGCGAGGACCCCAGCTATTCACAATATACATTAATGATTTAGATGAGGGAACTAAATGTAATATCTCCAAATTTGCAGATGACACAAAATTGGGTGGGAGGGTGAGTTGTGAGGAGGATGCAGAGAGGCTTCACGGTGATTTGGACAAGTTAAGTGAGTGGGCAAATGCATGGCAGATGCAGTATAATGTGGATAAATATGAGGTTATCCACTTTGGTAGCAAAAACAGGAAGGCAGATCTGAACGGCTATTAACTGAGAGAGGGGAATATGCAATGAGACCTGGATGTTCTCGTATACCAGTCGCTGAAGGTAAGCATGCAGGTGCAACAGGTGGTAAAAAAGGCAAATGGTGCGTTGGCCTTCATAGCGAGAGGATTAGAGTACAGGAGCAGGGATGTCTTTCTGCAATTATTCAGGACCTTGGTGAGGCCACACCTGGAATACTGTGTGCAGTCCTGGTCTCCTTATCTGAGGAAGGATGTTCTTGCTATAGAGGGAGTGCAGCGAAGGTTTACCAGACTGATTCCTGGGATGGCGGGACTGATGCATAGGGGAGATTGAGTCGGTTAGTATTATATTCGCTGGGGTTCAGAAGCGTGAGGGGGGAATCTCAGACACCTATAAAAGTCTAATAGGATTTGACAGGGTAGATGCAGGAAAGATGTTCCCAATGGTGGGGGAGTCCAGAACCAGGGGTCATAGTCTAAGGATACAGGGTAAACCTTTCAGGACTGAGATGAGGAGAAATGTCTTACCCAGAGAATGGTGAGCCTGTGGAATTCACTACCACAGAGAGCAGTTGAGGCCAAAACATGTATATTTTCAAGAAGGAGTTAGATATAGCTCTTGGGGCGAAAGGGATCAAAGGATATGGGGGGAAAGCAGGAACAGGTTACTGAGTTGGATGATCAGCCATGATCATAATGAATGGTGCAGCAGACTCGAAGGGCCAAATGGCCTACTCCTGCTCCTATTTTCTATGTTTCTATGTAACCCAAAACCAGTAACTGAACTCCATCTATTACTTCAAACTTTTCCCCTCCTCTGTCTCTATTTGTGTGTGTGTTTATCGTGTATGCATGCTCGTGTGGTCGCATCATGTATTTTTAGTAGTTTAACTGAGTTAGAGTTTTAAGGTTAATAAACTTACACCTTTCTTGCTTAAATCTGAGACAACCTGTCTGGTTGATTTCTTTGCAATTACAATTAGAGAGCAGTGAGCAAGGACTCACTGAGGGGAAGCTAAAAACACTGTTTTAAAAGTTAAACCCTGTTACGGCCAAACAAGGAAAAGGCTGAGAGGGGAGCCTGAGACCCCTTCCTCACCTGGTTGTAACATGTCCATGACTGAAGCCAATACCTCTGCAAGCCAGAGTGAAGTAACTTGGGATAAGTTAAAGGCACTTCTATGGAAGAGTTGGGAAATATGGCTGAGCAGAGTGGGATCACTTTAGATACCAGGGCTAGGCAGTCTGAACTCCTAAGACTAGTGGCCAACCACGTTTCATTTGAATCTGAAGCAGAGACAGGGTTAGAAATAGACTCTAACAGTTTATTGCTAGCAAAGATACAATTGGAACAGAGGAAACTTGAATTAGAAGACAGAGAAAGGGAGAGACAGGACAAAGAAAAAGAGAGGAGAGAGAAAGAAAGAAATTTCCAGAAGGAATGAGAGGAAAGACAGCTGAGGCGACTTGAGTTAACTAGGGGGCAACAGAGTACCCCAGTGAAAGCATGGAAAATACCAGTGTGGAGCTGTGTACGGAATTTTTAAAATTTTGCCAATTGATTCCAAAATTCAAAGAGGGAGACATGGAAGCATTTTTGGTATATTTTGAGAAACTGGCAAGGCAGTTAAAATGACCAACTGAGACTTGGATTCTTCTGTTATACAGTAAGCTAATAGGAAATGCCCATGAGGTTTATTCCCTGTTGCCAAATGACAGTTCATCAAATTATGAACTGACAAAAAATGATATCCTTGGGGCATATTGGCTAGTACCATAAGCCTACACCAGAAGTTTAGAACCCTCAGGAAGCAAGCTGATAAAACATATGAGAGAAGTAAGCAGCTGGCTTTTGACCAGTGGTTGAGGGCTCTTAAAAGTGTAGCCAGCTATGAAAACCTCAGAGAGGTGATTTTGCTTGAGGAATTTAAAAACTCTCTCCCACCTTCCAAAAAAGACCCATGTGGAGGAACAAAAGGTGCATAGAGCGAGGCAAGCCACAGTTCTGGCTGATGAGTTTGCTCTAATATAGAAGTCGGTTCCCCAGGGGAAAACCTTTCCAAGTGACCCCCACAAATCCAAAAAGGACAAAGGGTGGGAAGGTGATAGAAGCCCAAGCAATCCTGGGAGAGAAAGTAAAGCAGGAGACACAGGGGGCCCTCCTCCAGCCACAAAGGAAAGTGCTGTAAGTAGGAGTGAGACCAGGAGACCTGTGTGCTTCCATTGTAATAAAGCAGGGCATCTAAGAGCTGACTGCTGGAAACTACAGGGAAAGCCTGTAGGGTTAATCAGGGCACACCCGCTACGTGAGGAGAAAGAACCATGAAGGAAAGCACAGCTGAACAAGCTATGGCTTTAACTGCAGCACCAGTAAGACCCAGAAAACATACTGCTGTGGGTGCAGGAAAATTTAATAGGATCCGGTATCCAAAGGGAGATTAATCCCATACCCCTCAAGTGGGACAAGCAAGCCCATAGTAATGTTTAGGGACATGGGGCCTTTTACTGGGAAAAGGCTTGACCTTTCCCCCCAGAAAGTGCAGTAAATACCAGAATGGTGCTGAATGGTATAGGAGGGCAGTATATACCTGTACCTTTACACCAGGTGCACTTGGAGTGTCACTTAATTTTGGGACCAGTGACTGTAGGGATTGTCCCTAGTTTGCCTGTGGACATGGTTGACCTGCTCCTCGGTAATGATCTGCCGGGGGCGAAGGTGGTAGTTTCCCCAGTAATGATAGAGAGACCAAAGGAGGTCAGAGAGACAGGGCAGTGGTAGGAGACGGGTCCCCTGCAGTTTCCCTGAATGTGCAGTGAATTGGGCCATGACCAAACCAGCTTCCCCAGGGGAGACTGAATTGACACTGCAGACAGATGAATGAGGTCTGTTTGTCTGAGACTTTCTTTGGAAAGTTAGGAGACCCAGGGAATTAATTAAATGGATCTTCCCTAGCTGAGGCTCAGCAAGCCAACCCAGTACTGAGAGTTAGCACAGGCTGCCCAGTCTGAAATTGAAGTAGAGGGAGTTCCTGATTGCTATTATTGCGAGACCAAGGCGGACCTGCAAGGAGACAGGGACTGGCAAGCGGAAGTTCCAGCAGTTTAAAAGAGACATACTCTCACAGGGACAGCGAGAGAGTTCCACGACTGACGTCACAGTTCAGAAAGTGACGTGTTGCAAGGTGAAGCAGCTGATTGGTAAGTCGGAACAGGTGAGTATTTCTACCCTTTTTTACTATTTTCAATAGCTGACGTAAAAGTAAAGGTAGGGATTTTAGATTATAGTAGGTAGTGTTTGGAGTGGAATAAGGTTCCTAGCATAATGAGTAGTCTAAATTAAAGGGAGTCACTAAGGAGCTTAATCTAAGGCTAAGTAATGGCAGTAGAGCTCAGTCCCATGGCATGCTTCTCCTGCGCTATGTGGGAAATCAGGGACACTTCCAGTGTGCATGAAGTGTGTCCAGCTGCAGCTACTAGCTGACCGCATTGGGCAGCTGGAGCTGTGGATGGATTCACTGTGGAGCACCCGTGATGCGGAGGACATAGTAGATAGCATGTTTAGCGAGGTGGTCACACCACAGGTAATGGCTGCAGAGGCAGAAAAGGGATGGGTGACCTCTAGGAGGAATAGTAGGCACAGGCAGATAGTGCAGGGGTCCCCTGTGGCCATCCCTCTCTCAGATATACCACTTTGGATACTGTTGGGGGGTGGGGGGTGGTGGTGGGGATGGCCTCCCAGGGGAAAGCAGCAACAACCAAGTTCGTGGCACCATGGATGGCTCTGCTGCACAGGAGGGGTGAAAAAGAGTGGGAGAGCCATAGTGATAGTGGATTCAATCGTAAGGAGAACAGATAGGCATTTCTGTGGCCGCAAACGAGACTCCAGGATGGTATGTTGCCTCCCTGGTGCTAGGTTCAAGGATGGCTCGGGGCGGCTGCAGGACATTCTGAAGGGGGAGGGTGAACAGTCAGAGGTCGTGGTACACATTGGTACCAACGACATAGGTAGAAAGAGGGATGAGTTCCTGCAACAAGAATTTGGGGAGCTAGGTAGCACATTAAAAAGCAGGACCTCAAAAGGTTGTAATCTCTGGAATACTCCCAACGCCATGTGCCAGTGAGTATAGGAATAGGAGGATAGATCAGTTGAATGTGTGGCTGAGGAGTTGATGCAGGAGGGAGGGCTTTAGTTTCCTGGATCATTGGGTCTGTTTCTGGCAAAGGTGGGACCTGTACAAGTTGGACGGGTTGCGCCTGAACCAGAATGGGACCAACATCCTGGCTGGGAGGTTTGCTAGTGCTGTTGGGAGTGGGGGTTGGGGGGGGCGGTGGTGGTGGTTAAACTAATATGGCAGGGGGATGGGATACAGAGTGTAAGTACAGTAGGGGGTGATGCACAGACAAACATAGAAGAGAAACTGAGTCAGTCTGGAAGGCAGAGCAAATATAGACTTGTTAAGGCACAAGTGAAAAATGCAAGGCTGGATTGCATCTATTGGGCGGCACAGTGGCCTAGTGATTAGCACCGCAGCCTCACAACTCCAGCTGGTACTGCCTGTGCAGAGTTTGCAAGTTCTCCCTGTGGCCATGTGGGTTTTCGCCGGGTGCTCTGGTTTCCTCCCACAGCCAAAGACTTGCAGGTTGATAGGTAAATTGGCCATTATAAATTGCTCCTAGTGTAGGTAGGTGGTAGGGGAATATCGGGACTGGTGGGGATGTGGTAGGAGTGTAGGATTAGTATAAATGGGTGGTTGATGGTTGGCACAGATGTGGTGGGCAGAAGGGCCTGTTTCAGTGCTGTATCTCTAGATAAAATAAAATATTTTAATGCAAGGAGTCTTACTAGTAAGGCAGATGAATTGAGGGCATTGATTATCACATGGCATTATGATATTATTGCCAGAGACATAGTTGAGGGAGGGGCAGGACTGGCAGCTCAAATACTTAAAAAAGTGATTAGGAGAGCGAAGACGGGACATGAAAAAACACCGGCGGGCAAGATAAAGGAAAGGGGCGGCACATTGGCGCAGTGGTTAGCACCACAGCCTCACAGCTCCAGCGACCAGGGTTCAATTCTGGGTACTGCCTGTGTGGAGTTTGCAAGTTTTCCCTGTGACTGTGTGGGTTTCTGCCGGGTGCTCCGGTTTCCTCCTGCAGGTTGATAGGTAAATTGGCCATTGTAAATTGCCCCTAGTGTAGGTAGGTGGTGGGGATGTGGTAGGGAATATGGGATTAACGTAGGATGAGTATAAATGGGTGGTTGTTGGTCAGCACAGATTCGGTGGGCCAAAGGGCCTGTTTCAGTGCTGTATCTCTGAAAAAAATCCTAAGATGTTTTATAAATATACTAAGGGCAAGAGGATAACCAGGGAAAGAGTAGGGACCAAAGTGGCAATGTGTGTGTGGAGCCGGAGGACATAGATGAAAAGTAATCATTTATAACCTCAAAGAACAAAGAACAGTACAGCACAGGAGCAGGCCATTCGGCCCTCCAAGCCTGCGCCAATCCTGATGCCTGCCTAAACTAAAACCGTCTGCACTTCCGGGGCCCATATCCCTCTATTCCCTTCCTATTCATGTATTTGTCAAGATGTCTCTTAAACGTCGCTATCGCACGTGCTTCCACCACCTCCCCTGGCAGCACGTTCCAGGCACCCACCACCCTCTGTGTAAAAAAACTTGCCTCGCACATCCCCTCGAAACTTTGCCCCTCACACCTTAAACCTATGTCCCCAAGTAACTGACTCTTCCACACTAGGGAAAAAGCTTCTGACTATCCACTCTGTCCATGCCGCTCATAACTTTGTAAACCTCTATCATGTCGCCCCTCCACCTCCGTCGTTCCAGTGAAAACAATCCGAGTTTTTCCAACCTCTCCTCATAGCTAATGCCCTCCAGACCAGGCATCATCCTGGTAAACCTCCTCTGTACCCTCTCCAAAGCCTCTACATCCTTCTGGTAGTGTGGCAACCAGAATTGCATGCAATATTCTGAGTGTGGCCTAACTAAGGTTCTGTACAGCTGCAGCATGACTTGCCAATTTTTATACTCTATGCCTCGACCGATGAAGGCAAGCATGCCATATGCCTTCTTGACTACCTTATCCACCTGCGTTGCCACTTTCAGTGACCTGTGGACCTGTACGCCCAGATCTCTCTGCCTGTCAATACTCCCAAGGGTTCTGCCATTTACTGTATACCTCCCACCTGCATTAGACCTTCCAAAATGCATTACCTCACAATTGTCCGGATTAAACTCCATCTGCCATCTCTCCACCCAAGTCTCCAACCGATCTATATCCTGCTGTATCCTCTGACAATCCTCATCACTATCCGCAACTCCACCAACCTTTGTGTCGTCCACAAACTTACTAATCAGACCAGCTACATTTTCCTCAATCATTTATATATACTACAAACAGCAAAGGTCCCAGCACTGGTCCCTGCAGAACACCACTAGTCACATCCCTCCATTCAGAAAAACACCCTTCCACTGATACCCTCTGTCTTCTATGACTGAGCCAGTTCTTGCCAGCTCACCTCTGATCCCGTGTGACTTCACCTTTTGTACCAGTCTGCCATGAGGGTCTTTGTCAAAGGCTTTACTGAAGTCATTATAGATAATATCCACTGCCCTTCCTTCATCAATCATCTTTGTCACTTCATCAAAAAACTCAATCAAATTAGTAAGACACGACCTTCCCTTCACAAAACCATGCTGTCTCTCGCTAATAAGTTTGTTTGTTTCCAAATGGGAGTAAATCCTGTCCCGAAGAATCCTCTCTAATAGTTTCCCTACCACTGACGTAAGGCTCACCGGCCTATAATTTCCTGGATTATCCTTGCCACCCTTCTTAAACAAAGGAACAACATTGGCTATTCTCCAGTCCTCTGGGACCTCACCTGTAGCCAATGAGGATGCAAAGATTTCTGTCAAGGCCCCAGCAATTTCCTCCCTTGCCTCCCTCAGTATTCTAGGGTAGATCCCATCAGGCCCTGGGGACTTATCTACCTTAATGCTTTGCAAGACACCCAACACCTCCTCCTTTTTGATAATGAGATGACTGAGACTATCTGCACTCCCTTCCCTAGGCTCATCATCCACCAAGTCCTTCTCTTTGGTGAATACTGATGCAAATTACTCATTTAGCACCTCACCCATTTCCTCTGGCTCGACACATAGATTCCCATCTCTGTCCTTGAGTGGGCTAACCCTTTCCCTGGTTACCCTCTTGCTCTTTACATAGGTATAAAAAGCCTTGGGATTTTCCTTAATCCTGTTTGCCAATGACTTTTCATGACCCCTTTTAGCCCTCCTAACTCCTTGCTTAAGTTCCTTCCTACTGTCTTTATATTCCTCAAGGGATTCGTCTGTTCCTAGCCTTCCAGCCATTATGAATGCTTCCTTTTTCTTTTTGACTAGGCTCACAATATCCCGCGTTATCCAAGCTTCCCGAAACTTGCCAAACTTGTCTTTCTTCCTCACAGGAACATGCTGGTCCTGGATTCTAATCAGCTGATGTTTGAAAGACTCCCACATGTCAGATGTTGATTTACCCTCAAACAGCCGCCCCCAATCTAAATTCTTCAGTTCCTGCCTAATATTGTTATAATTAGCCTTCCCCTAATTTAGCACCTTCACCTGAGGAGTACTCTTATCCTTATCCACAAGCACCTTAAAACTTATGGAATTATGGTCACTGCTTCCGAAATGCTCCCCCACTGAAACTTTGACCACCTGGCCGACCTCATACCAGGTCCAGAATGGCCCCATCCCTAGTTGGACTATCTACATATTGTTTCAAGAAGCCCTCCTGGATGCTCCTCACAAATTCTGCCCCATCCAAGCCCCTAGCACTAAGTGAGTCCCAGTCAATATAGGGGAAGTTAAAATCACCCACCACCACAACCCTGTTACCTTTACATCTTTCCAAAATCTGTCTACATATCTGCTCCTCTGCCTCCCGCTGGCTGTTGGGAGGCCTGTAGTAAACCCCCAACATCGTGACTGCACCCTTCCTATTCCTGAGCTCCACCCATATTGCCTCGCTGCATGACCCCTCTGAGGTGTCCTCCCGCAGTACAGCTGTGATATTCTCCTTAACCAGTAATGCAACTCCCCCACCCCTTTTACATCCCCCTCTATCCCGCCTGAAGCTTCTAAATCCTGGAACATTTAGCTGCCAATCCTGCCCTTCCCTCAACCAAGTCTCTTATAGCAACATCATATTTCCAAGTACTAATCCAAGCTCTAAGTTCATCTGCCTTACCTGTTATACTTCTCACATGGAAACAATGCACTTCAGATCACCAGTCCCGCTGTGCTCAGCAACATCTCCCTGCCTGCTCTTCCTCTTAGTCCTACTGGCCTTATTTACTATGTCCTCCTCATTTATTTCACCTGCTGTCCTACTGCTCTGGTTCCCACCCCCCTGCCACACTAGTTTAAACCCTCCCAGGTGACGCTAGCAAACCTTGCAGCCAGGATATTAGTGCCCCTCCAGTTTAGATGCAACCTGTCCTTCTTGTACAGGTCCCATCTGTCCCTGAAGAGAGCCCAATGGTCCAGATATCTGAAACCCTCCCTTCTACACCAGCTGTTCAGCCACGTGTTTAGCTGCACTATCTTCCTATTTCTAGCCTCACTGGCACGTGGCACAGGGAGTAATCCAGAGATTACAACCCTAGAGGTCCTGTTTTTAAAAATTTACTACCTAACTCCCTAAACTCCCCCTGCAGGACCTCATCACACTTCCTGCCTATGTCATTGGTACTGATGTGTACCACAACCTCAGGCTGTTCACCCTCCCCCTTCAGAATGCCCCCTGTCCATTCAGAGACATCCTTGACCCTGGCACCAGGGAGGCAACATACCATCCTGGAGTCTCTTTCACATTCACAGAAGCGCCTATCTGTGCCTCTGACTATAGGGTCCCCTGTAACTATTGCTCTTCTGCGCTTTGTCCCTCCCAGCTGAACAACAGTGCCTGCCGTGGTGCCACTGCTCTGGCTGCTGCTGTTTTCTCCTGATAGGCCATCCCCCCCAACAGTATCCAAAACGGTATACCTTACCTGTGTTCACTATGGAGAAGGACGATGTAGGTGTAGAGATTAGGGAGGGGGATTGTGATATACTTGAACAAATTAGCATTGAAAGGGAGAAAATATTTGCTTAAGTGGGCTTAAAAGTGGATAAATCCCCAGGTCCAGATGAGATGTATCCCAGCCTGCTACGGGAGGCAAGGGAGAAGATTGCAGGGGCTCTGACAAATTTTCAAATCCTCTCTGGCCATGGGAGAGGTACCAGAGGATTGGAGGACAGCGAATGTGGTACCATTATTTAAGAAGGGTAGCAGGGATAAACCAGGTAATTACAGGCAGGTGAGTCTAACATCAATGGTTGGGAAACTATTGGAAAAAATTTTGAGGGACAGGATTAATCTCCACTTGGAGAGGCAGAGATTAATCAGAGATAGTCAGCATGGTTTTGTCAGGGGGAGATTGTGTCTAACTAACTTGATTGAATTTTTTGAGGAGTTGACGAAATGTGTAGATGAGGGTAAAGCAGTTGATGGATTCTACACGGAATTCAGTCAGGCTTTTGATAAGGTCCCGCATGGGAGATTGGTTAAGAAGGTAAGAGCCCATGAGATCCAGGCTGATTTGCCAAATAGCATCCAAAATTGGCTTAGTGGCAGGAGGCACAGGGTTGTTTTTGCGAGTGGAAGCCTGTGACCAATGGTGTACTGCAGGGATCGGTGCTGGGACCCTTGCTGTTTGTAGTGTACATTAATGATATAGACGTGAATTTCGGAGGTATGAGCAGTAAGTTTGCAGATGACACGAGAAGTGGTGGTGTCGTTAATTGTGAGGAGGAAAGCTTTAGATTACAGTATGATATAGATGGGCGGAGCTGTGGCAAATGGAATTTAATCCTGAGAAGTGTGAGGTGATGCATTTTGGGAGGACTAGCAAGGCAAGGTAATATACAATGGATAGTAGGACCCTAGGAAGTACAGAGGGTCAGAGGGACCTTCGTGTACTTGTCCATAGATCACCAAAGGCAACAGAACAGGTAGATAAAGGTGGTTCGGAAAGCATATGGGAAACTTGCCTTTATTAGCTGAGGCATAGAATATAAGAGCAGGGAGGTTATGATGGAGCTGTATAAAACCCTAGTTAGGCCACAGCTGGAGTACTGTGTACAGTTCTGGTCACCACACTATCGGAAGGATGTGATTGCAATGGAGAGGGTGCACAGGAGATTCACCAGGATGTTGCCTGGGCTGGAGCATTTCAGCTATGAAGAGAGACTGGATAGGTTACAGAGAAGGCTGGGGGGCGGGTGGGGGGACATGATTGAGGTATACAAAATTATGAGGGGCATTGATAGATTAGATAGGAAGAATCTTTTTCCCTTAGCGGAGGGATCAAGAGCAAGACGGCATAGATTTAAGGTCAGGTGTAGGAGGTTTAGAGGGGATTTGAGGAAAAAAAATTTCACCGAGAGGGTGGTTGGAATCTGGAATGCACTGCCTGAAGAGGTGGTAGATGCAGGAACCCTCACAATATTTAAGAAGTATTTTGATGAGTACTTGAAATGCCATAGCATAGAAGGCTACGGGCCAAGTGCTGGAAAATGGGATTAGAATAGTTAGGTGCTTGATGGCTGGTACAGACACGATGGGCCGAAGGGCCTGTTTCTTTGCTGTATAACTAAGACTCGATGACTATTTAAGGTTGCGTATGCTGACAACAAAACTACTAGATGGCGCAGTACTTGCACATGCGCAAATGCAGGCTCTTCAACTAGAACGTCAGTATCTGCAACATTCAGGCAGCTGCTGGGATTAAAGATGGTGCTGCTCAATTTATCAGAGGAAATGCTTATGGCTAGATCGTTCTAGCAAACTAACCTTACATTAGGTTGGATGGAAGCCCAGCAATATGCTACTATGTAGTTATAGGATACTAACTAATCCCGAGCAAAAACAAGAAATGCTGGAATCACTCAGCAGGTCTGGCAGCATCTGTGGAAAGAGAAGCAGAGTTAACGTTTCGGGTCAGTGACCCTTCTTCGGAACTAATCCCGAGAACTGTTTAATATTCCAGTAATCCTATTAAATACAAAAGGAATTTTATAATTGAATTTCCATTGGAAGATAGTAAATTGGCACCCTGATCTATGGAAAAGAAAATCAGGCAGGGTATAAAATGTGCTGACAATTCATTATTGAGATTCATTTACATGACTGACCAGGACTGATTTCACCCGAACACAGCTACTAGCTCCCACCACGCTGGCCGCGCTCCCCCCCTCGGCAACTCGCTTTCTCCCCCTCCTCCCCACCAGACACCACCTCCACCCCCCTGCAGCTTGCTCTAAACGTCGCTGCTTCTCCCCACCCCACCCCCCCACAACTTCCCTGGACGATTGTTCACCACTCGTGCCAACGCGCTCTCCAGCTGCTCACTCCCTGCTTCCCCCCCACTCCAGCCGCTAGTTATAGGCCACAACACTTCCCTCCTCTTGGCCATTCACTCCCACGTTTCATCAGTCTTCACGCACCGCCCAAAGAAGCAAGGAGTGACAGAGCGATGTAGGAGCGAGTGGCCGAGAAGAGTGAAGCAGTCCAGCCTACAGCTAGCAGCTGGGGGGAAGGGGGGAAGGGAGCGAGCAGCCGGAGAGCCGAAGGGAGTGGGGGCGCTGGGGGAGGAGTAGCAGCGAGGTGTGCAGCGAGCGGCTGAGGGGAGGAAGTAGCTAGTGGGGCGGGAGCAAGTGATGGGGATCGAGCTCCAGCCTCAAACGCTCCCATTCAACCGCTCCCTCCAGCCGAGTGAGGGACTGGATACATGACTATGCTTTATCGTGCATGCGCAAAGATGGACCAGGCTGGGATACGTGCTGACGTCATCCCGCGCATGCGCCACTTCGTCCTGGCAAAATGTAGCTTCACATGTGCACAACCTGGCACACTCAGAGGATATCAGCAGACTGTTGCAATGTCAGGAGTCACTGATTATTTAAAGAATGAGGTACTGATGAGGAAGTGGAGTTCTTCTCACAGACCTGAGAACGAAGAGTGGACAGTGGTTCACCAGTCAGTGGTGCTGCAGTGATACCAGAGCTAAATATTAAGAATGGCTGTACATGTCGGTATACGAAAAACCAAAGCTCGCATAAGACAGCAGTTTGACTGGCAAAAACTCTACAAAGATGTGGTGGAGTACTCTCGGAGTTGCCACATGTGCCAGGTTGAGGGGAAACCCCAATCTACAGTGAAATCGGCACCCCTAAGTCCTGTATCGGCTTTTGGGAAATCCTCCAGCAGAGGGCTGGTGAACTGAAAGGGACAGGCAGGCACAGGGCTGGAAAAAAGTTAGAGTGGAAAGGGGTAAAAGGGACAAAGAGGACAGGTTAAAAGAGATCCAAGAGGATTCCCAAATGAAAATCCCTACTGTCCTGTCAGCCAACCCCTAAATTTTGGAAAAATTAGATCCCACATCCTCCTATGTAAATGCAGATACTAGAAGCACCCCACCAGAGTTGCTAACAGCATTTACAAAAACCTGCAGGGACAAACAGAGTCTTCAAGAGGGCAGCGAAGCGGAAGGTGATGCCTCTCCTAGGCGAGGTGAAGCAGGGGATTGCAGTAAAATCAGGACAAATACCTGCAAACTGGAGTGTTCCAGAGGCAACTTGATTTAAACATATATGATCCTGAGGGGTCTTGACAGGGTGGATGTGGAAAGGATGTTTCCTGTGTGGGAGAATCTCGAACTAGGCGTCACTGTTTAAAAATAAGGGGTTGCCCATTTAAGACAGAGATGAGAACTTTTTTCTCTCAGATTGTTGTGAGTCTTTGGAATTCTCTTCCTCAGATGTAAATGGAAGCAGAGTCTTTGAATATTTTGAAAGGCAGAGGTAGACTGATTCTTGATAAGCAAGGGGGTGGAAGGTTATCGGGGGTGGGTGGAACTGTGGAGTAATCAGTTCAGCCATGAACTTATTGAATGGCAGAGCAGGCTCGAAGGGCCGAGTGGCCTACTCCTAATTCGTATGTTTGTATGAGGCTGAGGGGAGACCTAATTTAAGTTCATAAAATTATGAGGGGTCTAGAGTAGATAGGAGGACCTATTCCCCATGGTTTACGTATCCATAACCAAGGGGCATAGATTTAGGCTAAGAGGTAGGAGATTTAAAGGGGATTCGAGGGGAAATGTTTTCACCCAGAGGGTGATGAGGACCAGGAATTCACTGCTTGAAAGTGTGGTAGAGACAGAAACCCTCAGAACATTTTAAAAGTACTTGGATATGCACTTGATGTGTCCTAACCTACAAGGCTACGGACCAAGAGCTGAAAAGTGGGATTAACATAGAAGCATAGAAAGCAGGAGTAGGCCATTCGGCCCTTCGAGCCTGCTCCGGCATTCATTATGATCATGGCTGATCATCTAACTCAGTAACCAGTTCCTGCCTTCTCCCCATACCCTTTGATCCCTTTAGACCCAAGAGCTATATCTAATTCCTTCTTGAAAACATACAATGTTTTGGCCTCAACTGCTTTCTGTGGTCGCGAATTCCACAGGTTCACCTCTCTCTGGGTGAAGACATTTCTCCTCATCTCAGTTCTGAAAGATTTACCCCATATCCTTCGACTATGTCCCCTAGTTCTGGACTCCCCCACCATCGGGAACATCCTTCCTGCATTTACCCTGTCAAGTCCTATTAGAATTTTATAGGTTTCTCGGAGATTCCCCCCCCCTCACTCTTCTGAACTCCAGCGAATATAATCCTAACTGACTCAATCTCCCCTTATACGTTAGTCCTGCCATCCCAGGAACCAGTCTGGTAAATCTTCGCTGCACTCCCTCTATAGCAAGAACATCCTTCCTCAGATAAGGAGACCAAAACTGCACGCCATATTCCAGGTGTGGCCTCACCAAGGCCCTGTGCAGTTGCAGCAAGACATCCCTGCTCCTGTACTGGAATCCTCTCGTTATGAAAGCCAACATACCATTTGCCTTCTTAACTGCCTGTTGCACCTGCATGCTTATCTTCAGCGACAGCTGTACGCGAATACCCAGATCTCGTTGCATATTCCCCTCACTCAGTTTATAGCTGTTCAGACAATAATCTGCCTTCCTGTTTTTGCTACCAAAGTGGATAACCTCACATTTATCCACATTATACTGCATTTGCCATTAGCCCACTCACTCAACTTGTCCAAATCACTCTGAAGTCTCTCTGCATCCTCCTCACAACTCACCCTCCCACCCAATTTTGTGTCATCTGCAAATTTGGAGATATTACATTTAGTTCCCTCATCGAAATCATTAATGCATATTGTGAATAGCTGGGGTCCTAGCACCGATCCCTGAGGTACCCCACTAGCCACTGCCTGCCATTCGGAAAAAGACCCATTTATTCCTACTCTTTCCTGTCTGCCAACCAATTTTCTATCCATCGCAATACACTACCCCTAATCCCATGCGCTTTAATTTTACACGCTAATCTCTTATGTGGGACTTTGTCGAAAGCCTTCTGAAAGTCCAAATAAACCACATCCACTGGCTCCCCCTCATCAACTCCACTAGTTACATCCTGGAAGAATTCTAATAGATTTGTCAAGCATGATTTCCCTTTTGTAAATCCACGCTGACTCTGTCTGATTCTATCACTGTTCTCCAAGTGCTCTGCTATCAAATCTTTGATAATGGACTCTAGAATTTTCCCCACTACCGACATCAGGCTGACTGTCTATAATTCCCTGCTTTCTCTCTACCTCCCTTTTTAAATTTTGGGGTTACATTAGCTACCCTCCAATCTGTGGGAAGTGTTCCAGAGTCTATAGAATCCACTATTTCTAGGGCCACTTCCTTAAGTACTCTGGGATGCATATCATCAGTCCCCGGGGATTTATCAGCCTTCAATCTCATCAATTTCCCCAACACCATTTCTCTACTAATACTGATTTCCTTTAGTTCCTCTCTCTCACTAAGCCCTGTGTTCCCCAACATTTCTGGTATGATATTTGTGTCCTCCTTTGTGAAGACAGAACCAAAGTATACATTTAGTTGGTCAGCCATTTCTTTGTTCCCCATAATAAATTCCCCTGTTTCTGACTTCACCAATCTTTTTCTCTTCACATACCTATAGAAACTTTTACAGTCAGTTTTTATGTTCCCTGCAAACCTGCACTCGTACTGTATTTTCTCCTTCTTAATCAATCCCTTGATCCTCCTCTGCTGAATTATGAACTGCTCCCAATCCTCAGGTCTGTTGTTTTTTCTGGCAGATTTATATGCCTCTTCCTTGGATCTAATGCTATCTCTAATTTCCCTTGTAAGCCACGATTTGGCTACCTTTCCCGTTTTACTTTTGCGCCAGACAGGGATGAACAATTGTTGCAGTTCATCCATGCGCTCTATGAATGTTTGCCATTGCCTATCCTCCATCATCCCTTTAAGTAACGTTTCCCAATCAGTAATAGCCAACTCACGCCTCATACCTTCGTAGTTTCCTCTCCTAAGATTCAGGACCCTAGTCTCAGAATCAACTACGTCACTCTCCATTTTGATGAAGAATTCTATCATATTATGGTCGCTCATCCCCAATGGGTCTTGCACCACTAGATTGTCAATTATTCCTCTCTTATTACACAATACCTAGTCTAGGATGGCCTGTTCTCTGGTTGGTTCCTCAATGTATTGGTCCAGAAAACCATCCCGTATACACTCCATGAATTCCTCCTCTATGGTATTGTGACTAATGTGATTTGCCCAATGTATATGCAGATTAAAGTAACCGATAATTACAGATGTTGCTTTAGCACATGAGTCTCTAATGTCCTGTTTAATGCCATTCCCAACATCACCACTACAATTTGGGGGTCTATATACAACCCGCACTAACTTTTTTGCCCCTTAGTGTTTCTCAGCTCTACCCACACAGATTCCACATTGTCAGAGCTAATAGGCTGGATGGCTCCTTGTTGACTGGCTCGGACCCAATGGCCTCCTTCCATGCGGTAAATGTCTATGATTTGATGAAGATTCGAGTTCTGCAGTCATTTTCCACACAGAAATCTGGTTCAAATTAATGAAACCAAATGGTGTTCTCACTCATTTGCTGAAGGTGCCATTTGCCTTCAAAACATGGCAAGGATCTTTATTAAAATACATTTTTGCCTTTTTTCGTGTTTATTTCTCTCATTTTTGTTTAGTTTCTAACACATCCACAATATCTAATTGATGCCAATAAATTTTAATGTCTTAGCATCAATTGTGTTTATACAGCAAATGTTATTCGGTTCAGTCTGCAGTCACGGATCCCCTAAGCAGCCGACAAAAGAAAAGCAGAATCAAATTCAGTGAGAGCAGAGTTTGAACCTACACGGGGAAACACCCACTGGATTTCAAATCCAACACTTTAACCACTGGGCCCTCACAGCTCAGTAAATACTTTCCTCTTTAATTAAATTATCAGTACAAAGCATTAGAGAATTGCCCTGAACATATTCTGGGGATTCATTGTCTTTGAGCCTTGAGTTGTGTTGTATCTCCCAGTTGATGTCTATATGAACATGATGGAATCAGTGAATTTTACAGCACAGAAGGAGGCCTGTCCATCTGCCCAGCCTGGGCCGCTGTCAGTTTAATCCCACAATCCATCTTTTCCCCATCACCATGGAAATTAGTCCTCTTCAAGGCCTTGGCCTTCTGAAAGTTCCTATGGAGTCTGTTTGCACCATCCATTCAGACAATCCGTTCCAGATCTTAACAATCCTCAGTCTGGACAAATTTCCCCTCAAGATCCTGCAGCTTCTTTTGGAATCATTTTCAATTCAGGCCGCATTTGCTCAATGTCACCGTTAGGGGCGCAGTGCTGGCACATGCGCAAATGCCGCCTCAGCGACTGAAACGTCACCATCTGTGACATCACAAGCAGCTGCCAGTAATAAAGATGGCGCTGCTCAATTTGACACAAAAATGCAAAATTAAAAATATACCCCAGAGACTGAGATAGCCGAGTCAATCTGTCACGCTCCCTCCCGCGCACGACTGTTCGCCACTTGTAGCCAACAAATCTCCGCGGCTGAGAATGTTCCTTATTGACAGAGCGGTGCGCAGAAGCAGTGCCGAACAGTTTGGAGCATGCGCACTGATAGCCGTAGTGAGGGGGATCTGCTGACGGTAAGTGACGGCGGGAGGGCCGAGGCTTCAGAAACACCCGGTGTAGGCCTCAATACCCCCAATAAGAAGCACCCAGTCCCACGTTTGCGCACAGCGAGGCGGCAGTTGCGTGGCTTTTCCCCGCTGATGGGCCCGGCTTAAATGGCCACCAACTTTCCAGCTCTTCTGGAGGAACTAAGGATGAATAAACTGTAAAATCAAAGGGCAAAACTTTAAAGGAAATTTCTCAGTTATAAAGTGGCCTGGGGGAGGGAGGAAGTCCCCCTCCCCCACTCCCTGGTTCCACAAAGACTCCCCTTGGACTGGGCCACACCTGGCTCAAAGTGCAGGAAGCTGCTAGGCTGAGCTGTGGATTGGGAGGAGTGGGGGGTTTGACTGACAGGCCTGGGGAGGGGGATATCAGGGCAGGTGCACACACTGCTCCCCCTTTTCCTCCAGGGATGTTTTACTGGAGTCGTGTTGGTGAGTGTTTCTAAACTCTGTTTCCCTATCCTGGTAATGTTGGTGGATTGTAGGTTGCTGCTCCTCATTCTCCCACTGCAGGCAGTGTGGGTGGATGGGGTGGGGTGGATACAGGATGGTCGTTGGGCTGCTGCAGGGGTCAGAATGTATCACTTGGCTATATGCAGTCACAAAAACTATAAAAAGGAAACTTATCCAAAATAAAACTAAAAATGTTATTCCTAGTGGTGATGATACACTCTACTCCCTCCGGTGCTCACTGGTTGCGGAAGATCTCAAGCACACTGGCGGACATCGTATGTTCCCCCTCCACGGACCCCTGGGAGCTCAACATATGTGGAGAGAGGCAGACAGTCTGGGTGGACAACCCCCTC
Organism: Heterodontus francisci; assembly: GCF_036365525.1. Classification (NCBI taxonomy): domain Eukaryota; kingdom Metazoa; phylum Chordata; class Chondrichthyes; order Heterodontiformes; family Heterodontidae; genus Heterodontus; species Heterodontus francisci. The sequence goes on along the minus strand of NC_090392.1, from coordinate 29,829,217 downwards.
AACTGACCCCTGCCTGGACCTGTTGATGCCCACTTTGGCCAGGCCCAAAGCAGACCAGCCATCCTGGGCCAGGAAGCTGGAGAAGAGAATGTTGTGTATTTCTATCCTGGACTGATGATGTCTTTTGTAAACTCCTTCTACAGTGTATTAGAAGGGGAGGATTTACAGATGGGAAGCTCAAACCAAGCATCACTTCAAGATTTGACAGTCACCACTTCAACGGGTCATGAATATCGTTGGGCTTTGAAAGTGGAAGAAAAAAAGGTTTCTCTTCTGTCTGTGGGAAAGGATTTCAGGTATCAGTATGACTGGAAAATCACAGAGAAACACAAAGCATTGGTCAGAGCACAGCTGGGGTGCTCTGTTCAGTTCTATGCACACACCTTGGGAAGAATCTATTGGCCATGGAGGGAGTGCAGCACAGATTTACCTGAATGATACTTGGACTCCAAGGGTTAAATTACAAGCAGAGATTACACAAATGAGTCTTCGATTCATTATGGCACAGAAGGAGGCCGTTTGGCCTCAAGTCTATGCCAGTTCTCTATTGCAATCCAGTCAGGCCCATTCCCTTGCTCTGTCCCCTTAGCCCTGCACGTTTATTTACCCTCAGTCCAATTTCCTTTTCACCTCATTCGTCATCGCTGCTTCCACCAACCTCAGCAGTGAGTTCCAGGACATTACCTGTCATATAAAAAAAGTTCTTCCTCACATCTCCCCTGTATCTCTTCCCAAAACCTTAAGTCTGTCTCCCTTAGTCCTTGTAACATCAGCTGATGGGAACAGCTTTTCTTAGTTTATATAAGGTAGACAATCATAATCTTACCTCTATCCGATCTCTGCTCAATTGTCATTCTTCCAATGAGAAGAACCTTAGTTTCTCCAACTTAACCTTGTGGTTAAATTCCCTTATACTGGAACCATTCTGGTAAATCTCCTCTGCGCTCTCAAAGACCCTCACATTCTTCCTAAAGTGTAGTGACCAGTACTGGACAATATACTAGTTGTGGCTGAAATAGCCATTTATAAAAAGTTCACTGCAACTTCCCTGCTTTTGTACTATATACTTTTAAAAATGTGTTTAATGGGATGTGGGTGTTGCTGACTAGGCCAACATATATTGCCCATCCCCAATTGCCTTTGAGAAGGTGGTTGTGAGCTGCCTTGAACCGCTGCAGTCAATGTGGGGTAGGTACACCCACAGTGCTATTAGGAAGGGAGTTCCAGGGTTTTGACCCAGCAACAGTGAAGGAATGGTGATATAGTTCCAAATCAGGATGGTGTGTGACTTGGAGGGTAACTTGCAGGAAGTGGTGTTCCTATGCATTTGCTGCTGTTGTCTTTCTAGGTGGTAGAGGTCGCAGGTTTGGAAGGTGCTGCCTGAGTAGCCTTGGTGCATTGCTGCAGTGCATCTTTCTGATGGTACACACTGCTGCCACCATGCATTGGTGGTGGAGGGAGTGAATGTAGATGGGGTGCCAATCAAGCGGGCTGCTTTGTCCTGGATGGTGTCAAGCTTCTGGAGTGTTATTGGAGCTGCACCCATCCAGACAAGTGGAGAGTATTCCATCACACTCCTGACATGTGCCTTGTTGATGGTGGACAGGCTTTGGGGAGTCAGTTGGTGTGTTTCCCGCCGCAGGATTCCTAGCCTCTGACCTGCTCTTGTAGCCACGGTATTTAGGGCTGCTCCAGTTCAATTTTTGGTCAATGGTAACCACCAGGATGTTGATAGTGGGGGGATTCAGCGATTGTAATGCCATTGAATGTCAAGGGGAGATAATTAGATTCTCTTGTTGGAGATGGCCATTGCCCAGCACTTGTGTGGCGCAAATGTTACTTACCATTTATCAGCCCAAACGTGGATGTTGTTCAGGTCTTGCTGCATTTCGACATGGACTGCTTCCGTATCTGAGTTGTTGCGAATGGTGCTCAACATTGCTCAGTCAGCGAACATCCCCACTTCTGACCTTAGGATTGAAGGAAGGTCATTGATAAAGCAGCTGAAGATGGTTGGGCCTAGGACACTACCCTGAGGAAATCCTGCTTGGTATCCTGGAGCTGAGATTATTGACCTCCAACAACCACAGCCATCTTCCTTTGCGCTAGGTACGATTCAAACCAGTGGAGAGTCCCTCTCCATCCCCCCGCCCCCCCCCCCCCCCCCCCCCCCCGATTCCTATTGACTCCAGTTTTGCTTGGGCTCCTTGATGCCATACTCAGTCAAATGCTGCCTTGATGTCAAGGGCAGACACTCTCACCTCACCTCTTGAGTTCAGCTCTTTTGTCCATATTTGAACCAAGGCTGTGATGAGGTCAGGAGCTGACTGGCTCTGCAGAACCCAAACTGAGCGTCACTGAGCAGGTTATTGCTAAGCAAGTGCCACTTGATGGCACGGTCAATGAACCTTCCATCGCTTTACTGATGAGAGTAGACTGATGGGATGGTAGTTGGCTGGGTTGGATTTATCCTGCTTTGTGTACAGGACATACCTGGGCAATTTTCCACATTTCCGGGTAGTTGCTCGTGTTGTAGCTATACTGGAACAGCTTGGCTAGGGGTGCGGCAAGTTCTGGACACAGGTCTTCAGTACAATTGCTGGAATGTTTTCAGGGCCCATAACCTTTACAGTATCCAGTGCCTTCAGTCATTGGATATCACACTTAGTGAATCGAATTGGCTGAAGACTGGCATCTGATGCTGGGGACCTCAGGAGGAGGCAGAGATGGATCATCCACTCGGCACGTCTGGCTGAAGATTGTTGCAAATGCTTCTGCCTTCTCTTTTGCACTGATGTGCTGGGCTCCCCCATCATTGAGGATGGGGATATTTGTGGAGCCACCTCTTGTTAGTTGTTTGATTGTCCACTAACATTCACGAGTGGATATGGCAGGACTGCAAGCTTAGATCTGATCCATTGGTTACAGGATCGCTTAGCTCTGTCTATCACATGCTGCTTCTGCTGTTTGGCATGCAAGTAGTCCTGGGTTGTAGCTTCACCAGGCTGAAACCTCATTTTAAGGTATGCCTGGTGGTGCTCCTGACATGCCCTCCTGCACTCTTCATTGAACCAGGATTGATCCCTGGCTTAATGATTATGGTAGAGTGGGGGATATTCCCGGCCATGAGGTTACAGAATGCAGTGGAGTAAAGTTGTGCTGACGGTCCACATGGATGCCCAGTTTTGCATTGCTAGATCTGTTTGAAATCTATCACACTACCACTGTGCTAAATGCAACACAACACAATGGAAGGTATACGCAATGTGAAGATGGGCCTAGTCTCGACAAGGACTGTACTGTGGTCACTCCTGCCACTACTGTCATGGACAGATGCATCTGTGGCAAGTTGATTGGTGAGGACGAGGTTAAGTATGTTTTTCCCTCTTTTTGGTTCCCTCACTACCTGCCGCAGACCCAGTCTAGCAGCTATGTCCTTTAGGACTCAGTCAGTAGTGGTGCTACCAAGCCACTCCTGGTGATGGACATTGAAGCCCCCACCCAGTGTACATTCTGCACCCTTGCCACCCTCAGTGCTTCCTCCAAGTGGTGTTCATCATGGGGGAGTACTGATTCATCAGCTGAGGGGGGCGGGTGGTGGTAGTAGGTGGTAATCAGCAGGTGATTTCCTTGCCCATGTTTGATCTGATGCAATGAGACTTCATGCGGCCCGGAGTCGATGTTGATGTCTCCCAGGGCAACTCCCTCCTGCTTGTATACCACTGTGTCGCCACCTATCTATGAAGTCCAAGATCCCATATGCTTTACGAACTACTCTCTCAATATGTCCTGCCACCTTCAAAGATTGTTGCACATGCATCCCCAGGTCCCTCTGTTCTTTAGAACTGTGCCATGAGGATATATTGCCTCTCCCTACCCTTCTATCAAAATGCATCACCTCAGAGGGTTGCATTCACTTGAATTTATAAGGTTGAGGGTTGATTTGATCAAAATTTAAGATATTAGAACTGAAAGAGTAGATGGAGCAAAACTATTTCCACTATTTGGAGAGTCTAGGAGGCATACTGTAGAACATAGAGCCAGACTTTTCAAGAGTGAAGTTAGGAAACACATCTACACGAGATGGTAAAAGTTTGGAACTCTCTTCCACAAACAGCATTGTGAGATCAATGTTAATTATAAATCTGACATAAGATCTTTGTTAGCCAAAGATATATCAAAGAGATATGGGGGCAAAGGTGGGTATATAGAGTTAGGTCACAGATCAGCCATGATCTCATTACATGGTGGAACAGGCAAGGGGCTAAATGGCCATCTCCTAGAATCATAGAAACTTGCAATTTAACCCTTTGTGTGTGAGGTGAGTGAGGGGATGCAGGGAGAGGAGGCATCTGCCTGAGTGAAGTTGGAAATTTGGTACACATGGGAATTCAGTGCAGAGGGGAAAAAAAAAAGAGGGGCTCCTTTTCAGCTTCCTGCAGCTGATGAGTCTTCTTCCTTTGACTCCAAAGTAGGTGAGTGGAGATTGGTGGAGTAGCAGATAGTGAAGGGGACTGTCAGAGAATACAGCAGAATATAGATAGACTGGAGAGTTGGGCAGAGAAATGGCAGATGGAGTTCAATCAGGGCAAATGCGAGGTGATGCATTTTGGAAGATCCAATTCAAGAGTGAACTATACAGTAAATGGAAAAGTCCTGGGGAAAATTGATGTACAGAGAGATTTGGGTGTTCAGGTCCATTGTTCCCTGAAGGTGGCAACGCAGGTCAATAGAGTGGTCAAGAAGGCATACGGCATGCTTTCCTTCATCGGACGGGGTATTGAGTACAAGGGTTGGCAGGTCATGTTACAGTTGTATAGGACTTTGGTTCGGCCACATTTGGAATACTGCGTGCAGTTCTGGTCGCCATATTATCAAAAGGATGTGGATGCTTTGGAGAGGGTGCAGAGGAGGTTCACCAGGATGTTGCCTGGTATGGAGGGCGCTAGCTATGAAGTGAGGTTGAGTAGATTAGGATTATTTTCATTAGAAAGACGGAGGTTGAGGGGGGACCTGATTGAGGTGTACAAAATCATGAGAGGTATAGACAGGGTGGATAGCAAGAAGCTTTTTCCCAGAGTGGGGAATTCAATTACAAGGGGACACGAGTTCAAAAGGGAAAAGTTCAGGGGGGATATGCGTGGAAAGTTCTTTACGCAGAGGGTGGTGGGTGCATGGAACGCATTGCCAGCGGAGGTGGTAGACGCGGGCACGATAGCGTCTTTTAAGATGTATCTAGACAGATACATGAATGGGCAGGAAGTAAAGAGATACAGACCCTTAGAAAATAGGCGACAGGTTTAGATAGAGGATTTGGAGCGGCGTAGGCTTGGAGGGCCGAAGGGCCTGTTCCTGTGCTGTAATTTTCTTTGTTCTTTGAGTGCAACTTTCCATTACTTCAGCTGTGTGAATTATTAACTAATTGACTAATTAAAAAATAAGGTTGTACAGAGATGACAGGGCCAGTGGTGTGTTGTAACTCACTCACCTGGGGATTGCAGCCAGAGTCAAGTCCATGGCACCACGGGTAGCTCAGCTGCACGGGGGGTACAGGCAAGACTGGAAGAGCTACACGGATAGTTGATTGAATAGGTCAGAGGAACAGACAGGTGTTTGTGGCCACAGACGTGATTCCAGGATGGTGTTGCCTCCCTGGTGCCAGGGTCAAGGATGTCACTGAGCAGCTGCAGAGCATCCTGAAGGGGGCGGGTGAACAGCCAGCAATCTTGGTCCTCATTGGAACCAATGACAGATAGAAAGACGGATGTGGTCTTGCAGTTAGAATTTAGGGAGCTGGGTAAGAAACTAGCAAGCAGAACCTCTAAAAAATCTCTGGATTACTCCCAGTGCCATGTGCAAGTGAGGAAAGAAGTCAAAGGATAAGACAGATGAATGCGTGGCTGGCAAGATCGTGCAGGATGGAGGGCTTCAGATTTCTGGGACATTGGGACCAGCTGTGGGGAGATGGGATCTGTACACACTGGACAGGCTGCACCTGAACAGAGCTGGGACTGAGTTCCTTGCAGGATGTTTTGCGAGTGCTGTTGGGGAGGGTTTAAACTAGTTTGGCAGGGAAATGGGGATCTGAGGGTAGACTCAGTTGGGACAAAATCAGAAATGAAAATGGAAGGCAGAAAATTAATGGGCGAGTCTGGAAGACAGAGGAAATAAAAGCTGGGAAATAAAAAGTTCTGCAAATGCTCAAGTGTATCTATTTCAATGCAAGGAGTATAGCAAATAAAGCAGATGAGCTGAGGGCACAGATAGATACATGACAATATGATATAGCTATTACAGAAACATGGCTTAAGGAGGGACAAGAATGGCAGCTCGACTTTCCTGGTTACAGGGTTTTCAGACTCAATAGGAAGGGGAATAAGAAAGGAGGGGGAGTGGCAATTACAGCTGTGAGCAGGGACAATATGTTGGAAGGTTCATCAAATGAGGGCATATGAATTGAGCCAAGGATAAAAGAGGGGCAAACACACTGCTGGGAGTGTACTATAGACTCCCAAATAAAATGTCAAAGGGAGGTAGAAGAGCAGATTTGTAGGCAAATCTGAAAAGTGCAAGAATAGGGCAGTAATGGGGATTTTAACCACCCCAATATTAACAGGGATAGATTTAGTGTGAAAGGAATTGAGGGAGCAGAATTCGTGGTGCATTCAGGAGAACTTCTTTTGGCCAGTATGTAGCAAGTCCAAGAGAGGGTGCAGTTTTAGACTTAGTTTTAGGAAATGAAGCTGGGCAGGTGGAAGGAGTGGCATTGGAGAGCATTTTATTGGTAGTGATCATAATTCAGAGATTCAAGGAGTTCAGAGTAAACATGTTCCCACACAGAAAAAAGGTTGAGGTGGCCAAATCTAGAGCCCCATGGATGTCAAGGAGCTTTCAGGGTATGATAAGGTAGAAAAGGAAAGCTTATGTCAACACAGAACTCAATACTGCAGAAAGCCAAGAGGACTATAGCAAGTGGAGGGGTGAAATCTAAAAAAGGAAATTAGGAAAACAGAGGACATGAAAGAATATTGGCAAGCAAAATCAAGGTGAACCCAAAGATGTTTTATCCTTACATTAAGAATAAGAGGATAACTAAGGAGAGAGTAGAGTCCATAAAAGACCAAAAAAGGTAACCTATGTAGGGGCACAAGATGTTGATGAATACTTTGTGTCAGTCTTTACTAAAGAGGGGACGATGCAGATATTGTAGTTTAGGAAGAGGAGTGTGAAGTATTGGATGTGATAAAGGGCAAGAGGAAGTATTAATGGGATTAGCATCCTTGAAAGTTAATAAATCACCAGGGCCAGATGAAATGTACCCTAGGCTGTTAAAAGAAGCGAGAGGAGAAATAGCAGAAGGTCTGATAATCTTTTTCCAGCCCTCAATGATACAGGTGTGGTGCCAGAGGATTGGAGAACTGTACCTCTGTTTAAAAAGGGAGCGTAGGATAAACCAAATAATTACAGGCCAGTCTAACCTCAGTAGTGGATAAATTATTGGAATCTATTCTGAGAGACAGGATAAACTGTCTCTTAGAAATGGCACAGGATAATCAGCATGGATTTGTTAAGGGAAGATCTTATTGACCAACTTGATCAAATTTTTTGAAGTAGTAACCAGGAAGATAGATGAGGGTAGTGCAGTTGATGTAGTCTACAAGGATTTTAGCAAGGCTTTTGACAAGGTCCCACATGGCAGGCTGGTTTAAAAAAAAAAATCCCATGTAATCCAGGGAAATGCAGCAAGGTGGATACAAAATTGGCTCAGTGGCAAGAAACAAAGGGTAATTGTTGAAGACTGTTTTGCCACTGGAGGGCTGTTTCCAGTGGCATTCCACAGGGCTCAGTACTGGGTCCCCTGCTTTTTGTAGTATATATTAATGATTTGGACATAAATGTAGGAGGCATGATCAAGAGGTTTGCAGATGACAAAGTTTGGCCATGTGGTGAATAGCAAAGAGGATAGATGAAGGAAGATATTGATGGTCTGGTCAGATGGGCGGAAGAAAAGAGGCAAATGGAATTTAACTTGTCAACTTGGAGAACGTGAGGTGATGCATTTGGGGAGGTCAAACGAGGCAAAGGAATACATGATTAATGGGAAAATACTGAGAAGTGTAGAGGAAGTGAGGGACCTTGGAGTGAATGTCCACAGATCCTTGAAGGTAGCAGGACAGGTCGATAAGGTGGTTAAGAAGGCATATGGAATCCTTTCCTTTATTAGAAAAGGTATAGAATAGAAGAGCAGGGAGGTTATACTGGAACTGTGTAGCTCATTGGTTAGGCCACACCTTGAGTACTGTGTGCAGTTCTGGTCACCTCATTACAGAAGGGATGTAATTGCACTGGCGAGGATACAGAGGAGATTTACAATGATGTTGCCAGGACTGGAAAAATGCAGCTATGAGGAAAAAGATTGGATAGGCTGGGGTTGTTCCCCTTGGAGCAGAGAAGGCTGAGCAGAGATCTGATTGAAATGTACAAAATTGAGGGGCCTGGATAGAGTGGAGCTGAAGGGGCTGTTCATCTTAGCAGAGAGGTTAGTGACGAGGGGGCATAGATTTCAAGTGGATTGGTAGGAAAATTAGAGGGCAGATGAGGAAACTTTTTTTCACCCAGAGTGTCGTGGGGGTCTGGAACTCACTGCCTGAAAGGGTAGTTGAGGCAGAAACCCTCAACTCATTCAAAGGGAGTCTGGATATGCATCTCAAGTACTGTAATCTGCAGGGCTGTGGACCAAATGCTGGAAAGTGGGATTAGAATGGCGGATAGTTTTTTTGGCCGGCAGACACAATGGGCCAAGTGGCCTCTTTCTGTGCCTTCAAATTTATGATTCTATTCTAAGTGTATGCAACAACTGAGCAGCCACAGCTCCCTGGGGTGTACAATTCCAAAGATTCACTACCTTTTGAGTGAAGCAATTTCCCCTTATCTCAGTCCTAAATGGCTGATCCCTTACCCTGAGACTGTGACCTGGTGTTCTAGACTCCCCAGCCAGGGGGAAACATTTTCTCATCATCTACCCTGTCAAATCCCTTAAGAATTTATCATGTTTGTTAGATCACCTCTCATTCTTCTAAATTTCAGGTATTAGGTCTAGGTCTATTGAACCTTGCCTCATGGAGATAGTTTAGTGGGGTTGCTGTAGCATAGTGGTTGTTACTGAACTAGTAATGCAGAAGCCTGGACTAATAATGCAGAACCATGAATTCAGATCCCACCATGCCAGTTCAGGGATTTAAATGCAATTACTTAAATAAATCTGGGATTAAAAAGCTAGTATCAGTAATGATTGCACTAAAAACCCACCTTTAGGGAAGGAAATCTGCCGTCCTAACCCCATCTGGCCTATGTGACTCCAGACTTTAGCGATAGTCAGCACGGTTTTGTGAAGGGTAGGTCGTGCCTCACAAACTTTATTGAGTTTTTTGAGAAGGTGACCAAACAGGTGGATGAGGGTAAAGCCGTGGATGTGGTGTATATGGATTTCAGTAAGGCGTTTGATAAGGTTCCCCACGGTAGGCTATTGCAGAAAATACGGAAGTATGGGATTGAAGGTGATTTAGTGTTTTGGATCAGAAATTGGCTAGCTGAAAGAAGACAGAGGGTGGTGGTTGATGGCAAATGTTCATCCTGGAGTTTAGTTACTAGTGGTGTACCGCAAGGATCTGTTTTGGGGCCACTGCTGTTTGTCATTTTTATAAATGACCTGGATGAGGGTGTAGAAGGATGGGTTAATAAATTTGCGCATGACACGAAGGTCGGTGGAGTTGTGGATAGTGCCGAAGGATGTTGTAGGTTACAGAGGGACATAGATAGGCTGCAGAGCTGGGCTGAGAGATGGCAAATGGAGTTTAATGCGGAAAAGTGTGAGGCGATTCACTTTGGAAGGAGTAACAGGAATGCAGAGTACTGGGCTAATGGGAAGATTCTTGTAGTGTAGATAAGCAGAGAGATTTTGGTGTCCAGGTACATAAATCCCTGAAAGTTGCCACCCAGGTTAATAGGGCTGTTAAGAAGGCATATGGTGTGTTAGCTTTTATTAGTAGGGGGATCGAGTTTAGGAGCCACGAGGTCATGCTGCAGCTGTACAAAACTCTGGTGCGGCCGCACCTGGAGTATTGTGTGCAGTTCTGGTCACCTCATGTTAGGAAGGATGTGGAAGCTTTGGAAAGGGTGCAGAGGAGATTTACTAGGATGTTGCCTGGTATGGAGGGAAGGTCTTGCGAGGAAAGGCTGAGGGACTTGAGGTTGTTTTCGTTAGAGAGAAGGAGGAGGAGAGGTGACTTAATAGAGACATATAAGATAATCAGAGGGTTAGATAGGGTGGATAGTGAGAGTCTTTTTCCTCAGATGGTGATGGCAAACACGAGGGGACATAGCTTTAAGTTGAGGGGTGATAGATATAAGACAGATGTCAGAGGTAGTTTCTTTACTCAGAGAGTAGTAGGGGCGTGGAACGCCCTGCCTGCAACAGTAGTAGACTCGCCAACTTTAAGGGCATTTAAGTGGTCATTGGATAGACATATGGATGAAAATGGAATAGTGTAGGTCAGATGGTTTCACAGGTCGGCGCAACATCGAGGGCCGAAGGGCCTGTACTGCGCTGTAATGTTCTATGTTCTATATGTTCTAAATGTGGTTGACTCTTAACTGCCCAGTGAAACAGCCTAGCAAGCCACTCAGTTATATTCAAGGAGGCAGCAGCTCACCATCTTCAAGGGGAATTAGTGATGGGCAACAAATGCTGTTCTTTCCAGCGACACCCACATTCCGTGAATAAATAGAACAAGCGCCTCCTCCCAGGAAGCAGTCTAGTGAATCTTCATTACATACCCTCAAAGGCAGGTATGTCCCTCCTTAAGTAAGGAGACCAAAACTGCACACAGTACCCCAGGTGTAGCCTCATGAATACCCTGCATCATTGTAATAAGACTTCTTTACTCTTGTACTCCAATCCCTTTGGGACAAAAGCTAACTGATCATTTGCCTTCCTAATTGCTTGCTGTACCTGCATGTACACTTTGATTCATGTAGAAGGACACCCAAGTCCCTCTGAATGCAAAAATTTCTCAGTCTCTTAACATTCGTAAAAAAAAAAATTTCCTATCGAAGTCAATAACTTCACCATTGTATTCCACCTGCCATGTTCTTGCCTACTCACCCAACCGTCCCTGTCCCTCTGCAGCTCCTTTGTGTCCTCCTCACTTTTTCCTTTCCCACCGAACTTTGCATCAGCAAACCTGGATCCGTTACTCGGTTCCATTATGCAAGTCAGTATAGATTATAAATAGTTGAGGCCCAAGTACTGATCCTTGTGGTACTCTTAATTGCAGTCTGCTAACCCGAAAATGTGCCATTTATTCCTACTTCCTGTTTTCTGTCCATTAACCAATCCTCAATCCAAGTGAATATTACCTCAATCCCAGGAGTCCTAATTGTGTAATAACCTCTGGTGTGGCATCTTATCGAATGTTTCTTGCTTCTTGAAAATCCAAATGCTCTCCTGGTTCCTTCTTCTCCATCTTACTCGTTACAGCCTCAAACTCTAGCAGACTTGTCAAACACTTTCTTTTTCATAAATCCATGTTGACTCTACTTAATCATATCTTGATTTTAAATGCCCTGTTACCACATCCCTGACAATAGTTCGAGCATTTTGCCTGCCACTGATGTTAGGCTCACTGGCCAGTAGTTCCAAGTTCTTTCTTCCTCCTGTCTTAAATAGTGGCGTTATGCTGGCTACCCTCTAATCCTTGGGAACTCTTCTAGAATCTATGGACTTCTGGAAGATCATCCACTGTCGCTGCAGCTCCCTCTTTTAAAACCCTAGCATGCAGGTTATCCAATCCAGGGGGGATTTGTTGCTGCTTCATTCCATTAATTTCTCCAGTATTATTTATTTTCTTGTACTGATTTATTTCAGATCCTCATTCTCGCCAGACCCTTGGTTTCCCCATTATTTCTGGAATGTTTGTGTCTTTTACCATGAAGACAGATACAAGGTGTTTGTTTAATGTCTCTGCAATTTCTTTATCCTCCATTATAATTTCACCTGCCTCTAATGGCAGAATGTTTACTTTCACTAATCCCTTATTTACATTCCTATAGAAATATTTACAATCTGTTTTCATGTCTGATAGTCTACTCTGATATGTAGATTCTCTTCCTTTATCAATTTCTTGGCCCTATGTTGCTTAATTCTAAAATCCTCAAGCTTACTACTAATACAGTGATCATGGGTGATTTCAATCTGCACATATAGACTGGGTAAACCTAATGAGCACTAAAGCTGTGGAGGACAATTTCTGGAGTGTTAGGGATGGTTTTCTAGAGCAGTATGTTGAGGAACTGACTAGCAAACAAGCTATTTTAGATCTAGTTTTATGTAATGAGAAAGGGTTAATTAATAATCTTGTGAAAGATCCTTTAGGGATGAGTGACCATAATGATAGAATTTTACATTATGTTTGTAAATAATGATAAAGTTGAACAAAGGAAATTATGAAGGTATGAGGGGCAAATTGGCTGAGGTGGATTGGGGAAATACATTAAAAGGTAGGACAGTACATAGACAATGGATAGTCTTTAAAGAAATGTTATAGTTTACAGCAACTATACATTCCTTCAAGGCACAAATCTCCTAAAAGTCAACCATGGATAACAAAGGAAGTTAAGAATTGTATAAGATTTATAGGCCTTTTCTTTTAAGGTGCCAGAAAAAAGTAGGAAACCTGAGGATTGGGAGGATTTTAGAATACAGCAAAAGAGGACAAAGAAACTGATAAAGAAAGGGAGAATATGAATGTAAGCTAGCAATATAAAAATGGACTATAAAAGCTTCTACAGGTACGTAAAAAGGGAAACATTTAGTTAAGACAAATGTGGTCCATTACAGGCAGAGTCAGGAGAATTTATAATGGGGAATATGGCAGCGAAGCTAAATGATTGTATCGGTCTTCACTGAGGAAAAAAGAAGAAATCTCCCAGAATTAGATATCCAAGGGATTAGGGGGGAAAATGAGGAATTGAAGGAAATTAGTGTCAGTAAGAAGGTTGTATTGGAGAAATCAATGGGGCTGAAGGTTGATAAGTTCCCAGGACCTGATGTTCTGCATCCCAGAGTGTTGAAAGAGGTAGCTATGGAAATAGTGGATGCACTGGTGATCATCTTCCAAAATTCTGTAGATTCTGGAGCAGTTCCTGCAGATTGGAAGGTCGCAAATGTCACCCCACTATTTAAAGGAGGGAAGAGAGAAAACAGGGAATTACAGACCAGTTAACCTCGCATCAGTCATTGGGAAAATGCGAGAATCTATTCTAAAAGATGTAATAAATGGATCTTGGATAATAATGATCTGATTGGACATGGTCAACATGGATTTATGATTGGGAAATCATGTTTGATGAACCTGTTGGTGTTTTTTTGAGGGTGTTACTAACAGAATTGATAAAGGTGAGTCAGTGGATATGGTATACTTGGATTTGCAGAAAGCTTTTGATAAAGTCCCCCATCGGAGGTTGGTTAGCAAAATTAAAACATGGGATAGGAGGTAATATAGTGGCATGGATTAAAGACTGGTTAATCGGCAAAAAGCAGAGAGTAGGAATAAATGGGTCATTCTCATTTTGGCAGGCTGTGACTAGTGGGGGGTACTGCAGGGCTCAGTGCTTGGGCCCCAGCTGTTCACAATATATATCAATGATTTGGATGTGGGGACCAAATGTAATATATCCAAGTTTGCAGATGACAAAACTAGGTGGGAATGGGTGTTGTGAGGAAGATGCAAAGTAGCTTCATGGGGATTTGGACAGACTTAGTGAGTGGGCAAGAATATGGCAGATGGAATATAATGTGGAAAAATGTGAGGTTATCCATTTTGGTAGGAGGAATAGATGTACAGAGTATTTCTTAAATGGTAAGAGATTAGAAAGTGTAGATGTACAAAGGGACTTGGATGTTCTTGTCAATAAGTCACTGAAAGCTAACATGCAGGTGCAGCAAGCAATTAGGAAGGATAATGGCCTTTATCACAAGAGGATTTGAGTGCAGAAGTAGTGAAGTCTTGCTTCTGTTGTATAGAACTTTGGTTAGACCGCACTTGGAATACTGTGTGACGTTTTGGTCCCCTTACGTTAGGAGGGATATTATTGCCATAGAGGGAGTACAGTGAAAGTTCAGACTTGTTCCTCGGATGGTGGGACTGTCCGATGTTGAGAGATTGGGGAAACTGGGCCTGTATTCTCTAGAGTTTCTCAGAGAAAGAGGTGATCTCATTGAGAACTACAAAATACTTAAAGGGATAGACAGGGTAGATGCATCTATGTTTCCCCTGGTTGGGGAGCCTAGAACCAGGGGATACAATTTCAAAATAAGGGGGAAGCCACTTGGGACAGAGATGAAGAGAAATTTCTTTACTCAGAGGGTTGTGAATCTTTGGAATTCTCTACCCCAGAGGGCTGTGGGAGCTCAGTCATTGAGTATGTTTAAAGCAGAGATTGACAGATTTCTAAATACAAATGACATAAGGGGATGAGGATAGTGTGGGGGAAAAGGCATTGAAGTGGAAGATCAGCCATGATCATCCTGCATGGTGGGGCAGGCTTGATGGGCTGAAAAGCCTACTCCTGTTCCAATTGTTCCTAATACTGTCTTTAACTCTTAGTCACGATTGGACCACTTTTTCTGAGAGGTTTTTGTGCCTTAAAAGAATGTACAATTTTTGCAAATTATGCATTAATTCTTTCAATGCTAGCCATTGTTTGTTTATCATATCTTTTAATGTAGTTTCCAATCTATATTGCCAACTCATCCCCTCATACCTGTATACTTTGCTTTGTTTAGATTTAGACCCAATTTCAGACCTAAATCACTTTCAACTACAATATAAAATTCTACCATATTATGGTTGCACTTCCCTAGAGGCCCATTTAAGACAAGGTTATTAATTACCCCTTTCTCATTGTAAAGCAAATTATATGAAAAAGATGTATTTGTGTTAGTTTAGTTTAGTGATACAGCACTGAAACAGGCCCTTCGGCCCACCGAGTCTGTGCCGACCATCAACCACCCATTTATACTAATCCGACACTAATTCCATATTCCTACCACATCCTCACTTGTCCCTATATTTCCCTACCACCTACCTATATAGGTAGTATAGGTAGTTGGTAGGGAAATATAGGGATAGGTGGGGATGTGGTAGGAATATGGGATTAGTGTAGGATTAGTATAAATGGGTGGTTGATGGTCGGCACAGACTCGGTGGGCCGAAGGGCTTGTTTCAGTGCTGTATCTCTAAAAACTATACTAGGGGCAATTTATAATGGCCAATTTACCTATCAACCTGCAAGTCTTTGGCATGTGGGAAAAAACCCACGCAAACACAGGGAGAACTTGCAAACTCCACACAGGCAGTACCCAGAATTGAACCGGGTCGCTGGAGCTGTGAGGCTGCGGTGCTAACCACTGCGCCGCCCTTTTTTTTCTTTAAAATAATTGATCAGGTTCATCAGGCATGAGCTACCTTTTACAAATCCTTGCTGGCTCTCTGATTAACTGCAACTTTTCAAGGTGATCAAATACTCCATCTTTAAATGTACACTCTAGTAAGTTCCTGACAACAGCTGTTAGGCTAACCAGTCTATAATTCCCTCGATTCCCTCGCTTACCTTCTTTAAATAGCAGTGTGACAATTGCAATTTTCTAATTACTGTTCCAGCAGTTTAGTTTTAGTTAATTCGGCCTTATCTCCCAGTGGGCTTGTCCTGCCCTGTCAGTGCTGGGCCAGGCCTCAACCAGCTCCAACAGCCCTGGTAACATGGGCCAAGGAGTCTTATTTCACTCCTGAGGACTGTTTCTTGAGGTTAAGATCACTAAAACACATACTGTGTCCACCCATCATTCTCCTGGATGGATCACCACCTCACCATTGGGATCATGTATCTATGACGGGAAAGTTGTTGTCCTGTCCAGAGCACCCTAAATACTCTTACTCCATGATGGGAAAAAGGGGGAGGGGTTGCAGTATCGATTGAAAGCATTGCAGTGCTGGAAAAAAAAAGGATGTGCCAGAGGAGTCAAGGACAATCAATTTGTCTAGAGCTAAGGAACAAACAAAAAAAGTGCAGTTACATTGCACAGTGATGTCTATAGGCCAACTAGTGGCAAGGACGTGGAGGAACAAATTTGCAAGGAAATTACAGAGAGGTGCAAAAATTAATAGGGTAGTTATAATGGGAGACTTTAGTTATCCAAACATAGACTGAGACAGAAATAGTGTAAAGAGCAGGTGAGAGGCAAGAGTTAGAGTCAGAGTCATACAGCATAGAAACAGGCCCTTCGGCCCACCACGTCCATAATGCCTATCTATACTAATCCCATTTCCCTCTATGCCTTGCTCATTCAAGTGCCTGTCCAGATGCCTCTTAAATGTTGCTACTGTTGCTGGGTCCACCACCTCCTCTGGCAGCTCATTCCCGATACCCACTATTCTTTGTGAAAAATTTACCCCTTTGATCCCCTTTAAACCTCCTCCCTCACCTTAAATCTATGCCCTCTAGTTTTAGACACCCCTACCATGGGAAACAGACTCTGGCTATCTACCCTATCTGTGCCTCTCAATTTTACATACCACTATCATGTCCCCTCTCAGCCTCCTTCGCTCCAGGGAAAACTGACACAGCCTATTCAATCTCTCTTTATAACTCAAGCCCACCAAACCAGGCAACATCCTTGTGAATCTTTCCTGCACCGTCTCTAGCTTAATCACATCTTTCCTGTAGTGCGGCAACCAGAACTGCACATAGTACTCCAAATGCAACGTCATATACAACTGTAACATGACGTCCCAACTCTTGTACTCAATGCCGCGGCCAATGAAGGCAAGCATGCCATACGCCGCCTTCACCACCCTGTCTACCTGTGTTGCCACTTTCAGGGAACTATGTACTTGCACCCCAAGGTCTCTCTGCTCAACACTCCCCAGGGCCCTGCTATTCACTGTATATGTCCTGCCCTGGTTTAACTTCCCAAAATGCATCATTTCACACTTGTCTGTGTTAAATTTCATTTGCCAATCCCTTGCCCACTTTCCCAGTTGATCTACATCCTGTTGTAACCTTAGACAACCTTCTTCACTGTCCACTATACCACCAATTTTGGTGTCATCTGCAAACTTACTAATCATGCCCCTTACATTCACGTCCAAGTTATGTTCCTAGTTCCAAGAATGCTTTCAGGAAAATTTTCCTTAGCAGTATGTTTCCAGTTCAATGAGAAAAGAGGCACTGCTAGACCAGGTACTTGGGAATGAGGTGGGCCAAGTGGATCAGGTATCAGTAGGAGATCATTTAGGGGACAGTGATTATTGCATCATAAGGCTTAGGCTGTCTATGGAAAAGGACAAAGAACAGTCCAGAGTAAGAATTAACTGAGGGAAAGCCAACTTCAGTGGGGTAAGAATGGAGCTGCGGCAAATAAATTGGAGTCAAAAGCTGGCAGGAAAACCGGTAGATGAACAATGGGCTACCTTCAAAGAGATAGTTCAGGCACAGTCAAGGTATGTTCCCTCAAAGGGGAAACATAGGGTAAACAAATCCAGAGCTCCCTGAATGACAAAAGAGGGAGAGATTAAGATAAAGTGTACTTCCGACAAATGCCAGGTAGCAAATACTATTGAGAACCAGGCTGAATATGGAAGGTCCAGAAGGGAAGTGAAAAAGAAAAAGAGAAGCAAAGAGAACATGAAAAAAGACTGGCACAAACATTAAAGGCATATAAATAGTAAAGAAAAAAAGTGGTAAAAAAGGAAGAGTTGAGCTGATTTGAGACCATAAAGGGGATTTACACATGGAGACAGAGGGCATGGCTGATGTATTAAATGAATACTTTGCACCCTGTCTTTACCAAGAAGAAGCAACCCAGGCAATGGTGAAAGAGGTAATTCAGACACTAGAAGGGTTTAAAATTGATAAGGAGGAGAACGTATTAGATAGGCTGTCTGTAATTAAAGTGGATAAAGCAACAGGACCAGATGAGATGCATCCAAGGATACTGAGGGAAGTAAGGGTGGAAATCATGTAGGCACTGGCCATAATTTTTAAGTCTTCCTTAGACATAGGTAGTGCCAGACGACTGGAGAATTGCAAATGTTTAAACTTTGTTTGAACAAGGGTGTAAAGATAAGGCCAGCTACTACAGGCCAGCCTGTTTAACTTTGGTGTTGGGGAAATTTCTAGAAAAAAATTCAGGACAAAATGTTAGGGAGGAAAATAGCAGATTAAAAAGATGCAAGAAGAGATTGTCTTTTTATGACAAAGTACTGGAAATATGCAGCAGGTCTGGCAGCATCTGTGTAGAGACAAACCGTGTTAATGTTTCAGGTCTGTGAATGGTCAGAGACCTGAAACGTTAACACGGTCTCTCTACACAGATGCTGCCAGATCAGAGTATTTCCAGCACTTTCTGTTCTCATTTCAGAGTTCCAGCATCTATAGTATGTTGCTCTTTTCTGGAGTGGAGACAGTTTAGTGACTGACAGCATGTTACAAAACAGAGAATGATTGAAATTTTAACTGAGCGACAGTTAAACAAAGACGGAGTAGACATGGTCGAGTGGTTAGGACAATAGACCAAACTAGAAAGAAAGAATTAATACATTTTAAAAAAACAATCTGAAGTCCCTCAGACATTAGGAATTGTTTCTACTGCTGTCTCACAATAGGAAAATAAAAGTTCACTCAACTTATTTCTGGAGCAGAGAGATTATAATAACCAGATGAAGCTGAATAGGATGAGGCTCTTTTCTCTAGGAAAGAGAAGGCTGACGGATGGATTGATAGAATTTGGGATTTCTGCCCATTGTTCATCAGGGACTCAAGTCAAAATATTTACATTTAGCTTCAAGTTTTAAAAAAACTCAGTCTCCTAGGCCAGTATTTATCCCTCAAACATTCCTTACTTAAAGTAAATAATCAGCTCACTGTCATATTGCTATCTTTGGGAGCTTGCTGTGTACAGCAGCCACTTTTCTGGCCACCTTACAAGTCCATTTATATCTTGCTGCAGCTTTCTTCACTATCAAACACATGGGCAACTTCTTAGACTCTAAATGTAGTGGGCAAGACTAAGTCATTAATTATACCACATGCTGTCCTCTGCAGAACACCCCAGAAAATACAGCCTAATAGTCACAAGTACACCCATTGACCATTACCCTTTGCTTCCTACCACTGAGCCAAATATGGATCAACTTTCCCTTATATCACATGATTTTATTTTTCCTGTTCCATTTGGAACTTTGTCAAAAGCCTTGCTAAAATCCACATGGACCACATTGAGGTTAGCACATTCATTGACCATCCACTGATGCTGCCAGACATTAACTTCTTTACTGAATAAAAGCAGCCATGTTAATTGTGATACTTCATACGGCAGCAAAAAAGTTTAATTCTCAAGTCTGGGACAGAAATAGACCAGTGATGAAAGCACCAAATCCTAACCACTAGGGAATCTGCTCCAGAAGACTGGACATTAGTTGACTCACTGTTTTTCCTATTTCTTCACTTCAGTCTACTTTCACCAAAGACTAGTTGTTCACACAAAATGACATGCTTAGTTTGAACCCAAAACACTTGATCAGCCAAGGACAGCACTGAATCTGGAAAGCATGAAAATGAAACAGATAGGCAAAATAGTACCACGCGCTCTGGTTGGACAAGTTGCAGTTTCCAAAAGAGACAAACCAAATCAATTTGGCTCCAGTGAAACATGCAAGGCAAAGCACTGTTAAAACAGGCAGATATCCATTTACCAAAATGTGGAAGTCAATGACAGTCTCTGATTCACAACTGTTTTATTGTCAGTTCATCATTCAGTCCAAACATCAGTTCCCACTCTTCCCTTCTGGACAAATTCTGTCCTGAGGCAACTCCCCAACTGGGCAAAAACCCAGCCCTTAAATACAAAACCATAATGAGCATCACCTGCTCTCTATTAACATTTGAAATGAGACCTGTTTAATTAAAGGGACCAGCGTTTTCAATATTGTCAGATTCCCTTTCTTTTAAGGGAAGAAACATTTACAGACAAGTGTATATAAAAAAAATTCAGATTCCTAAACATTACAACGAGAGATATCCTCCTAGAACCGTCAACAACTTTTCAGTAGACGCATTCTTTTAGTGAAACAGTCTGATAGTTGATAACTAGTATTTACCCATCTTAGCTTAGAGATTTCTTCCCTTTCCAACATTTGCTTTAAACTGGCTATGTCTATCCTCAGCCTTTTTTCATTTATGCTTTTTGTCGAAAGATAATCAATCCCTGTGGAATAATATACAGTGTAACATGCAATTTGTATTGTCTTTTCAGTCTCTTTTATATAACATTTCTTCCCAGATCTTGGACAAATATAACGCCATATCAACAGCATCCACGAGTGCAAGAGTTTCAGCGGCTAGTGTGCTCTTCACCACTCTTATTTTCTTGGCCTCCCATGCCAATGGGCAACTTTTCCCATTCTCTCCCACAAGTGATATCACAAACCCTCCCGCACTGGAGAATCCATCACCAAGGTTTGCATGCGAGGCATCACTAAAAATTATTAATTTCATATTTTTGGGATCACCCAAAAGCAAAAAAACTTCAGCGTACACTTCTCTATTTTAAATTTTTTTTAAAGTTTTGTTCGCCCTCGGGATGTCTTCAACCTTAGGATATTTTATCACAAGACTAAATTCTAGCACATCAAAACTTGCATCTGGTCCTCTGTGTGGCTAACCAATTGAGCTGTTCGACAAGACTCCTCACCTGTTCAGTTTCATCCTTGGACGTAGCTGCGTTTCTGTCCCAATCTGGTGCGACCAATTGTGATGGGTGTGACATTTTCCAAGTGAGAATGTTGATGTAAAACTACATCCGACTCACCCTGTTTTATCTCCAAACCCACATGTTTAAAATCCCCAGCCACTTGACTGCCAATTTATATTCCTCCATAGTTCGATGAATAACGTTCTTTTCAAACTCATTAATACCACCCCACAAAAAATCATCCACATGCATCAGAAAGATACTCAAAAGTTTTCCATTACAGTGCCAATAAAACATTGCAGGGTCTTTAGTTGTGAACACCCGAACTGTAACAGAACTGCCCTCACTGGGAAGTACCATACCTGGGAAGCATCATTCAACCCATAAACATATTTATTCAACTTCCAGAGCTTCCCTTCCGTGTCTGATGCTTCCTTCAGAGGCTGGAGAAACACTTCCCTCTGAAGCATGTCACCCTGAAGGAAAGCCGCTTTGATATCTATGGACTTGCACCTTCAAGAATGAGTTGCTAAAATAGCCAAAAAGACTCTCAAAATCACCTTTCCCGCTGTGAGAGAGTCTGCCGTGATATCTTTATCCCCCGAGCACTCCTCAAAACCTCTGGCCACCAACCGAGCCGTGGCCTTATAGGTCTCATCTGGTAGGACTTTTTCTGTACAGATCCATATGTGTGATCGAGCAGGTTGGCCCCTATTTACAACCTCTGAATATACCCCAAATTCTTTCCAACTCTAGCTCTGAGTTTAGCCTCTTATCGCCCCATCTTCTAACCTATTAGCAGCTACAAATACTTCACGATCACAGGGACTTCTGCTTTTGACCTTATCCCGAGAAGGTTCTCCACTTTCTAGGCTACACCTGTGCCTAGTCAGGCTGCGGCATCTCACATTGAGCTCTCTCTGAACTATCCCCGTCAAAATGTCTACCAGAGGTCCTGTCCACTGTACGCGATCTTTTCCTCCTCCCAGACACATCTCCTGAATCATTACCTGAACTCGAGCAACGTTTTCTCGTTCTCCATTCTTGAACTCCTGTTTGCCAATCCATGGCCTTCAGTTCTTGTCCCTCTTCTTGGACATTTAACCAATTTTTGTATTTACCTTTCTTGCCCAATTATCATGGCCTCCCTCCAGTTATCGGACCCTCTGGCCGGTACACCACCCGGCAACCTACTTTAGGCAACTGATCCCTGGATGAGATGGCTTCTCTTTGTTCTTCACGATCAGTATGTGCATCGGTATCTATTTCTTGAGCTCTCATATCCTGCCCCTCTGGCTCAAAAATCACAGAATGCATGGATATGCGATGCACATGGTGCCTCATGCTCATCACCTTCTCCCATGTTCTGTGTTCGAAAATTCATGGCACATCCCTATTACCCATGAACAATGTGCTTTTATGGTTTGATTCCCATGTTGTATTACTAGCATTTTCTCGTCAAGTCCGATAACTTTTTCCAGACCTTTCCATCCCCTTCTCTCTTTTAATAAAGAAGATTGCCAGAACTAAAGCCTTTCCCAGACCGTCTTATGCGATGTCTTAATGCTCTCCGAATTTTTTCGGATGCTTCAGCTTGGACAAACGCTGTCCTACCAGCCTGTAGCGCATTTAGGTGAGCGGAGAAAATAGAGCTAATAGTCGTTCCCTCCAGGGCCAGAGGATCGTCACATAGTATGGAAGGCAATTTTGGATTGCTGTCAATACCAATTGGTATGGGTTATACCCGCCCCACCCCCTCACCATTTGTAAAGAATTTGTGTACTGCCTATGCCAGAGCCGTTTGTAGCTTGCAGTTCGGTTGATCCACCAGTATTTTGTGTAATATTTCATCAACTATCGCATGATTTCTTTCACACAAGCCGTTGCTGAATGGGCTTTCTGCAGCAGTGTTCATAACTACAGTATTTAAGTTCTCACATATGTCCCTAAACTTGTCATATGCAAATTCCCCTCCGTTATCGGTCAGCAATCTTGCCGGCGTTCCAAGGCCCATACCAACCCACTTTTCCATAACTTTATCCACTGTTGTCCATTTGTCCTTGTTGTTTATTACCGTAGCTTTGTTGAACCTAGTTGCCATATCGACAGAATGCAACAGATAAATACCTTGATCTCTGTCCCACACTTGCAGGTCCATAGCCACCATTTCATGAAATTCCCAAGCTACTCACAACCAGGCGCGGCGGTGTCTTCCGATATTTCATACATATGTCACATTGAGATGTGATTTTTTTCAACAAGGGAGTCGTATTCTTTATCCACAACTCTGGCATCCTTTAGTAGTAGCTTTAGCTTCTGCTATGAAGGATGGGAAAATTGTCTGTGCAACTTCCAGATAATTCTCCTCTTGTCTCCAGAGGTCAATAATACTTCTTGAACTTCTCGGCGAGAAATGCATTGTTTCCTCAACAGAATACAATAATATCCTGATCCAGTGAATTGTAAATTAACTGCTTTACCGAAGACAAATGCTTTGTCATTCTCCATATCCAATCTCATCTTTGCTTTTTTCATCATAAATTTACTCAGCAACAGCAGTATGTCATTCTGAACCACATCAGTGGTGATGAAATGACACATTCCTGCTATTTCACACGGGAGGACCACTCTCTTTAAAGACGTTAACATCTCCAAACTTAAAGCAAATAGCACTTTCATATTCTCTAACTTTATATTTTATATTAAGAGATACAGCACTGAAACAGGCCCTTTGGCCCACCGAGTCTGTGCTGACCAACAACCACCCATTTATACTAATCCTACATTTATCCCATATTCCTACCACATCCCCATCTTCCCTCAATTCCCCTACCACCTACCTATACTAGGGGCAATTTACAATGGCCAATTTACCTATCAACCTGCAAGTCTTTGGCTGTGGGAGGAAACCGGAGCATCCAGCGAAAACCCACGCGGTCACAGGGAGAACTTGCAAACTCCGCACAGGCAGTACCCACAATCGAACCCGGGTCGCTGGAGCTGTGAGGCTGCGGTGCTAACCACTGCGCCGTACTTCTATCTGCCTTGTCAAGAGATTCCAAGTAGCAGTTCAGGCAACCGACTCCACACACTGTTGAAGTATAGCCACTATCTAATTGAATGAATCTGCAACCAAAATGCTCATGGCCCGACTCAAGCTTTTTGTCACCAATATGATATTGTCATGCCATTCATCATTATCATATTAGTCAGCAGAACCGTCTGTCTCATGTTACTTCAAATATTTGATTCCTGGTTCTAGGACAATTCCTTGCATAGTGATACTTAGACTCACACCGAAAACACCTATTAACCACTCCCCGCGCATCTCTAGGATTCATTTGTCTTCGGCTATCATCCCAGTCTTCCCTTCTGTTTTGATCCATAAATCTATTAAACGTGCGACCCACCTCAAAAGGTCTTTGAGCGACTCTTTGTACAAGCGCCTGCGACTAGGCCCCCATCGATTTTGAGAGTCAGTAATCATGGAGTCCTCCATTCTCTGTTAAACAGGCAGATATTCAGTCACCAAAATGAGGAAGCCGATGACAGTCTCTGATCCACAACTGTTTTATTGTCAATTCACAGTTCAGTCCATATATCAGTTCGCTCTGTTCCCTTCTGGACTAACTCTTTGTCCGGAGGCAACTCCCCAACTGGGCAAAAACCCAGCCCTTAAATAAAAACTATATTGAGCATCACCTGCTCTCTATTAACACTGAAATGAGACCTGTTTAATTAAAGGAACCAGCATTTTCAATATTGTCACACACGACTGTCATACATCAATAGAAGCAACTGCCACACATCAAATTGTGCGAGTTTCATATGGCATCTCCTGCTTCTGTTACTCCTTTTCCTGTAGCTCCCTCTGCTCCTCCAGGTCCCAGGTGAATTAGCTGCTTGATGCAAACACACCAAATTTGTGAAACTCAGTTTATCTGGAAAGCAGGGAGTGGGAATGAAAGATGCAGGACATTGAGAAGTTTTGAGATAACAGGATAAATGGACTTTGTGTACAGGGAAATAACAATGGGATTGGTTGAATGCAGGAGCAGTAGAAATAAAACTGCGAGACAAGAAACACTAGTTCTTACATTTGTTGGAATAAATTTGCCTATGAAACAATCAGCCGCAGGACATTTGAATAACATACATTTATGTGATATAACTAAGAAAAACCAAACAATTGCCATTTATATTTTTCTAGAAGATCCGCAAAGGCACAGCTCATACTGAACCAGAGGATCAGCTGTTCTACAACCATCTGGGTGTTGTGCTTTGTTATGGAACTTTTATTAAAGCCACTGATTTACATATGTAAAATATGCACATTCCCTATTTTTTTTGTATGGAAATTATAGCAGTGTTTTGGGAACTAAATTGGAGATACAATCTCAATTGGATCACAAAACCTTATTTTCAATTCACCAATATGGCCTTTCAATGGTGGGTCTGTTACCCAGCATTCCCTGCAGGACAGACTGTGCCCTATCCTCACTCCAGAGGCCGCCTGCACAGGCAGGGTGCCAGGCTGTGACTGGAGCATGTGCAGTGCGGGTGCTGGAGCTGGACGGAAGCGGTTATGTCAGATCCGCAGCGGGTGAGAAACCACCGAGTGCTGGAGAGGGGAGGCATCAGAAACACCCTGTGTAGGTTTCAACGACCCCCCCAATAAGAAGCTCCTGGCCCCATGTTTGCACCATGCAGGGCGGCAGCTGCGGTTATTCTCCCAGTGACAGGCCTGGGTTAAAGTCCGCCATCTTTCTAGGGTGCAATATGCGGCAGGGCGCATGCGTAGCCACTCTGGATTAGGAAGCAGGAGGAGAAAATGTTGTGAATTTTTATCCTGGACTGACAGTGATGGCTTTGTAAACTCTTACAGGGGCTTAGAAGGGGAGGATTTACCGACGGGAGACTCAAGCAAGCATCACTTAAGAGTTGACAGAGTCACTTGATTGATCAGGACCTAAAATTCATCGGCCTTTCAGTGTCTTTTCTGTCTGTGGGAAAAGATTTCAAACATCAGTGTAACTGGAAAATCACCAAGACACACACACCCAAATGAGAGTGTTCCAATGCACTGACTGTGGAAGGAACTTGAACCAGTTACACAGCCTGAAAAACATCGCACCATTCACAGCGGGGAGAAACTGTACACGAGTTCTGTGTTTGGATGAGGCTTCAACTGATCAGCCAACCTGGAAAGATACAAGGACACCAGCACCGCAGAGAAACTGTGGAAATGTGGGGACTGTGGGAAGGGATTCAATTCTCCTTCAAAACTGGAATCTCATCAACGCAGTCATGCTGGAGAGAGGCCGTTTATCTGCTCTGTGTGTGGGAAAGGATTCACTCAGTCATCCTGCCTTCTGACACACAAGCTTGTTCACTCTGATAGCAAACCTTTTAAATGTTCTGACTGCGAGAGCAGCTTTAAAAGAAAACAGGATCTGCTTATCCACCAGCGAGTTCATACTGGGGAGAGACCATTCACTTGCTCTGTGTGTGGAAAAGGATTCACTCTGTCAACCAACCTTCTGACACACCAGCAAGTTCATAGTGGGGATAGGCCATACACCTGCTCCATGTGTGGGAAGGGATTCACTCACACATCGACTCTGCGCAAACACCAACGACTTCACACTGGAGAGAGGCTGTTCACCTGCTCCGTGTGTTTGAAGGGATTCACTCAGTCATCCCACCTGCTGAGACACCAGCGAGTTCACACTGGGGAGAGGCCATTCACTTGCTCTGTGTGTGGGAAGAGATTTACTAATTCGTCCCACCTCACTGAACACCAACTTGTTCACACTGATAAGAGACCTTTTAAATGTTCTGACTGTGAGAAAAGCTTTAAAAGCAGAAATGATCTGATGAAACACCAACGCACTCACACTGGGGAGAGGCCGTTCACCTGCTCTGTGTGTGGGAAGAGATTCACTCAGTCATCCAACCTGCGGAGACACCAGCGAGTTCACAGGTGACTGCAGGGGTTGGATTCTGCTGTTGATCACATCTAGGACTGAACCATGTTCATTCTGACAGTTGAGGTTTATTTCAGTTGATATTAATAATTCCTGTAACTGGGCTAGAGTTTTGATATTCCGGATATATATGAAATAAATCAGCTTTGCATCAAACACAGTGTTTTGGGTCCTTGCTTCCTCTAAGATAGGAGGAGACTGGTGTTCTGTTACCGACTGTTCCAATTTTGGGCATTTTCTCCTTTGTTACTGGAAGACTTGTATTTGTATTAGCGCTTTTCCTGATTTCAGGTTGTTCCCTAGTGTTTTACAGCTAATGAAGTTTTTTTGATGTGTGCTCTGTGCTGTTGGCAGCTGTGACTCAGTGGGTAGCACTCTCACCTCGAAGTCAGAAGGTTGTGATTTCAAGTTTTTTCCTGGACTTGAGCACAAAAATCAAGGCTGAGACTCCAGTGCAGTACTGAGGGAGTGCTGCATGGTCAGAGGTGCCGTCTTTCACATGAAATGTTAAACCGAGGCCCTGTATTCCCCTTCAGGTAGATGTAAAAGATCCCTTGTCATTATTTCAAAGAAGGGCAGGGGAGTTATCCCCAGTGGCCTGGCCAATATTTTTCTCTTCATCAACATCAGTAAAACAGATGATTTGGTCATTATGACATTGCTGTTTGTGGGATCTTGCTATGTGCAAATTGGCTGCTGTGTTTCCTACATTACAACAGTGACGACACTTCAAAAAGTACTTCATTGGCTGTAAAATGCTTTGCAACATCTTGAGGTCTTGACAGGCGCTATATAGATACAAGTCCTGTTGGAAGGTCACAAAGACCTGAAACATTAACTCTGTTTCTCTCTCCACAGATGCTGCCTGACCTACTGAGTACTTCCAGCATTTTCTGTTTTTGTTTCAGATTTCCAGCATCTGCAGTATTTTGTTTTTATATAAATGTGAGCCCTTCTTTTAATTTCAGAAATGCGGCAGGAAAATTGTGCACAGCCAAGTCCCACAAACAAAGGTAGCTCTGATCACAGGGTGGGATGTGTTTTGAGACAGGATATCCCAGCTCTGCACCTTGGGATTCTCAGTTTTTTGAGGATGTTATGAACAGAATTAATAAAGGGGAGTCAGTGGACGTGGTATACTTAGATTTTCAGAAGGCTCTTGATAACGTCACCCACAGGACGTTGGTTAGCAAAATTAAAAACCTGGGATAGGAGGTAATATACTGGCATGGATTAAGGATTGGTTAACAGGCAGAAAGCAGAGATTAGGAATAAATGGGTCATTCTCAAGTTGACAGGCTGTGATTACTGGGGTACCGCAGGAATCAGTGCTTGGGGCCCCAGCTGTTCACAATATATATCAATGATTTGGATGTGGGGACTAAATGTAATATTTCCAAGTTTGCAGATGACACAAAACTAGGTGGGAATGTGTGTTGTGAGGAAGATGCAAAGCGGCTTCAAGGGAATTTGGACAGACTTAGTGAGTGGGCAAGAATATGGCAGATGGAATACAGTGTGGAAAAATGTGAGGTTATCTACTTTGGTAGGAGGAATAGATGTGCAGAGTATTTCTTAAATGGTAAGAGATTAGAAACTGTAGTTGTACAAAGGGACCTGGGTGTCCTTGTCAATAATTCACTGAAAGCTAACATGCAGGTGCAGCAAGCAATTAAGAAGGCTAGTGGTATGTTAGCCTTTATTGCAAGAGGATTTGAGTACAGGAGTAGTGAAGTCTCACTTCAATTGTATAGAACCTTGGTTAGATTACATCTGGAGTATTGTGTTGCATTTTGGCCCCCTTACCTTAAGAAGGATATTATTGCCACAGAGGGAGTGCAATGAAGGTTCACCAGACTTGGTCCCGGGATGGCGGGACTGTCCTATGAAGAGAGATTGGGGAAACTGGACCTGTATTCTCTCGAGATTCTAAGAATGAGAGGTGATCTCGTTGAAAACGAAATACTTAGATGCATCTACCCTGTCGATCCCTTTAAGATGGTTCCCCTAGTTGGAGAGTCTAGAATTAGGGGACACAATTTCAAAATAAAGGGGAAGCCACTTAGGACAGAGATGAGGAGAAATTTCTTTACGCAGAGGGTTGTGACTCTTTGAAATTCTCTACCCCAGAGGGGGTAGCTCAGTCATTGAGTATGTTTAAAGCAGAGATTGACAGATTTCTAAATACCAATGACATAAAGGGATTTGAGGATAGTATGGGAAAAAGGCATTGAAGTGGAAGATCATCTATGATCTTATTGGATGGCAGGGCAGGCTCGATGGGCTGAATGGCCTACTCCTGCTCCTATGTTCCTATATATGAACAAAGTGAGTTGTGTTTTGAAACAGGATGTCCCAGCTCTCCACCTTTAAAGGGACAAGGAGGGGACCGGCTGGGCTGAATGTTGCTGCTTTATGACATCACTGCATTGCCTAGTAACCAACCTCCCTGAACCCTGCTTATTATGGGCTGGGTTTAGCTCAGTGCTGTTACAGGAAGGGACAGAGGAGCAGGATTCGAGCCGTGTGGAGTCCAGGATTAATGGAAAGAGATACAGGATCAATTTCTACCATATTGAGTGAGAAATGTGATTGTCCCAGACACTCCCTGTCTCTGTGTCTGTGTCCAGGGGAGAAGCTGATGTGATTGTGTTCTCTTCATTAGTTTAATTGTTGTGCTTATTGAGGTGATGGATATCAGTGCCAGGCGAATGGGACATTTTATTAGTCAGAGAACAAAAGAACACAAGAAATGGGAACAGGAGTAGACCATATGGCCTGTCGAGCCTGCTCCACCATTCAATACGATCATGCCTGATCTTAGGATTCAACTCCGCTTTCCCACCCACTCTCCATACCCCTTGATTTCTTGAGACACCAAAAATCTATATATCTCAACCTTAAATGTATTCAATGATGGAGCATCCACAACCTTTGGGGTAGAGAATTTCACAGTTGCACAACATTTGAGTGAAGTAATTTCTCCTCATCTCTGTTCTAGATGATTGGCCCCTTATCTTGAAACTGTGCTGCCATATTTTAGATCCCTGACCCGAGACAACGATCTCTGTGTCGACCCTATCAAGGGCCTTCAGAATCTCTCATGTTTAAACTCCAGAGAATGTAGTCCCAAGTTACTCAGCCTCTCATCATAGGACAACCCTCTCATCTCAGAGACCAATCTAGTGAACCTTCGCTGTACCACTTCCAATGCAAGTGTGTCCTATGTCACACTCATGTGAAATGCAGCGATGAAAATGCAGAACCCAAACTGAAGAGTTATAAAAATTGACTTTTCCTTTTAAAAAGTGGACAATGTGCTGCAAAATAGACATGGAAGGACAAACGACCTGACTCTGTATATTCAATCTGTCTTACTGTCTGTTAAAAAAGACAAAAGGATACAGTCCAAGCTAACGTGTCAATTACACCCATCCTGAATCCAAAAAGAGGCATTTTTAAAATTGAATGTGTCCTGAAACAAAGAAGGGGTGAAGTAACCACATCCTGGTCCATTAGTTGGCCACTACAGGGAGGGGGATCTGCATCTACCAACCGATGCAAAATGTAAGAGACTTTTACCTTAGAAAGTAGCTCTCTGGCAAGCTGAGGGATCCAGCAAAAGGCAAAGGTGTCCTGCTGTGAATTCTACACTTCAACTTGTGTAGCAGAGAACTGAAAGTGATCCCTGTCTCCAGATTAAAGTCTCAACCACCAGAAAAATCGACATACAACCCAGGCCTGCAATTTTAAAAGTGAAATTGACCTCCGAGAAGATTCAACAGGTTTATTGTGAACCTCGAAAACCGACCTCACCAAACCCTTTTTCCTCTTTATCTATTCTTGTGTGTGTGCAAGTGAATGCATGTGTGGGTTTGGTTGTGACAATTACGGAATGAATACTGCTCAGTAAATAGTTAATCTTCTGTTTTAAACCTACAAGAAAATCTGTCGCTGTTTGTTTATTTGACAAATGAAACACAAGGGGTTAAATCTCGAGTAACAAAACACTTGCTGCGGTCAGTTGGGAAGTGAACAGTGGGAACCATCGACATCCCTCACCATCTGGCTGTAACACCTTTCTTAAATATGGAGACTAAAACTGCACACAATGTTCCCGATGTGGTCTCACCAAAACCCTGTACAATTGTAGCACAATTTCTTTATTCCTGTACTCCAGTCTCCTTGCAATAAAAGCCAACATGCCATTTGCCTTCCTATTTGCTTGCTGTACCTGCATGCTAACTTTCTGCATTCCTCGTATGAGCATACCCAAGTCTCTCGCAACATCAACATTTAAAAGTTTCAAAAAATATTCTGCTTTTCTATTCTTATAACCAAAGTGAATAACTTTACACTTCCCCACATTATACTCCATCTGCCATCTTGTTGCCCACTCACATAACCTGTCTATATCTGTAGCCTCTCTGTGCCCTCCCACATTTTACCTTCCACCCAGCTTTGTATTGTCAGCAAACATAGATACATTACTCTCTGTTTCTTCATCTAAGTCATTAATATCGATTGCAAATAGCTGAGGGGCCGGCACTGATCCTTGTGGCACTCCGCTATTTACTTCCTGCCAAATTGAAAATGCCCCTTGTATTCCCACTTTTTGCAGCCATTAACCTTTATCCATGCTAGTGCATTACCCCATGATAGTGCAAATGGCAGGATCCCCAAAGACACATTGTACAGCGAGCTCGCCACTGGTATCAGACCCACCGGCCGTCCATGTCTCCGCTATAAAGACGTCTGCAAACGCGACATGAAATTGTGTGACATTGATCACAAGTCGTGGGAGTCAGTTGCCAGCATTCGCCAGAGCTGGCGGGCAGCCATAAAGACAGGGCTAAATTGTGGCGAGTCGAAGAGACTTAGTAGTTGGCAGGAAAAAAGACAGAGGCGCAAGGGGAGAGCCAACTGTGCAACAGCCCCGACAAACAAATTTCTCTGCAGCACCTGTGGAAGAGCCTGTCACTCCAGAATTGGCCTTTATAGCCACTCCAGGCGCTGCTTCACAAACCACTGACCACCTCCAGGCGTGTATCCATTGTCTATCGGTTTAAGGAGGCCCAAAAGAAATTACCCCCAACTCCATGAGCTCTTATCTTGCCTATTAACTTTTTGTGTGGCACCTTATCAAATTCCTTTTGGAAATACAGATAGACTACATCTACTGGTTCCCCTTTATCTACCCTACTAGTTACATCTTCAAAGAAACTCTAAAATCATAGCTAGTGCATCAACTATCCCTGCAGCTGTCTTTTTTTTGAACCCTAGGATGTAGGCCATCAGGTCTTGGGGATTTGGCGTATTTTAGTCCCATAAGTTTCTCCAATACTTTTTCTCTACTGATATTAATTACCTGAATTTCCTCACTTTTTAGCCCCTATGTTACCGTCTATTTCTGGTATGTAACTTGTGCCCCCTGTGAAGACAGACACAAAATAGTTGTTTAATGCCTCTGCCATTTCCTCATTCCCCATGACAATTTTTCCTGTCTCTGCTGCTAAAGGAGCAATGTTTAAATTAGCTACTCTCATCCCTTTTATATACATACAAAAGCTCTTGGAATCTTTTTTTATATTTTTGGCTTGTTTTCTGACATTCTATTTTTCCCCTTTTATCAACTTTTTGGTGGTCCTCTGCTGGTTTATAAAACACTCCCAATCCTCAGACTTACATAAGAAATAGGAGCAGGAGTAGGCCATTCAGCCCCTCAAGCCTGCCCTGCCATTCAATAAGATCATGGCTGATCTGTCCCAGTCATCAACTTCTCTTTCGGGCCTGCTCTGCCTAACCCTCAACTCCCCCGAGATTTCAAAAATCTATTCACTTCCTCCTTAATTACATTTAGTGACCTAGCCTCCAGAACTCTGAGGCAGAGAATTCCAGAGATTCACCACCCTCAGAGAAGAAACGTGTGCCCCCTTATTCTGTAATTATGTCCCCTAGTTTGAGATTCCCCCACTAGTGGAAACATCATCTCAACATCTACCCTGTCAAGCCCCCTTAAAATCTTATGTTTCTATAAGATCACCTCTCATTCTTCTAAACTCCAATGGTTTGGAGAGCTTGAGTTATAAAGAGAGATTGAATAGGCTGGGTCTGTTTTCCCTGGAGCGAAGGAGGCTGAGCGGGGTATAGGGGATACAGGTATATAAAATTATGAGAGGCATAGATAGGGTAGATAGCCAGAGTCTGTTTCCCATGGTGGGGTGACTAAAACTAGAGGGCATAGATTTAAGGTGAGAGGGAGGAGGTTTAAAGGGCATCAAAGGGGTAAATTTTTCACACAAAGAATAGTGGGTATCTGGAATGAGCTGCCTGAGGAGGTGATGGAGGCAGGAACAGTAGCGACATTTAAGAGGCATCTGGACAGGTACTTGAATGAGCAAGGCATAGAGGGATATGGAATTAATGCAGGCAGGTGGGATTAGTATAGATAGGCATTATGGTCGGCATGGACGCGGTGGGCCGAAGGGCCTGTTTCTGTGCTGTATGACTCTATGACTCTCGAGGCCTAACCTGTTTAGCCGTTCCTAATAAGACAACCTCTTCATCCCAGGAATCAGCCGAGTGAACCTTTTCTGAACTGCCTCCAATGCTAGTATATCCTCCTTTAAATATGGAGACCAAAACTGTACGCAGTACTCCAGGTGTGGCCTTAACAACACCCTGTACAGTTGGAACAGGACTTCCCTATTTTTAAACTCTAACCCCCTAGCAATGAAGGCCAAAATTCTATTTGCCTTCCTAATTACTTGCTGCACCTGCATGCTAACCTTTTGTGTTTCATGCACAAGAACACCCAGATCCCTCTGTACTGCAGTATTTTGTTCAACATTGTAAGCCTCTTCTTTTAATCTAATATTATCTTTAACTTCCTGAGTGAGCCATGACAGGCCTTTTTTGCTGAAGTTTTGTTTTTCAATGGAATATATTTTTGTTGAACATTTTATTTGCTCCTGTTATGTTTAAATCTTTTCCACTGATTATTTACTGCCATACCTTTTAGTATGTTTACCTAAACAACCTTAGCCAGTTCTTCCCTCATACCTACGTAATTGGCTTTATTTTAAGATGTTTGTGACTGGATAAGAAGGAGAAATGGAAAGTGGCTGGCAGGAGCCCATCACCAGAACTGGGAGATGTTACAATGGACAGGGAGGGCCTGAGTGTTGAAGGAGGGGGAGTGAACAAGTAGACACAGAGAGAGTCAGCACCTTCGGGGGAGGAGAGGGAGAGGACCCAGTGAGTGTAGAAATGAACGCAGTCTGAGTCAGCACCTTCAGGAGAGGGAGAAAAGCTGACAAAGGAAAAATGTTGGAGATGATGCACTGGGTTTGGATATCAGAATATGATGGAATATAGGTATAATATAGAGGAGGGAATCTAACCATCTCCCCTTGACATTCAATGGCATTACCATCGCTGAATCTCCCACTATCAACATCCTAGGGGCTACCATTGACCAGAAACTGAACTGGAGTAGCCATATAAATACCATGGCTACAAGAGCAGGTCAGAGGCTAGGAATCCTGAGGCGAGTAACTCACCTCCTGACTCCCCAAAGCCTGTCCACCATCTACAAGGCTCAAGTCAGGAGCGTGATGAAATACTCTCCACTTGCCTGGGTGGGTGCAGCTCCAACAACACTCGAAGCTCAACACCATCCAGGACAAAGCAGCCCGCTTGATTGGCACCCCATCTACAAACATTCACTCCCTCCACCACGGACACATAGTGGCAGCAGTGTGTACCATCTACAAGATGCACTGCAGCAATGCACCAAGGCTCCTTCGACAGCACCTTCCAAACCCGCGACCTCTACCAAATAGAAGGACAAGGGCAGCAAATGCATGGGAACACCACCACCTGCAAGTTCCCCTCCAAGTCACACACCATCCTGACTTGGAACTATATCGCCCTTCCTTCACTGTCACTGGGTCAAAAACCTGGAACTCCCTTCCAAACAGCACTGTGGGTATACCTACCCCAAATGGACTGCAGCGGTTCAGGAAGGCAGCTCATCACCACCTTCTCAAGGGCAATTAGGGATGGGCAATAAATGCTGGCCTGGCCAGCGTCGCCCACATCCCATGAATGAATTTTTATAAAATTTGAGGAAATAATTTTTCACCCAGAGGGTGGTGGGAATCTGGAACACACTGCCTGAAGAGGTGGTAGAAGCAGGAACCCTGACAACATTTAAGAAGTATTTAGATGAGCACTTGAAATGCCATAGCATACAAGGCTTCGGGCCAAGTGCTGAAAAGTGGGATTAGAATAGATAGGTGCTTAATGGCTGGCATGGTGGGCCGAAGGGCCCGTTTCTGAGCTGTATGACTACAATTAGTTCAGTTTTTTTTTCTATGCATTTGAATGCTTCACATACAGGGAGATGGGCTTTCATCAAGGCTGAGGTCTGAGAAAATTTGCAGAGCTCTGAGGCAACGTATAAGGCTATCTGAGGCAGAATTTAGTTCAGCAGATTTGGTGTATTATAAAAGAGGGTCTTAGGGAATGGAAGGGCCCTGGTAAGGTAATCGGTCATGATAGTAAGACAGTAGTTTACAAGCATGGAAATCAAACTGTTCAGGTTCATTCTTCATGATTAATTGGGGTCGATTACAAACTCTCAGAATCTGAGCAGCTAATAGAGGGAAAAGAAGCACCTTGTATCTCAAATACTCCTGTGTTTTGTGATGAAGGCTCTGAGGCACAGGTAGTCAAGAGTTGGATACTAATGTAACCGATCATGATGCTCAGGAAAGAGCTATCGCATTCAAAGGCCAGCTGCCCCGAGTAGGTACTCGGGGTGACATATATTCCAGAGGGCTCTGATAAATGGAGATACAACAATTGTGAGACGTGCAGGAAAATCTACAGGCAAGTTTAAATATTGGTTAATGTTCAAGAATGATGGCCAAGAAGCCAGAGCCATGGACTGGCAGAACAGGAGGAAAGAGTGGAGGCTAAGAAAGCACAGTGCATGGTTGGATAGTGGGTCAGGAAGTGACTCTTGCATAAGTAAGCAATCCCGTACGAGAGAAAGAACCTCTGATAAAGCGCGAGGGAGATTTACTAGCAGTAGTTCCGAAAGACATCAAATTGCTAATAGAGGCCGTAATATGAACAGATTCCACAATGAAACAAAGGCTAGAGGGCAGTCTCGGAATAGAACTAGAAGCAGAAGTCCTCGTGATTGTGAAGTTTTAGTGGCTGCCAATAAACTTAAGGATAAACTAATAAGAGAAGCAAAACATAAGGAATTAGAGTTGGAGAGAATTTGGAGTCTATTCTGAGGTATCAGATAGGGGACAGCCAGCCTTATTACATAGGTGGAATTGTACTGAGAAAGTCCTTCCCGATGGAACTTATAAGGCTAAAACTAGGTTAGTTGCGAGGGGTTTTGAAGAGCGATTGGGGGATACCAATGTTCGAGTGGACTCTCCCACAGCTGGAAAAGTAATCTTGAAAATCTTTTTGGCTCTTTTGGCCACATATTCATGGGACTGTAGATCCATTGACATAAAAGCTGCATTTCTGCAAGGTGATACTTTTCAGAGAGAATGTACCTGAAACCGCCTAAAGAGGCAGCAGATACAGAAGGAAAATTGTGGAAACTGAACAAATGCATCCATGGCCTTAATGATGTTTCCAGGGTGTGGTATGACTCGGTGAGATCTGTTTTGTTGAAAATTAGAATTAGAATTAGAACATTACAGCGCAGTACAGGCCCTTCGGCCCTCGATGTTGCACCGCCCTGTGAAACCATCTGACCTACACTATTCCATTTTCATCCATATGTCTATCCAATGACCACTTAAATGCCCTTAAAGTTGGCGAGTCTACTACTGTTGCAGGCAGGGCGTTCCACGCCCCTACTACTCTGAGTAAAGAAACTACCTCTAACATCTGTCCTATATCTATCACCCCTCAACTTAAAGCTATGTCCCCTCGTGTTTGCCATCACCATCCGAGGAAAAAGACTCACTATCCACCCTATCTAACCCTCTGATTATCTTATATGTCTCTATTAAGTCACCTCTCCTCCTCCTTCTCCCCAACGAAAACAACCTCAAGTCCCTCAGCCTTTCCTCGTAAGACCTTCCCTCCATACCAGGCAACATCCTAGTAAATCTCCTCTGCACCCTTTCCAAAGCTTCCACATCCTTCCTATAATGACTTGAACTCAACTCCCAGAAGTATAAAGATAGCACTGTCACTGTCCCAGGGTTCACCAAAAGTTCAAAAATTCTTTGTATTCAACTAAAAGCAGATCCTGCAATATTTTATGGTATCATAAAGGGAAACTTTCAGGCACCTTCATGATGCACATTGATTTCTTATAGGGTGGTACTGCGGATTTTGAGAAATGTTAAGAAGATTAAGGCAGAATTTAAAATTGGGAGTCAGGCTTGTGGGGCCTTTAAATATATTGGTTTAGATTTTAAACCGACTAAGTCTGGAATAAATTTGAATCAACAATCCTATTTAGGGAGTGTTACTCCCATCCCGGTTAATAGTGTTCGATCATCACAGAAAGATAATGATCTATCTAAAGCAAAGACTGAGCAATTGTGAAGCTTGGTTGGTCAATTAAACTGGCTGTGCTCTCAGACTAGGCCTGATGCTAATTTTGATGTGCTGGAGTTAAGTACAATGATGAAGCATCCAAAAGTTGAGAATGTTATAAGGGCAAATAAAAAGTTGAAAAAGCTAAATCTGTAGAAATGTGTACTGAAGTTCCCATCTTTAGGTGACCCCAAGAACATGAAGCTAATAATTTTTAATGATGCTTCACAAGCTAATCTTGATGATGGGTATTCGAGTGCAGCTGGCTTCATAATATTCCTGATGGGTGAAAATGGGAAAGGTTGTCCTTTAGCTTGGGAGGCTAAGAAAATAAATCAGGTTGTTAAAAGCACGTTAGCTGCTGAAACACTGGGTCTTGTGGAGGCAGTGGATATGGGATTCTATTTCCAAATATTTTGGGTGAAATTCTGAACAAGTGACATTCTGAAGATCGGATACCCATTGAATCTTATGTGAATAATCATTCTTTGTGAGACAATGTTCACTCTACAAAAAGTGTGAGTGAGAAAAGACTACGTATTGCTGGATTGAAACAAATACTGGAGAGGAAGGAAATCTCCAAACTTAAATGGGTCAGCTATCCGATTGTACTCACATTTTTCTCTTTCTCTTTGTGAAACAAAAAAACTTGGAGGTGTGAGAGGGGGGTGTCTTATAATGTAATAATTAGTACCCAATATGGAATTTATTTTGAAATATTCTTTGAGCATGTTAATAGTTTGTGCTAAATATAGAATTTATTTTGAAATGTTTGAGCATGTTTCATCCAAGTTGTATTGTAAAAAGAAAGAAGGGAATCTGTTAATTTGTTATTTGTATGTCAATGGTTTGATTATAGGCAGGTGAAGGGTGTAAATTGGGGTTTTAGTTGAGCCCTTCGAAGCAAACACTCAGAGACTGGTGGAGGGTTTGAGTGAGCAGCTACATGTTTGCAATCCTTTTATTCTGCACAATAAATGTGAAATTGAGTAAATATAGGCTCCATCTTTATCCTTCCATAACAAGCTTTCTGGAATTTGACATCCTGACTTGGAAATATAGCAGTATTGCTTCATCATCACTGGGTCCAAATCCTGCAACTCTCTCCCCAACAGCTCTATGGGATTACCTACACCACATGGTTCAGGAAGGCAGCTCACCATCACCTTCTGAAGGATAATTAGGGATGGACAACAATATTGGCTTTTCCAGTGATGCCCACATCCCGTGAATGAATTATAAAAATAAAAACTAGAGTGTCTGCACTCAATTTCTATCATGGACTAACTGCTGAAAACTCCTTTTTTATTAGAATATTAGAATGGGAGAGTTTGCAGACGGGAAACTCAAACCAAACTTCATGTCAAAATCTGACAGATTCACTCAATACATTAGGAGCTGACTATCATTGGCCTTTTAATATAGAATGAGAAATGTTTTGATGAGCTACACAGCCTGAAGAAACATCACAGCATTCACAGTGAGGAGAAACTGTACACATGTTCTGTGTGTAGATAAGGCCTCAACTGATCATCCAACCTGGAGAGACACAAGGACACCCACACCAGAGAAACCTTGGAAATGTGGGAAGGGATCCAATGACCATCCAAGCTAGAAATTCATCAGCGCACTGACACTGGAGAGAGGCTGTTCACTTGCTCCAATCAGTCATCTAACCTTGTGGGCACCAGTAAATTTCCACTGGAGAGTTTCAGTCACCTGTTTGTGGGAAGGGATCAGTCATTCATAGAATTTCTGAGACAACAGTGCATTCACACTAGAGAGAGGTCATTCACCTGTTCGGAGTATAGAAAGGGATTCACCCATTCATCCCACCTCACTGAACACCAACATGTTCACACTGATAAGAGACCATTTAAATGTTCTGACTGTGAAGAGCTTTAAAAGCAAAAATGCTGATGAAACACCACCACACTCACACTGAGTATAGGCTATTCACATGCTGCATGTGTGGAAAGGGATTCACTCAATCTTCCCATCTCCCCTTGTCATTCAATGGTGTTATCATCACTGAATCCCCCACTATCAACATTCTGGGGGTTACCATTGACCAGAAACTGACTGGACCAGCCACATAAATACAAGAGCAGGTCAGACGTTGGGAATTCTAGTGAGTAACTCACCTGACTCCTCAAAGCCTGTCCACCATCTACAAGGCACAAGATAGGAGTGTGATGGAATATTGTCCATTTGCCTGGATGAGTGCCACTCCAACAACACATCAGGAAGCTCAACCCCATCTAGAACAAAGCAGGCTTGGTACCCCATCCACAACCTTAAACATTCTCTGCCTCCACCACGAATACAGTGGCAGATGTGTGTACTGAGAAGAACAAGGGCGGCAAACATGTGAACATCTGCATATTCCCGTCCAAGCCACACACAAGTCTGATTTGTAAATATACGAACATATTAATTAGGAGCAGGAGTAGGTCACTCGGCCCCTACAGCCTACTCCGCCATTCAATAAGATCACGACTAATGATTGTAACTTCAACTCCACATTCCCACCTACTCCTGATAACCTTTCACCCTCTTGCTTATCCAGAATCTATCTAGCACTGCCTTAAAAATATTTAAAGACTCTGCTTCCACTGCCTTTTGAGAGATAATTCAAAAGACCCATGACCCTCTGAAAAAAATTCTCATCTGCCTTAAATGGGCAACCCCTTATTTTTAAACAGTGACCCCTAGTTCTAGATTCTCCCACAAGAGGAAACATCCTTTCCACATTCACCCTGTGAAGACCCCTCAGGATCTTATGTTTCAATCAACGCACCCATTCCAGGTATCAGTCGAGTAAACCTTCTCTGAACTCAGGATCTTGTGTTTCAATCAAGTCGGCTCTAACTCTTCTAAACTC
The DNA here is from genome assembly GCF_036365525.1 of Heterodontus francisci. Classification (NCBI taxonomy): domain Eukaryota; kingdom Metazoa; phylum Chordata; class Chondrichthyes; order Heterodontiformes; family Heterodontidae; genus Heterodontus; species Heterodontus francisci. Next base: position 29,788,950 of record NC_090392.1, on the reverse strand, counting down.
CAGCGGATACAAGCCTAGCCTGTCCAACCTTTCCTCATAAAGACAACCCACCCATCCCACGTATTAGTCTAGTAAACCTTCGAACTGTTTCCAAGGCATTTACATCCTTCCTTAAAAAAGGAGACCAATACTGTACATAGTACTCCAGATGTGGTCTCACCAATACCCTGCATGTATATACTGTCATTCCTTTATTGTAACTGGATCAAAATTCTGGAGTTCCCTCACTAACAGTACTGTGGGTGTACCTGCACCAAATGAACTGCAGTGGTTCAAGAAGGTGGCGCACCAGCACCTTCTCAAGGGCAATTAAGGAAGAGCAACAAATGCTGGCCTAGGCAGCGATGCTCACATCTCAGGAAAGAATTTTAAACTTGTTCACACTAGTAAGAGATCTTTTAAAATTTCTGACTGAGAAGAGCTTGAAGAGCAGAAGTGATCTGATGAAACACCAACACACTCACTCTGGGGAGAGGCCATTCACCTGCTGTGTGGGAAAGGATTCACTCAGTCATTCAACCTGCTAAGACACCAGCAAGTTCACATAGAAACATAGAAAATAGGAGCAGGAGTAGGCAGTTTGGCCCTTCGGGCCTGCTCCACCATTCAAAAAAGAAAATGGCTAATCATCTAATTCAGTACCATGGTCCCACTTTCTCCCCATATTCCTTGATCCCTTTGGCATTAAGAAGTATATCTATCACCTTCTTGAATATATTTAATAATTTGGCCTCCACTGCCTTATGCGGTAGAAAATTCCACAGGTTCACCACCCTCTGTGAAGAAATTTCTCCTCATCTCCATTCTAAATGGCATATCCCGAAACCTGAGACTGTGACCCCTGGTTCTGGACTTCCCAGCCATCAGGAACATCCTCCCTGCATCTAGCCTGTCTAGTCCTGTTAGAATTTTATAGGTTTTTATGAGATCCCCTCTCATTCTTCTAAACTCTAGTGAATAGAGACTTAGTCGACCCACTCTCTCCTCATACGTCAATCCTGCCATCCCAGGAAGCAGCCTAGTAAATCTTTGCACTCCCTCCATGGCAAGAACATCTTTCCTCAAATAAGGAGACCAAAACTGCACACAATACTCCAGCTGTGGTCTCACCAAGGCCCTGTATAACTTCAGTAAGATTTCCTTGCTCCTGTACTCAAATTCTCTTGCAATGAAGGTCACTATACCATTCACCTTAATAAAAGCAAAATACTGCGGATGCTGGAAATCTGAAATAAAAACAAGAAATGCTGGAACCACTCAGCAGGTCTGGCAGCATCTGTGGAAAGAGAAGCAGAATTAACGTTTCGGGTCAGTGACCATTCTTCAGAACTGGCAAATATTAGAAATGTCAAAGGTTATAAGCAAGTGAGGCAGGGGTGGGGCAAGAGATAACAAAGGAGAAGGTGTAGATTGGACAAGGCCACATAACTGACCAAAAGGTCATGGAGCAAAGGCAAACAATATGTTAATGGTGTGTTGAAAGACAAAGCATTAGTACAGATAGGGTGTTAACAGACTGAAGATTGAACAGCAGCAAGTACAAACATGAAAAAAAAACAGTGGGTAAGCAAACTGAACAAACTAAGATGAAATGAACTAAACATACAAAAAAAAATGTTAAAAAGAAAAAATAACTAAAAATAATGTTCATGCTCTGAACTTATTGAACTCAATGTTCAGTCTGGCAGGCTGCAGTGTGCCTAATCGGTCAATGAGATGCTGTTCCTCGAGCTTGCGTTGATGTTCACTGGAACACTGCAGCAAGCCCAGGAACGAGACGTGAGCATGAGAGGCTCCCTCCAGTACCCCACTAGTCACTGCCTGCCACCTGGAAAAAGACCCGTTTATTCCTACTCTCTGTTTCCTGTCTGTCAACCAATTCTCAATCCACGCCAGTATATTACCCCCAATCCCATGTGCTTTAATTTTGTACACTAAACTCTTATGTGAGACCTTATCAAAAGTCTCCTGAAAATCCAAATACACCTTATCCGATGGTTCTCCTTTATCTATTCTACTAGTTACATCCTCAAAAAACTCCAGTAGATTTGTTAAGCATGATTCCCCTTTCGTAAACTCATGCTGAGTTTGTCCAATCCCGTTTATGCTTTCCAGGTGTTCTGCTATTACATCCTTTTTAATAGACTCCAGCATTTTCCCCACGACTGATGTAAGGCTAACAGGTCTGTAGTTCCCTGTTTTTTCTTTCCCTCCCTCCTCTTTTAAATAGTGGGGCCACCCTCCAATCTGTAGGAACTGCTTCAGTGTCTATAGAATTTTGGAAGATGACCACCAATGCACCCACTATTTCCAGGGCCACTTCCTTTAGTACTCTGGGATATAGATTATCAGGCCCTGGGGATTTGTCAGCCTTTAACCCCATTAATTTCCCTACCACTATTTCTTCACTAATAATGATTTCCTTCAGTTACTCCATCTCATTAGACCCTTGGTTCTCTAACATTTTTGGGAGGTTAGAGGCTAGAAATAGGAAGATAGTGCAGCTAAACACGTGGCTGAACAACTGGTGTAGAAGGGAGGGTTTCAGATATCTGGACCATTGGGATCTCTTCAGGGACAGATGGGACCTGTACAAGAAGGACGGGTTGCATCTAAACTGGAGGGGCACAAATATCTTGGCTGCGAGGTTTGCTCGCGTCACTCGGGAGGGTTTAAACTAGCGTGGCAGGGGGGTGGGATCCACAACAGCAGGACAGCAAGTGAAATAAATGAGGGGGAACTAGTAAATAAGGCCAGTAAGACTAAGAGGAAGAGCAGGCAGGGAGATGTTGCGGAGCACGGCGGGACTGGTGGTCTGAAGTGCATTTGTTTCAATGCGAGAAGTATAACAGGTAAGGCAGATGAACTTAGAACTTGAATTAGTACTTGGAACTATGATGTTGTTGCTATTACAGAGACTTGGTTGAGGGAAGGACAGGATTGGCAGCTAAATGTTCCAGGATTTAGAAGCTTCAGGCGGGATAGAGGGGGATGTAAAAGGGATGGGGGAGTTGCATTACTTGTTAAGGAGAATATCACAGCTGTACTGCGGGAGCACACCTAGGAGGGGTCGTGCAGTGAGGCAATATAGGTGGAGCTCAGGAATAGGAAGGGTGCAGTCACGATGTTGGGGGTTTTCTACAGGCCTCCCAACAGCCAGCGGGAGGTAGAGGAGCAGATATGTAGACAGATTTTGGAAAGATGTAAAGGTAACAGGGTTGTAGTGGTGGGTGATTTTAACTTCCCCTATATTGCCTGGGACTCACTTAATGCTCGGGGCTGAGATGGGACAGAATTTGTAAGGAGCATCCAGGAGGGCTTCTTGAAACAATATGTAGATAGTCCAACTAGGGATGGGGCCGTACTGGACCTGGTATTGGGGAATGAGCCCGGCCAGGTGGTCGACGTTTCAGTAGGGGAGCATTTCGGGAACAGTGAACATAATTCCATATGTTTTAGGTGGAAAAGGATAAGAGTAGTCCTCGGGTGAAGGTGCTAAATTGGGGGAAGGCTAATTATAACAATATTAGTCAGGAACTGAAGAATTTAGATTGGGGGCGGCTGTTTGAGGGTAAATCAACATCTGACATGTGGGAGTCTTTCAAACGTCAGTTGATTAGAATCCAGGACCAGCATGTTCCTGTGAGGAAGAAGGATAAGTTTGGCAAGTTTCGGGAAGCTTGGATAATGAGGGATATTGTGAGTCCAGTCAAAAAGAAAAAGGAAGCATTCAAAAGGGCTGGAAGGCTAGGAACAGACGAATCCCTTGAGGAATATAAAGACAGTTGAAAGGAACTTAAGCAAGGAGTCAGGAGGGCTAGAATGGGTCATGAAAAGTCATTGGCAAACAGGATTAAGGATAATTCCAAGGCTTTTTATACATATATAAAGAGCAAGAGGGTAACTATGGAAAGGGCTGGCCCACTCAAGGACAGAGAAGGGAATCTATGTGTGGAGCCAGAGGAAATGGGCGAGGTACTAAATGAGTACTTTGCATCAGTATTCACCAAAGAGAAGGACTTGGTGGATGATGAGCCTCGGGAAGGGAGTGTAGATAGTCTCAGTCATCTCATTATCAAAAAGGAGGAGGTGTTGGGTGTCTTGCAAAGCATTAAGGTAGATAAGTCCCCAGGGCCTGATGGAATCTACCCCAGAATAATAAGGGAGGCAAGGGAAGAAATTGCTGGGGCCTTGACAGAAATCTTTGCATCCTCATTGGGTACGGGTGAGGTCCCAGAGGACTGGAGAATAGCCAATGTTGTTCCTTTGTTTAAGAAGGGTAGCAAGGATAATCCAGGAAATTATAGGCAGGTGAGCCTTACATCAGTGGTAGGGAAATTACTAGAGAGGATTCTTCGGGACAGGATTTACTCCCATTTGGAAACAAACAAACTTATTAGCGAGAGGCAGCATGGTATTGAGAAGGGGAAGTCGTGTCTCACTAATTTGATTGAGTTTTTTGAGGAAGTGACAAAGATGATTGATGAAGGAAGGACAGTGGATGTTATCTACATGGACTTCAGTGAAGCCTTTGACAAGGTCCCTCATGGCAGACTGGTACAAAAGGTGAAGTCACACGGGATCAGAGGTGAGCTGGCAAGATGGATACAGAACTGGCTCTTTCATAGAAGACAGAGGGTAGCAGTGGAAGGGTGCTTTTCTGAATGGAGGGATGTGACTAGTGGTGTTCCGCAGGGATCAGTGCTGGGACCTTTGCTGTTTGTAGTATATATAAATGATTGAGGAAAATGTAGCTGGTCTGATTCGTAAGTTTGCGGACGACACAAAGGTTGGTGGAGTTGCAGATAGTGATGAGGATTGTCAGAGGATACAGCAGGATATAGATCGGTTGGAGACTTGGGCGGAGAAATGGCAGATGGAGTTTAATCCGGACAAATGTGAGGTAATGCATTTTGGAAGATCTAATGCAGGTGGGAAGTATACAGTAAATGGTAGAACCCTTAGGAGTATTGACAGGCAGAGAGATCTGGGCGTACAGGTCCACAGGTCACTGAAATTGGCAACGCAGGTGGATAAGGTAGTCAAGAAGGCATACGGCATGCTTGCCTTCATCGGTCGGGGCATAGAGTATAAAAATTGGCAAGTCATGCTGCAGCTGTACAGAACCTTAGTTAGGCCACACTTAGAATATTGCATGCAATTCGGGTTGCCACACTACCAGAAGGACATGGAGGCTTTGGAGATGGTACAGAAGAGGTTTACCAGGATGTTGCCTGTTCTGGAGGGCATTAGCTATGAGGAGAGGTTGGATAAAGTCGGATTGTTTTCACTGGAACGACGGAGGTGGAGGGGTGACATGATAGAGGTTTACAAAGTTATGAGCGGCATGGACAGAGTGGATAGTCAGAAGCTTTTTCCCAGGCTGGAAGAGTCAGTTACTGGGGGACATAGGTTTAAGGTGAGAGGGGCAAAGTTTAGAGGGGATGTGCGAGGCAAGTCCTTTACACAGAGGGTGGTGAGTGCCTGGAACTTGCTGCCGGGGGAGATGGTGGAAGCAGGTACGATAATGACGTTTAAGAGGCATCTTGACAAATACATGAATAGGATGGGAATAGAGGGATACGGTCCCCGGAAGTGCAGAAGGTTTTAGTTTAGGCAGGCATCAAGATTGGAGCAGGCTTGGAGGGCCGAATGGCCTGTTCCTGTGCTGTACTGTTCTTTGTTATTTGTGTCCTCCTTTGTGAAGACAGAACCAATGTATGTGTTAAATTGTTCTGCCATTTCTTTGTTCCCCATTCCAATTTCCCCTGTTTCTGACTGTAAGGGACCTACATTTGTCTTCACTAATCTTTTTCTCTTCACATATTTATAGAAGCTTTTACAGTCAGTTTTTATGTTCCCCGCAAGTTTACTCTCATACTCTATTTTCATCCACTTAATCAACTTCTTTGTCCTCCATTGCTGAATTCTAAACTGCTCCCAGTCCTCAGACCTGCTGCTTTTTCTGTCAATTTTATATGCCTCCTCTTTGGATCTAATACTATCCCTAATTTCTTTTGTCAGCCACTTTTCCGGTTTTATTTTTGTGCCAGACAGGAATGAATAATTGTTGCAATTCATGCACACGTTCTTTAAATATTATCCATTGCCGATCCACCGTCAACCCTTTTAGTAAAGTTCCCCATGGCCAACTCACGCCTCATACCTTCATAGTTTCCTTTATTTAGATTCAGAATCCTAGTTTCGGATTCAACTACTTCACTCTCCATCTTAATGGAGAATTCGATCATGTTATGGTCACTCCTCCCCAATGGACCCCGCAAGTGGCTTTTCGTTGTGCAGCGTTTCCAGGAGCACAGGCGTTGCGAGCGAGGAGTGAACAGCTGGGAAGTCAATTTCATCGGGAGTTTCGGTGGAGCAGGGACTGCTGGGTAAGTAGAAACCTATATATTTGGGCTGTTTCTGAACCAGAGACACTACTCTTGTAGTGTCTCCCACCCGCCCTCCTCCTCTTACCAAAAAAAAAGGACTCGGTTGTGTGTAGGTAAGGTAAGGCTTTTTCTATTTCTCTTCTTGTTTTATCGTGTGATTGGTTAAAAACTTGGGAATTTAGAATAGTGGGAATGGAGGTTAAGGCAGTTGAATGTTCCTCCTGCAGAATGTGGGAGGTAAGGGTCGCCAAGGGTGTCCCTGCTGACTGCATCTGCGGGAAGTGCACCCAGCTCCAGCTCCTCGAGGACCGCGTTAGGGAACTGGAGCTGGAGGAACTTCGGATCATTCGGGAGGCGGAGGGGATTATTGAGAGGAGTTATCGGGAGGCAGTCACACCTCAGGTAAAAGAAGTAGGTAGATGGGTTACCATCAGGGGAAGGAGAGGGAACCAGCAGGCAGTGCATGGATCCCCTGTGGCCGTTTACCTCAACAACAGGTATACCGATTTGGATACTTTTGGGGGAGACGACTTACCAGGGGTAGGCAATGGGATACAGGTCTCTGGCGCAGAGTCTGTCCCTGTTGCTCAGAAGGGAAGGGGTAAGAGGAGCAGAGCATTAGTCATTGGGGACTCCATAGTTAGGGGAACAGATAGGAGGTTTTGTGGGAACGAGAGAGACTCACGGTTGGTGTGTTGCCTCCCAGGTGCCAGGGTACGTGATGTCTCGGATCGTGTTTTTGGGATCCTCAAGGGGGAGGGGGAGCAGCCCCAAGTCGTGGTACACATAAGCACCAACGACATAGGTAGGAAGACAGATGGGGATTTAAGGCAGAAATGCAGGGAGCTAGGGTGGAAGCTTAGAGCGAGAACGAACAGAGTTGTTATCTCTGGGTTGTTGCCCGTGCCACGTGCTAGCGAAGTGAGGAATAGGGAGAGAGAGGAGTTGAACACGTGGCTGCAGGGATGGTGTAGGAGGGAGGGTTTTGGTTTCCTGGATAATTGGGGCTTGTTCTGGGGTAGGTGGGACCTCTACAAACAGGATGGTCTTCACCTGAACCAGAGGGGTACCAATATCCTGGGGGGGAGATTTGCTAGTGCTCTTCGGGGGGGTTTAAACTAATTCAGCAGGGGGATGGGAACCGAAATTGTAGTTCCAGTGTGCAGGATGTTGAGAGTAGTGAGGTCAGGGATAAGGTTAGAAGGACACAAGAGGGCACTGGCAAGCAAGAGCTTGGTTTAAAATGTGTCTACTTCAACGCCAGGAGCATCCGGAATAAGGTGGGTGAGTTTGCAGCATGGGTTGGTACCTGGGATCTCGATGTTGTGGCCATTTCAGAGACATGCGTAGAGCAGGGACAGGAATGGATGTTGCGGGTTCCGGGATTTAGATGTTTCACTAAGAACAGAGAAGATGGTAAAAGAGGGGGGGGTGTGGCATTGTTAATCAAGGAAAGTATTACAACGACAGAAAGGACGTTTGAGGACTCGTCTACTGAGGTAGTATGGGCCGAGGTTAGAAACAGGAGAGGAGAGGTCACCCTGTTGGGAGTTTTCTATAGACCTCCAAATAGTTCCAGAGATGTAGAGGAAAGGATAGCGAAGATGATTCTTGACAGGAGCGAGAGTGACGGGGTAGTTGTTATGGGGGACTTTAACTTTCCAAATATTGACTGGAAAACTATAGTTTGAGTACATTAGATGGGTCAGTTTTTGTCCAGTGTGTGCAGGAGGGTTTTCTGACACAGTATGTAGACAGGCCAACCAGGGGCGATGCCACATTGGATTTGGTACTGGGAAATGAACCCGGCCAGGTGTTAGATTTAGATGTAGGTGAGCACTTTGGTGATAGTGATCACAATTCGGTTAGGTTTAAATTAGCGATGGGCAGGGACAGGTATATACCGCAGGGCAAGAATTATAGCTGGGGAAAAGGAAATTATGATGCGATTAGGCAAGAATTAGGATGCATAGGATGGGGAAGGAAACTGCAGGGGATGGGAACAATCGAAATGTGGAGCTTATTCAAGGAGCAGCTACTGCGTGTCCTTGATAAATATGTACCTGTCAGGCAGGGAGGAAGTTGTCGAGCGAGGGAGCCGTGGTTTACTAAAGAAGTTGAAGCGCTTGTCAAGAGGAAGAAGAAGGCTTATGTTAGGATGAGACGTGAAGGCTCAGTTAGGGCGCTTGAGAGTTACAAGCTAGCCAGGAAGGATCTAAAGGGAGAGCTAAGAAGAGCAAGGAGAGGACACGAGAAGTCATTGGCGAATAGGATCAGGGAAAACCCTAAGGCTTTCTATAGGTATATCAGGAATAAACGAATGACTAGAGTTAGATTAGGGCCAATCAAGGATAGTAGTGGGAAGTTGTGTGTGGAATCAGAGGAGATAGGGGAAGCGTTAAATGAATATTTTTCGTCAGTATTTACAGTAGAGAAAGAAAATGTTGTCGAGGAGAATACTGAGATTCAGACTACTGGGCTAGATGGGATTGAGGTTCACAAGGAGGAGGTGTTAGCAATTTTGGAAAGTGTGAAAATAGATAAGTCCCCTGGGCCAGAAGGGATTTATCCTAGGATTCTCTGGGAAGCTGGGGAGGAGATTGCAGAGCCTTTGTCCTTGATCTTTATGTCGTCATTGTCGACAGGAATAGTGCCGGAAGACTGGAGGATAGCAAATGTTGTCCCATTGTTCAAGAAGGGGAGTAGAGACAGCCCTGGTAATTATAGACCTGTGAGCCTTACTTCGGTTGTGGGTAAAATGTTGGAAAAGGTTATAAGAGACAGGATTTATAATCATCTTGAAAAGAATAAGTTCATTAGCGATAGTCAGCACGGTTTTGTGAAGGGTAGGTCGTGCCTCACAAACCTTATTGAGTTTTTTGAGAAGGTGACCAAACAGGTGGATGAGGGTAAAGCAGTGGATGTGGTGTATATGGATTTCATTAAGGCGTTTGATAAGGTTCCCCACGTAGGCTATTGCAGAAAATACGGAAGTATGGGGTTGAAGGTGATTTAGAGCTTTGGATCAGAAATTGGCTAGCTGAAAGAAGACTGAGGGTGGTGGTTGATGGCAAATGTTCATCCTGGAGTTTAGTTACTAGTGGTGTACCGCAAGGATCTGTTTTGGGGCCACTGCTGTTTGTCATTTTTATAAATGACCTGGAAGAGGGTGTAGAAGGGTGGGTTAGTAAATTTGCAGATGACACTAAGGTCGGTGGAGTTGTGGATAGTGCCGAAGGATGTTGTAGGTTACAGAGGGACATAGATAGGCTGCAGATGGCAAATGGAGTTTAATGCGGAAAAGTGTGAGGTGATTCACTTCGGAAGGAGTAACGGGATTGCAGAATACTGGGCTAATGGGAAGATTCTTGGTAGTGTAGATGAGCAGAGAGATCTTGGTGTCCAGGTACATAAATCCCTGAAAGTTGCCACCCAGGTTAATAGGGCTGTTAAGAAGGCATTTGGTGTGTTAGCTTTTATTCGTAGGGGGATCGAGTTTCGGAGCCACGAGGTCATGCTGCAGCTGTACAAAACACTGGTGAGACTGCACCTGGAGTATTGCGTGCAGTTCTGGTCACCGCATTATAGGAAGGATGTGGAAGCTTTGGAAAGGGTGCAGAGGAGATTTACTAGGATGTTGCCTGGTATGGAGGGAAGGTCTTACGAGGAAAGGCTGAGGGGCTTGAGGTTGTTTTCGTTAGAAAGAAGGAGGAGGAGAGGTGACTTAATAGAGACATATAAGATAATCAGAGGGTTAGATAGGGTGGATAGTGAGCGTCTTTTTCCTCGGATGGTGATGGCAAACACGAGGGGACATAGCTTTAAGTTGAGGGGTGATAGATATAGGACAGATGTTCGAGGTAGTTTCTTTACTCAGAGAGTAGTAGGGGCGTGGAACGCCCTGCCTGCAACAGTAGTAGACTCGCCAACTTTAAGGGCATTTAAGTGGTCATTGGATAGACATATGGATGAAAATGGAATAGTGTAGGTCAGATGGTTTCACAGGTCGGCGCAACATCGAGGGCCGAAGGGCCTGTACTGCGCTGTAATGTTCTAATTCTAAAAAAAAACTCACTTACCCAGCTGCCACCTCGCTCCCCCTGTCGCCGCTGCAAAAAGAAACCTGCTTTTTCTGCTATTTCTATTCTGACTAGCATGTGGCACTGGTAGTAATCCTGAGATCACTACCTTTGAGGTCCTACTTTTCAACTTACTTCCTAACTCCCTATATTCTGCTTTTAGGACCTCATCCTTTTTTATACCTACGTCGTTTGTACCAATGTGTACTACCTCCCCCTTCAGAATGTCCTGCAACAGCTCTGAGACATCCTTGACTCTAGCACCAGGGAGGCAACATACTATCCTGGAGTCTCTTATGCGGCCGCGGAAACGCCTATCTATTCCCCTTACAATTGAATTCCCTATAACTATTGCATTCCAACACTTTTTACTCCTCCCCTGTGCAGCAGAGCCAACCGTGGTGCAAAAAATTGGGCTGTTGCTGCTTTCCCCTGAGAGGCCATTCACCCAACAGTATCCAAAGCAGTATAGCAGTATATCTGTTTTACAGGAGACTAGCCACAGGAGATTCCTGCACTGCCTGCATAGTCCTCTTGCTCTGCCTGGTGGTCACCCATTCCCTTCCAGCCTGTGGAGTCTGAGCCTGTGGGTGACCACCTCTCTATACGTGCTATCCACGATACTCTCCACCTTGCAGATGCTCCACAGTGTCCCCAGCCGCCACTCCAGCTCCGAAACCCGGGCTTCCAGGAGCTGCAACTGGAGACACTTCTTGCACACGTGCTGGTCCCAGGCACTGGAATTGTTCCTGGCTTACCACATAGAGCATGAGGACACCGCGGCTTTGAGCTCTTCTGCCATGACTTAACCCTTTAAATTAAACCTTTTGGAAGATGCTTAATATCAAATAATATCAATTACTCTCGGGCCCTTCGTCCCTGGTCCTCGTTACTACAGAACTCCCTAAAGAACACCTCCTACTATATATGAAAATAAACTGTAGACCTTTCTTACCTTAGTTACTAAGGCCCTTTGCTGGTCTCACTCAGTATCGCTCCTTCCTGCTGCCGCTGCTCTTTTGAACTGTGCCGGTCCCAATCAGCCTCACACATATCATATTATGGTCACTCATCCCTAAAGGTTCTTTTACAACAAGATTATTAACCCTTTCTCATTACATAATATTAGATCTAAAATAGCCAGTTCTCTAGTCGGTTTCTCAACATACTGCTCCAGAAAACCATCCCTAACACACTCCAGAAACTTGACCTCCACAGCATTAGTGCTCATTAGGTTTACCCAGTCTATATGCAGATTTAAGTCACCCATGATTACCCATGCGACATGAAGAATCATAGAACCATAGAAAAAGGAGGCCATTCAGCCCATCATGTCCATGCCGGCTGAAAAACTAGCTGCCCAATCTAATTCCACCTCCCAGCAACTAGTCAATAGCCTTGGAGGTTACAGCACTTTAAGTGCAAGAATTGAGGGTTTCTGCCTCCACCTGTGAATTCCAGACACCCACCACCCTCTGGGTGAAAAAGATTTTCCTCATGTCCCCTCTAATCCTTCTACCAATCACCTTAAATCTGAGCCCCCAGTAATTGACCTCTCTGCTAAGGGAAACAGGTCCTTCCTGTCTACTCTATCTAGGCCCCTCATAATTTTGTACACCTCAATTAAGTCACCTCTCAGCCTCCTTTGTTCTAAGGAAAACAACCCTAGCCGATCCAATCTTTCCTTATAGCTGCAACTTTCAAGCTCTGGCAACATTCTTGTAAATCTCCTCTACACTCTCTCCAGAGCAATTATGTCCTTCCTGTAATGTGGTGACCAGAACTGTATGCAATACTCCAACTGTGGCCGAACCAGCATTGTATACTGTTCCACAATTACATCCCTGCTTTTGTATTCTGTACCTCGGCCAATAAAGGAAAGCATTCCATATGCCTTCTTCACCACCTTATTTACTTGTCCTGCCACCTTTAGGGACCTGTGGACATGCACTCCAAGGTCTCTCACTTCTTCTGCTCCTCTCAATATCCTCCCGTTTATTGTGTATTCCCTTACTTTATTTGTCCTCCCCAAGTGCATAACCTCACACTTCTCAGGATTGAATTCCATTTGCCACTTTTCCGCCCACTCAACCAAACCATTGATATCATTCTGGAGTCTACAGCTATCCTCTTCACTATCAACTACACAACCAATTTTTGTGTCATCAGCCTCCCACATTTAAGTCCAAATCATTCATATATACTATAAACAGCAAGGGACCCAACTCTGAGCCCTGTGGAACGCCACTGGAAACAGCTTTCCATTCATAAAAACATCCGTCGACTACTACCCTCTGCTTCCTGTCACTGAGCCAATTTTGAATCCAACCTGCCACACTCCCCTGTATCCCATGGGCTTTCATTTTACTGACCAGTCTGCCATGTGGGACCTTGTCAAATGCCTTACTAAAATCCATGCAGACCACATCCCTCGTCCATCCTCCTTGTTACTTCCTCAAAGAATTCAATTAAGTTAGTAAGACATGACCATCCCTTAACAAATCCATGCTGACTATCCCTGATTAGTCCATGCCTTTCTAAGTGGCAGTTTATCCTGTCCCTCAGAAATGATTCAAATAATTTGCTCACCACCGAGGTCAGCCTGACGGGCCTATAATTATTTGGCCTATCCCTCACACCCTTTTTGAACAATGGTACAGCACTCACAGACCTCCAATCCTCTGGCACCTTTCCCGTATCTAGTGAGGATTTGAAGATGATCCTCAGTGCATCCGCTATTTCCTCACAGAATCACAGAATAATACAGTGCAGAAGAAGCCCTTCGGCCCATCGTGTCTGCACTGATGCATTAAAGACACCTGACCTGTCTACCTAATCCCATTTGCCAGCACTTGGCCCATAACCTTGAATGTTATGACGGGCCAAGTGCTCATCCAGGTACTTTTTAAAGGATGTGAGGCAACCTGCCTCTACCACCCTCCCAGGCAGGGCATTCCAGACCGTCACCACCCTCTGGGTAAAAAAGTTCTTCCTCAAATCCACCTTAAACCTCCCGCCCCTCACCTTAAACTTGTGACCCCTCATAACTGACCCTTCAACTAAGGGGAACAGCTGCTCCCTATCCACCCTGTCCATGCCCCTCATAATCTTGTACACCTCGATCAGGTCACCCCTCAGTCTTCTCTGCTCCAACGAAAACAACACAAGCCTATCCAACCTCTCTTCATAGCTTAAATGTTCCATCCCAGGCAACATCCTGGTGAATCGCCTCTGCAATGCAATCACATCCTTCCTATAATGTGGCGACCAGAATTGCACACAGCAGTCCAGCTGTGGTCATACCAAAGTTCTGTACAACTCCAACATGACCTCCCTGCTTTTATAATCTATGCCTCGATTGATAAAGGCAAGTGTCCCATATGCCTTTTTCAGCACCCTATTAACCTGCCCTTCTGCCTTCAGGGATCTATGGACAAACACGCCAAGGTCCCTTTGTTCCTCGGAACTTCCCAGTGTCAGGCCATTCATTGAATACTTCCGTGTCACATTCCTCCTTCCAAAGTGTATCACCTCACACTTTTCAGCGTTAAATTCTGCCACTTTTCTGCCCATTTGACCATCCCGTCTATATCTTCCTGTAACCCAAGACACTCAACCTCACTGTTAACCACTCGGCCAATCTTTGTGTCATCCGCGAACTTACTGATCCTACCCCCCACATAGTCATCTATGTCGTTTATATAAATGACAAACAATAGGGGACCCAGCACAGATCCCTGTGGTATGCCACTGGACACTGGCTTCCAGTCACTAAATGTCATCAGTCTGTCATCACTCTCTGTCTCCTACAGCTAAGCCAATTTTGAATCCACCTTATCAAGTTATCCTGTATCCCGTGTGCATTTGCTTTCTTGATAAGTCTCCCATGTGGGACCTTGTCAAAGGCTTTGCTGAAATCCATGTAAACTACATCAACTGCACTACCCTTATCTACACACCTGGTCACATGCTCAAAAAGTTCAATCAAATTTGTTAGGCATGACCTCCCTCTGACAAAGTCATGCTGACTATTCCTAATCAAATTTTGCCTCTCCAAGTGGAGATAGATTCTCTCCTTCAGAATTTTCTCCAATAGTTTCCCTACCACTGACGTGAGACTCACTGGTCTGTAGTTCCCTGGCTTATCTCTACAACCTTTCTTAAATAGTGGGACCACATTAGCTGTTCTCCAGTCCTCTGGCACCTCCCCCGTGGCCAGAGAGGAATTAAAAATTAGGGTCAGAGCCCCTGCAATCGCCACCCTCGCCTCCCACAGCATCCTGGGACACAAATCATCCAGACCTGGAGATTTGTCCACTTTTAAGCCTTCCAAAACCTCCAATACCTTGTCACTCCCTATGACAATTTGCTCAAGAACCTCACAGTCTCTCTCTCTAAGTTCTATATTGGCATCCTCATTCTCTTGGGTGAAGACAGATGTGAAGTATTCGTTGAACACCCTACCAATGTCCTCTGGCTCCACCCACAAATTTCCCCCTTGGTCCCTAATGGGTCCTTCTCTTTCCCTGGTTATCCTCTTCCCATTGATATACTAGAGAATATCTTGGGATTTTCCTTACTTTTACCAGCCAAAGCTTTCTCATATCCCCTCTTTGCTCTCCTAATTTCTTTCTTCAGCTCCATCCTACACTTTCTGTACTCCACTGATGCTTCCGTTGCTTTGCTCTCCTTGTATTTGCTAAGAGCCTCTCTTTTCCTTCTCATCGTACCCTAAATGTTTCTGGTCATCCATGGTTCTCTGGGCTTGTTGCTCCTACCTATTACCCGAGAGGGAACATGTTGGGCCTGTACCCTCCCCATTTCCTTTTTGAATGCCCCTAACTGCTCTTCTGTAGATTTCCCTACAAGTAACTCTTTCCAGTCTACCTTGGCCAGATCCTGCCTTATTTTACTGAAATTCGCTCTCCCCCAATCCAAAACCTTTTTTTGCAACTTGTCTATTTCTTTCTCCATAACAAGCTTAAATTGTACCATGTTGTGGTCGCTATCACCAAAATGCTCCCCCACCAACACATCAACCACCTGTCTGGCTTCATTCCCCAGAATTAGGTCCAGCACTGCACTCTCCCTTGTTGGATCCTCTACATATTGAGCTAAAAAGTTCTCCTGTATACATTTTAAGAACTACACTCCATCTAAGCCCTTAACACAATGACTATCCCAATTAATGTTGGGAAAGTTGAAATCACCAAATATAATTACCCTATTATTTTTACACACCTCTGTAAATTGCGCACATATTTGCTCCTCAATTTCCCGCTGACTATCTGGAGGTCTATAATAAACACCTAGCAATGTGGCTGTCCCTTTTTTATTCCTAAACTCTACCCATAAAGCTTCATTGGATGCCCCCTCCAAGATATCATCTCTCCTTACTGCAGTAACTGACTCCTTAACTAATATTGCAATGCCCCTCCTCTTTTACCCCCTCCTCTGTCCCGCCTGAAGATTCTATATCCCGGGATATTGAGCTGCCAATCCTGCCCCTCCCTCAACCATGTCTCCGTGATGGCTACTATATCACAATTCCACGTGTCAATCCTTGCACTTAACTCATCCGTTTTACCTGCAATACTCCTGGCATTAAAGTAGAGGCCTTCCATCCTGGTCTTACTCCTTTGAAACTTACTTCCGCTGTATTCCCTCTGACTTGTTCGCTTTCCTGCGTTTGGCTGTGTCCCTATTCTGCTAGGAGTCTGCAACCCCTCCCCCTGCCAAATTAGTTTAAACTCTTCCCAACAGCACTAGCAAACCCACCAGCAAGGATGTTAGTCCCCCTCTGGTTCAGATGTAGACCGTCCCGCTTGTACAGGTCCCACCTTCCCCAGAAACGGTCCCAGTGGTCCAGGAATCTAAAACCCTCCCTCCTACACCAACTCTTAAGCCACATATTCATCTGTTCTATTCACCTATTTCTATACTCGCTAGCATGTGGCACTGGGAGTAATCCAGAGATTACAACCCGAGAGGTCCTGCTTTTTAGTCTACTGCCTAACTCCCTGAATTCTTGATGCAGGACCTCATCCCTCTTTCTACCTATGTCATTGGTACCAACATGTACCAAGACCTCTGCTTCATCACCCTCCCCATTCCTCCCTGGCTTCCTTTAACAACCTGGGATGCAATCCATCTGGCCCTGGTGGTTTATCCACTTTCAAGCATGCCAGACCCTCTAGTACTTCCTCTCTCATTTTACTGATCGTAACTAATATTTCACATTTCTCCTCTTTTACTACAATGTTTGCAACATCCCTCTCTTTTGTGACGATAGAGGCAAAAAACTCATTAAGAACCCTGCCCACATCATCTGCATCCACATGTAATTTCCCTTGTATATCTCTGATAGGCCCTGCCCTTTCCTTAGTTATCAAAGAACAAAGAACAGTACAGCACAGGAACAGGCCTTTCAGCCCTCCAAGCCTGCGCCGATCATGATACCTGTCTAAACTAAAACCTTCTGCACTTCCGGGGTCCATATCCCTCTATTCCCATCCTATTCATGTATTTGTCAAGATGCCTCTTAAACATTGCTATCGTACCTGCTTCCACCACCTCCCCCGGCAGCAAGTTCCAGGCACTCACCACCCTCTGTGTAAAACACATGCCTCATACATCCCCTCTAAACTTTGCCCCTCGCACCTTAAACCTATGTGCCCTAGTAACTGACTCTTCCACCCTGGGAGAAAGCTTCTGACTATCCACTCTGTCCATGCCACTGATAACTTTGTAAACCTCTATCATGTCGCCCCTCCACCTCCGTCGTTCCAGTGAAAACAATCCGAATTTATCCAACCTCTCCTCATAGCTAATGCCCTCCAGACCAGGCAACATCCTGATAAACCTCTTCTGTACCCTCTCCATCTTTGGGTTTTCTTTGATTTTACCTGCCAATAGTTTTTCATGTCCTCTCTTTGCTTTTCTAATTTCCTTTTTTACTTCACCCCTGCACTTTCTATACTCCTCTAGACTTTCTAAAGTATTAAGTATTTTGTGATCGTCATAAGCTTTCTTTTTCTGCTTCAACAAAACCTGTAAGCCTCTAGATAACCAGGGGCCTCTAGATTTGGCTCTACCACCCTTTATCTTTGTGGGGACATGCCTACACTGTACCTTTAGAATCTCACTTTTGAATGCCTCCCACTGGTTTGCCACTGATGTTCCTTCAAGTAGCTGTATCCAGTGCACGTTTGCCAGGTCACCTCTCAGTTTCATAAAATTTGCTTTCCCCTAATTTAGAACTTGAACTCCTGTTTTATCTTTGTCCTTTTCCATGATTATGCTAAAACTAACTGTATTATGTTTGCTATCTCCAAAATGGCTACTTCATCCACTTCCCCAGCTTCATTACCGAAGTTTAAATCTAGAATTGTTCCCCCTCTCATTGGGCTGATTACGTGCTGGCTAAAAAAGTTCTCTTGAATGCAGTTCAAGAATTTTGTGCCCTCTGTGCCCTTCACACTGATTGTCTCCAAGTTGATATTGGGGTAGTTGAAATCCCCAACTATTATTGCGTCAGAAATTTGCCTACATATCTGTTCCTCTATCTCCCTCTCACTATTTGGGGGTCTATAGTACACTCCTAGTAGTATGGCTGCCCCTTTTTTATTTCTGATCTCCACCCATATGACCTCATTTGATGATTCATTTAGCATATCATCCCTCCTCAAAGCTGTTATTGATTCCTTAACTAATAATGCTACACCCCCTCCTTTTTTATCTCCCTCTCTGTCCCGCCTAAAAACTCTATATCCAGGGATGTTGAGCTGCCATTCTTTCCCCACTTTAAGCCAAGTTTCTGTTACAGCAACAATATTGTGTTGCCATGTGTCTGTCTGTGCCCTCAGCTCATCTGCTTTATTTACTATACTCCTTGCATTTAAATAAATACCTTTTAACACTGCCAAATTCCTGTGCTGCACACTTTCTAAGCTTTGCTTCTTCTGTCTTTCCAAGTTGCTCCCTAATTTTCTGCTTTCCGTTCCCAGGCCTGAAATTGTCCTATCTGAAACTGCCCTAAGGTTCACATCCCCCTGCCAAACTAGTTTAAACCATCTCCAACAGCACTAGCAAACCTTCCTGCAAGGATATTTATCCCAGTCCTGTTCAGGTATAGACCTGGCTTGTTCAGGTCCCACCTTCTCCAGAACCGGTCCCAATGTCCCAGAAGTCTGAAGCCCTCCCTCCTGCACCATCTCTCCAGCCATGCATTCATCTGGTGTATTCTCCTATTTCTATACTCATGAGCATGTGGCCTTGGGAGTAATCCGGAGATTACTGCCCTTGAGGTCCTGCTTGCTAATCTCTTTCCTAACTCCCTAAACTCAGCCTGCAGGACCTCATCCCTCTTTCTTCCTATATCATTGGTACCAAGGTGGACCACAACCTCTGGCTGTACACCCTCACCCTCCAGAATGCCCTGTAGCCACTCGGTGATATCCATGACCCCTGCACCAAGGAGGCAACATACCATCCTGGAATCACGTCTGCGACCACAGAAAAACCTTTCTGTTCCCATAACTATAGAATCCCCTTTCACTATTGCCCTCTTGTCCTTTCTCCTCCCTCCCTTACAGCTGAGCCACCCATGGTGCTCTGGTCATGACTCTGACTGCACTCTCCAGAGGAACCCTCTCTCCCATCGGTACTGAGAACTGAAACTGGGATGTTCTCCTAAAACTCCTGCACTACCAGCCTTGACCTTCTTGTCTGTCTGGCAGCTACCCAGTCCCTCTCTGCCTGTGCTCTCTTAAGGCTCGGGGTGACCACCTCCTGAAACGTGCTTTCCACTTACTTCACTAATCTCCTGATTAATGCCATGCCCCACACTACCACTACTGTTTGTTGGCCTATAAATAACTCCTACCAATGTTTATAAAAGCAAAATACCACAGACGCTGGAAATCTGAAATAAAGCCAAAAAGTGCTGGAAATACTCAGTAGGTCTGGCAGCATCTGTGGAGAGAGCAGCAAAGTTAACGTTTCAAGTCAGTGACCTTTCATCAGAACTGGCAAAGGTTAGAAATGTAAAAGGTTTTAAGCAAGTAAAGTGCAGGTGGGACAAATGAGAACAAAAGGGAAGGTGGTGATAGGACAGAGGGTCACAGATAATAACTGACAAAGAGGTCATGGGGCAAAGACAACAGTGTGTTAATGGTGTGTTGAAAGACAAAAAAAATTGAATGATGAAACAAACTAAAATAAAATGAAATAAAAATAAAAAATACAAAGTAAAACTAAAAATAAAAAGGGGGCCCCGTCATGCTCTGAAATTATTGAACTCAATGTTCAGTCCGGCAGGCTGTAGTGTGCCTAATCGGTAAATGAGATGCTGTTCCTCGAGCTTGCGTTAATGTTTACTGGAACACTGCAGCAATCCCAGGGCAGAGATGTGAGCATGAGAGCAGGGGTGGGTGTTGAAATGGCCAGCAACCGGAAGCTCAGGGTCATGCTTTCAGACTGAGCGGAGATGTTCCGTAAAGCAATCACCCAATCTACATTTGGTCTCAGCAGTGTAGAGGAGACCACATTGTGAGCAGCGAATGCAGTATACTACATTGAAAGAAGTACAAGTAAATCACTGCTTCACCTGAAAGGAGTGTTTGGGGCCTTGGATAATGAGGAGGGAGGAGCTAAAAGGGCAGGTAATACACCTCCTGTGATTGCTTGGGAAGGTGCTGTGGGCAGGGGATGACGTGGTGTCAGGGATAATGGAGGAGTGGACCAGGATGTCGCAGAGGGAACGATCCCTTCGGAATGCTGACAGGGGAGGGGAGTGGATGATGCGTTTGGTAATGGCATCACGCTGGATGTGGTGGAAATGGCGGAGGATGATCCTTTGGATATGGAGACTGGTGGGGTGGAAAGTGAGAACAAGGGGGACCCTGTTGCGGTTCTGGGAGGGAGGGGAAGGGGTGAGGGTAGAGGTGTGGGAAATGGGCCAGACACGGTTGAGGGCCCTGTCAACAACAGTGGGGGGGAATCCTCGGTTGAGGAAACAGGAAGACATATCAAAAGCGCTGTCGTGGAAGGTTGCATCATCAGAGCAGATCTGTTGGAGACGGAGAAACTGGGAGAATAGAATGGAGTCCTTATGGGAGGCAGGGTGTGAAGAAGTGTAGTCGAAGTAGCCGAGGGAGTGGGTGGGCTTATAATGAATATTAGTAGTCAGCCTAACCCCAGAGATGGAGTCAGAGAGGTCGGGGAAGGGAAGGGAAGTGTCAAAGATGGACCATGTAAAGGTGAGAGAAGGGTGGAAATTGGAAGCAAAGTTCATAAAGTTTTCCAGTTCGGGGTGGGAACAGGAAATGGCACCGATACAGTCATCAATGTACCGGAAAAAGAGTTGGGGGAGGGGGCCTGAGTAGGATTGGAACAAGGAATGTTCGACATATCCCACAATAAAACAGGCATAACTAGGACCCATACGGGTACCCATAGCAACACCTTTTACTTGAAGGAAATGAGTGGAGTTGAAGGAGAAGTTGTTCAATGTGAGAACAAGTTCAGCCAGGTGGAGGAGGGTGGCGGTGGATGGGGAATGGTTGGGCCTCTGTTCAAGGAAGAAGCGGAGAACCCTCAAACTGTCCTGGTGGGGGATGGAGGTGTAGAGAGATTGGACGTCCATAGTGAAGAGGAGGCGGTTAGGGCCAGGAAACTGGAAATTGTCAAAATGACATAGAGCGTCAAAAGAGTTATGGATGTAGGTGGGAAGAGACTGGACCAGGGGAGAAAAGTTAGAGTCAGGAGAGGAAGAAATAAGTTCAGTGGGGCAGGAACAGGCTGACACAATGGGTCTGCTGGGACAGCCCTGTTTGTGGATTTTGGGAAGGAGGTAAAAGCGGGCTCTCCAGGGTTGCGGGACTATGAGGTTGGAAGCTGTAGAGGGAAGATCTCCGGAGGAGTTGAGGTCAGTGACAGTTCTGTGGACAGTAGCTTGATGTTCCGTGGTGGGGTCCAGGAGGAGGTAGGAAGAAGTGTCTGAGAGTTGGCGCTCAGCCTCTGCAAGGAAGAGGTCGGTACGCCAGATATGAACAGCACCACCCTTGTCAGCAGGTTGGATGACAATGTCTGAGTTAGACCTGAGAGAACGGAGTGGAGCAGGTTCAGAGGGAGACAGGTTAGAGTGAGTGAGGGGGGGGGGGCGGGCAGAGAAATTGAGACGGCCGATGTCTCGCCGACAGTTTTCAATGAAAAGATCAAGAGTGGATAAGAGGCTAGAGGGAGGGGTCCATGTGGAGGGGAAATGCTGGAAGCGGGTGAATGGGTCTGCTGGTGGGGGGGAGGACTCCTTCCAACTAGAATGTGGCACTGGGAGTAATCCTGAGATTACTGCTTTGGAGGTCCTGCTTTTTATTTTCCTTCATAACTCCCTAAAATCTGTTTTCAGGACCTCATCGATATTCCAACCTATGTCATTGGTACCAATGTGGACCACAACCTCTGGATGTTCATCCTCCCCCAGAAGGATGTCCTGCAGCTGCTCCATGACATCATGATAGAATTCTCCATTAAGATGGAGAGTGAAGTAGTTGATTCCGAAACTAGGGTCCTGAATCTAAATAAAGGAAACTATGAAGGTATGAGGCACGAGTTGGCTATGGTAGATTGGGGAACTTTACTAAAAGTGTTGACGGTGGATAGGCAATGGACGATATTTAATGAATGTGTGCACGAGTTACAACAATTATTCATTCCTGTCTTGGCACAAAGATAAAACCAGAAAGGTAGCTCAACTGTGGCTTACAAAAGACATTGGGGATAGTATTAGATCCAAAGATGAGACATATAAAATTGCCAGAAAAAGCATCAAGTCTGAGGATTGGGAGCAGTTTAGAATTCAGTAAAGGAGGACAAAGAGGTTGATTAAGCAGGGGAAAATAGAGTAGGGGGAACATAAAAACTGACTGTAAAAGCTTCAAAAAATATGTGGAGAAACAGATTAGTGAAGACAAATGTAGATCCCTTACAGTCAGAAATGGGGGGAATTATAAAGGGGAACAAAGAAATGGCAGAACAATTAAACACATACTTTGGTTCTGTCTTCACAAAGGAGGACACAAATAACCTCCCAAAAATGTTAAGGAATCAAGGGTCTAATGAGAGGGAGGAACTGAAGGAAATCAGTATTAGTAAAAAAATTGTGCTAGGGAAATTAATGGGGTTAAAGGCTGACAAATCCCCAGGGCCTGATAATCTACATCCCAGTGTACTAAAGGAAGAGGCCCTGGAAATAGTGGATGCATTGCTGGTCATTTTCCAAAATTCGATAGACTCTGGTGCAGTTCCTACAGATTGGAGGCTGGCAAATATAACCCCATTATTTAAAAAAGGAGGGAGAGAAAAAACAGGGAATTACAGACCAGTTAGCCTTACATCAGTAGTGGGGAAAATGCGAGAGTCTATTATAAAGGATGTGATAGCAGAACACCTGGGAAGCATAAACGGGATTGGGCAAAGTCAGCATGGGTTTACGAAAGGGAAATCATGCTTAACAAATCTACTGGAGTTTTTTGAGGATGTAACTAGTAGAATAGATAAGGGTGAACCAGTGGATGTGGCGTTTTTAGATTTTCAGAAAGCTTTTGATGAAGTCCCACATAAGAGGTCAGTGTGCATAATTAAAGCACATGGGATTGGGGGTAATATACTGGCATGGATTGAGAATTGGTTGACAGACAGGAAACAGAGAGTAGGAATAAACGGGTCTTTTTCCGGGTGGCAGGCAGTGACTAGTGGGGTACCGCAGGGATCAGTGCTTGGGTCCCAGTTATTCACAATATATATTAATGACTTGGGTGAGGGAACTAAATGTAACATTTCCAAGTTTGCAGACGGCACAAAGCTGGGGGGGGGAAAGTGAGCTGTGAGGAGGATGCAAAGAGGCTCCAATGTGATTTGGACAAGTTGGGTGAGTGGGCAAATGCATGGCAGATGCAGTATAACGTGGATAAATGTGAGGTTACCCCCTTTGGTTGTAACAACAGAAAGGCAGATTATTATCTGAATGATGATAGATTGGGAAAGGGGGAGGTGCAATGAGACCTGGGTGTCCTTGTACACCAGTCGCTGAAAGCAAGCATTCAGTTGCAACAAGCAATTCAGAAGGCGAATGGTATGTTGGCCTTTATTGTAAGAGGATTTGAGTAAGGAGCAAGGATGTCTGACTGCAGTTATACAGGGCCTTGGTGAGACCACATCTGGAGTATTGTGTACAGTTTTGGTCTCCTTATCTGAAGAAGGATGCTATGGAGGGAGTGTAAAGAAGATTTACTAGGCTGATTCCTGGGATCGCAGGATTGATGTATGAGGAGAGATTGGGTCGACTAAGTCTCTATTCACTAGAGTTTAGAAGAATGAGAGGGGATCTCATAGAAACATATAAAATTCGAACAGGACTAGACAGGCTAGATGCAGGGAGGATGTTCCCGATGGCTAAGGAGTCCAGAACCAGGAGTCACAGTCTCAGGATATAGGGAATGCTATTTAGAACCGAGATGAGGAGAAATTTCTTCATTCAGAGGGTGGTAAACCTGTGGAATTCTCTACCACAGAAGGCAGTGGAGGCCATATCAATATATTCAAGAAGGAGATAGATATATTTCTTAATGCCAAAGGAATCATGGGATATGGGGAAAAAGCGGGAACAGGGTACTGAATTAGACGATCAGCCATGATCTTTTTTGAATGGCGGAGCAGGCCCGAAGGGCTGAATGGCCTACTCCTGCTCCTATTTTCTATGCTTCTATGTTTGACCTTCGCACCAGGGAGGCAACACACCATCCTGGAGTCACATTTACAGCCGCAGAAATGCCTGTCTGATCCCCTGACTATCAAATCCCCTATCACTATTGCATTTTCACTCTTCTTCCTTCCCTCCTGTGCAGCTGAGCCACTTTGCTCTGGCTGAATTCCCCCGAAGAACCATCACTCTCACCAGTATCCAAAATGGAAAACCAATTAGCAAGCAAGATAGACTCAGGGGACCCCTGCACTGACTGCCTGGTTCTCTTAGACTGCCTGTCCGTCACCCATTCCCTCTCTGCTTGCATGCTCCTAACCTGCAGTGTGACCACCTCCCTAAACATGCCATCCACATAGATCTCTGCGTCGTAGATGCACAACAGTAACTCCAGCTGCTGCTCGAGTTCTGAAACCCAGAGCTCAAGCTTCTGCAGCTGGTGACACTTCCTGCAGACTTGTTCATCTAGGACACATGGTGCGTCCATGACTTTCCACATACCGCAGGACGTACATTCCACTTGGCTGAGCTGACTTGCCATAACATAACTTTAAAAACCTTTTATTACAGTGAGAAGTAAAATAACATACATATAACTCACCAATCAACTTCTTCCCCTATACCGAAGAGAGAGGCAGCTACTGGAGGCTGAAAAAAGGTAGAAGAAAGAAGGAAAGGAGCCCTTCCCTCACAAACCAAATTCACACTTTACACTCTGTGCACTCAAATTTATTTTCTTCTTAATTTATAGTTCCCCTCCTTACTGAACTCCCTCAATTACCAAACTCCCTTCTTCACACTCTGCGCCTTCCAGCAATACTGAGAGTCCGCTGAATTTATACGCTGAAAACAATACTGTGTCAGCTCTGCTAGAGCTCTGCTAAAGCTCAGAAACCAGTTTAAGCTAGCTATCTAATTAACTAGCTTCAGCTACTCTCAGAGTGTTAGTTTAAAACTGCAAGAAACCGAATTTACCTCGTAACTGAAACAGGAATTTCAATTAATTGCCAGATGTAAACAAAACTTACCTTCCAGGACCGGAGTGGAGAGGAGCGGACCTGTGTGAGAGCAGTCCAGGCGCGCTGGAGTTTGAAAAAAAGTCAAGTGACATCACAGGAAAGCTGCAAGGTGATTGGTTGGTGAGTAGCAGCTGTTAGTGCCTGGAAATAGCTTTTAAAAAATCAGGGGAAAGTTCTTTTTTACAGTCAATGAAGTCCTTTTGAACTGTACTAACTGTTGTAATGTAGCACATCGCAAGCTCCCACAAACAACAATGAGATAATGACCAGATAATCTGTTTTTCAGAGATGTTGGTTGAAGGATAGATACTGTCTAGGACACGGGGGAGAACTCCCCTGCTCTTCCTAGAAATAGTGCCATGGGATCTTTCACATCCTCCTGAGAGGGCAGATAGGGGTGGACCTTGGTTTAAGGAGTCATCTGAAAAGAGAGGCAGCTGTGTTGCTATTGTATCAGCTC
Organism: Heterodontus francisci; assembly: GCF_036365525.1. NCBI lineage: Eukaryota > Metazoa > Chordata > Chondrichthyes > Heterodontiformes > Heterodontidae > Heterodontus > Heterodontus francisci. The sequence continues at coordinate 29,763,241 of NC_090392.1, read as the reverse complement.
ATGCTGTAATCTGTTGACAAGCAGATGATATCATAACTTGAATAAATTGCAGCTGGGCCATTGCTCTGACACAACTCACAGGGAGCTCATTGTATTATTATAGCCTCCTCCCATATTGACAGTGAGACATTATTTGAATGGCTACAGGCTCCATCTCAAGTAGGTTCTTTTTTTAAACCTACCGTATAAGTGATAAGGTTAGTACTATAAAGTGTGTTTTTTTTAATTAGTGTAATTTATTAAGGACTTTAGATTGTAGTGGGTAGTGTTTGGAGTAGAACAAGGCCCATAGCGTAATTAGTATTTTTTAATTAAAGGGAGTAACTATGTAATCTAAAGGTAAATCATGACAGGAGAGCTCAGCCCCGTGATATGCTCCTATTGCGCTATGTGGGAAATCAGGGACGCTTCCAGTGTCCCTGACAACCATGTGTGCAGGAGGTGTGTCCATCCACAGCTACTGGCTACATGCATTATGGAGCTGGAGTTGCGGGTGGATTCACTGTGGAGCATCTGCGATGCTGAGGATGTCGTGGATAGCATGTTTAGTGAGGTGGTCACACCGCAGGTAATGGCTGCACAGGCAGAAAAGGGATGGGTGACCACCAGGCAGAGCAGTAGGCATAGGTAGGTAGTGCAGGTGTCTGCTGTGGCCAACCCCCTCTCTAACAGATATACCGCTTTAGATACTGTTGGGGGGGATGGCCGCCTAGGGGAAAGCAGCAACAGCCAAGTTCATGGCACCACGGAGGGCTCTGTTGCACAGCAGGGGATGAAAAAGACTGGGAGAGCCATAGTGATAGCATTGTAAGGGGAACAGACAGGCGTTTCTGTGGCCGCAAATGAGACTCCAGGATGGTATGTTGCCTCCCTGGTGCTAGGGTCAAGGATGCCTCGGAGCGGTTGCAGGACATTCTGAAGGGGGAGGGTGAACAGCCAGTGGTCGTGGTACTTGTCAGTACCAATGACATAGGTAGAAAAAGGGATAAGGTCTTGCAAGGTGAATTTAAGGAGTTAGGAGCTAAATTAAAAAGCAGGACCTCAAAGGTAGTAATCTCAGGATTACTTCCTGTGCCACATGTTAGTGAGTATAGGAACAGGAGAATAGACCAGATGAATGTGTGGCTGGAGAAATGGTGCAGGAGGGAGGGATTTAGATTCCTGGGACATCGGGACCAGTTCTGAGGAAGGTGGGACCTGGACAAGCAGAACAGGTTACATCCAGGCAGGACCGGAACTGATGTCCTCGCAGGGGCGTTTGCAAGTGCTGTTAGGGAGGATTTAAACTAGAATGGCAGGGGGATGGGAACCTGAGCAGGGAGACTGAGGAGGAGGACACAAAGGTTGGTGGAGTTGCAGATAGTGATGAGGATTGTCTGAAGATACAGCAGGATATAGATCGGTTGGAGACTTGGGTGAGAAATGGCAGATGGAGTTTGATCCGGACAAATGTGAGGTAATGCATTTTGGAAGGTCTAATGCAGGTGGGAGGTATACAGTAAATGGCAGAACCCTTAGGAGTATTGACAGGCAGAGAGATCTGGGCGTACAGGTCCACAGGTCACTGAAAGTGGCAATGCAGGTGGATAAGGTAGTCAAGAAGGCATACGGCAAGCTTGCCTTCATTGGTCGGGGCATAGAGTATAAAAACTGGCAAGTCATGTTGCAGCTGTACAGAACTTTAGTTAGGCCACACTTAGAATTCTTTTGGGCCTCCTTATCTCGAGAGACAATGGATACGCGCCTGGAGGTGGTCAGTGGTTTGTGAAGCAGCGCCTGGAGTGGCTATAAAGGCCAATTCTGGAGTGACAGGCTCTTCCACAGGTGCTGCAGAGAAATTTGTTTGTTGGGGCTGTTGCACAGTTGGCTCTCCCCTTGCGCCTCTGTCTTTTTTCCTGCCAACTACTAAGTCTCTTCGACTCGCCACAATTTAGCCCTGTCTTTATGGCTGCCCGCCAGCTCTGGCGAATGCTGGCAACTGACTCCCACGACTTGTGATCAATGTCACACGATTTCATGTCGCGTTTGCAGACGTCTTTATAACGGAGACATGGACGGCCGGTGGGTCTGATACCAGTGGCGAGCTCACTGTACAATGTGTCTTTGGGGATCCTGCCATCTTCCATGCGGCTCACATGGCCAAGCCATCTCAAGCGCCGCTGACTCAGTAGTGTGTATAAGCTGGGGATGTTGGCCGCTTCAAGGACTTCTGTGTTGGAGATATAGTCCTGCCACCTGATGCCAAGTATTCTCCGAAGGCAGCGAAGATGGAATGAATTGAGACGTCGCTCTTGGCTGGCATACGTTGTCCAGGCCTCGCTGCCGTAGAGCAAGGTACTGAGGACACAGGCCTGATACACTCGGACTTTTGTGTTCCGTGTCAGTGCGCCATTTTCCCACACTCTCTTGGCCAGTCTGAACATAGCAGTGGAAGCCTTACCCATGCGCTTGTTGATTTCTGCATCTAGAGACAGGTTACTGGTGATAGTTGAGCCTAGGTAGGTGAACTCTTGAACCACTTCCAGAGCGTGGTCGCCAATATTGATGGATGGAGCATTTCTGACATCCTGCCCCATGATGTTCGTTTTCTTGAGGCTGATGGTAAGGCCAAATTCATTGCAGGCAGACGCAAACCTGTCGATGAGACTCTGCAGGCATTCTTCAGTGTGAGATGTTAAAGCAGCATCGTCAGCAAAGAGGAGTTCTCTGATGAGGACTTTCCGTACTTTGGACTTCGCTCTTAGACGGGCAAGGTTGAACAACCTGCCCCCTGATCTTGTGTGGAGGAAAATTCCTTCTTCAGAGGATTTGAACGCATGTGAAAGCAGCAGGGAGAAGAAAATCCCAAAAAGTGTGGGTGCGAGAACACAGCCCTGTTTCACACCACTCAGGATAGGAAAGGGCTCTGATGAGGAGCCACCATGTTGAATTGTGCCTTTCATATTGTCATGGAATGAGGTGATGATACTTAGTAGCTTTGGTGGACATCCGATCTTTTCTAATAGTCTGAAGAGACCACGTCTGCTGACGAGGTCAAAGGCTTTGGTGAGATCAATGAAAGCAATGTAGAGGGGCATCTGTTGTTCACGGCATTTCTCCTGTATCTGACGAAGGGAGAACAGCATGTCAATAGTCGATCTCTCTGCACGAAAGCCACACTGTGCCTCAGGGTAGACGCGCTCGGCCAGCTTCTGGAGCCTGTTCAGAGCGACTCGAGCAAAGACTTTCCCCACTATGCTGAGCAGGGAGATTCCACGGTAGTTGTTGCAGTCACCGCGGTCACCTTTGTTTTTATAGAGGGTGATGATGTTGGCATCGCGTATGTCCTGGGGTACTGCTCCCTCGTCCCAGCACAGGCATAGCAGTTCATGTAGTGCTGAGAGTATAGCAGGCTTGGCACTCTTGATTATTTCAGGGGTAATGCTGTCCTTCCCAGGGGCTTTTCCGCTGGCTAGGGAATCAATGGCATCACTGAGTTCCGATTTGGTTGGCTGTATGTCCAGCTCATCCATGACTGGTAGAGGCTGGGCTGCATTGAGGGCAGTCTCAGTGACAGCATTCTCCCTGGAGTACAGTTCTAGGTAGTGCTCAACCCAGCGGTCCATCTGTTTGCGTTGGTCAGTGATTATGTCCCCCGATTTAGATTTGAGGGGGGTGATCTTCTTGATGGTTGGCCCAAGAGCTCTCTTCATGCCATCATACATTCCTCTGATGTTTCCGGTGTCTGAGGCCAGCTGAATATGACTGCATAGGTGTTGCCAGTAGTCGTTTGCGCAACGCCTAGCTGTTCTTTGTGCAGTACTTCTGGCTGCTTTAAGTGCTGCGGATGTTAAATCGCTGGGGGCTTTCTTGTAGTTCAAAAGTGCAATGCGCTTAGCGGCTATGACAGGTTCCAGCTCTTCATTATGAGATTGAAACCAGTCTGCATTTCTCTTCGCACTTTTGCCGTAGGTGGTCAAAGCTGACTCATAGATGGCGTCTCTGATGTGGGCCCACTTGGTCTCAGCATCCCCTGTGGGAGTGTTTTGAAGGGCTGTTACAAGTGAATTTAGAAATTTTTGTAACAGCTGTGGGTGAGAAATTCTGCTCGTGTTGATGCGCGGGTGGCCCTTCTGCTTGGAATGATGCAACTTCTTTGGTCTGAGTCTAACCTTGCTGCACACCAGGGAGTGGTCGGTGTCGCAGTCCGCACTGTGGAAGCTGCGTGTGATTTGAACACTGTTTAAGGCGGCTCGCCTTGTGACAATGAGGTCTAGCTGGTGCCAACGACGTGATCTTGGGTGCCTCCATGAAACCTGGTGACAGGGTTTAGTGTGAAAGAACGAGTTGGTGATGCAGAGGTTATGATAGGTACACAACTCAAGCAGTCTCTGCCCGTTCTCATTCATCCTTCCAACGCCATAGCGCCCAAGGCAGGAGGGCCATGAGTCATGGTCGGCCCCAACCCTGGCATTAAAGTCCCCCAGCAGGAATAGGTGTTCGGTGTTGGGGATGCTGCTAATGATGTTATGGAGTTGTTCATAGAACTGGTCTTTAGCTTCAGGTGCGGAACAGAGTGTTGGAGCATAGATGCTGAGTAGGTGTACTGGACCAGAGGTGGTGAGCAGTCGGATGGACAGTATGCGTTCCGAGCCATTTGAGGGAGGCTCTATCATGCTGAGCAAGGAGTTTCTGATGGCGAAGCCCACTCCATGCTGTCTTGGTTCTTCAGGATCCCTGCCCTGCCAGAAGAAGGTGTAGTCTTGCTCTGCTAGAGAGCCACTCGCGGGGAGGCGAGTCTCCTGAAGTGCTGCAATGTCCACATTGAGCCTACTGAGCTCGTTGTTAATGATGGCGGTCTTCCGAGAATCGTTGATTTGTGTAAGGTCTTCCGACAGGCCAGGACACATAGTTCTGACGTTCCAGCTTGCAAAGCGAAGGGCTGGTACCTTCTTTCCTTTTTTCATGTTGTTTGGTGTGGTGTATCAGTCCACCTTTCGGGCAATGACCCTGAGCTCCAAGCACCCATTGAAGCAGGCAGACTGTGGCGGGACAGAACCTTATTGACCGGGGGCTGCCCGGTTTGAGGCGGGCGGTAGCTGTCCAGTGAGGTGCAATGACCTCTCCCACCGACAAAGGCAACCCGTGGCGCCCAGTTTCTACGCCAATTTATCTGGACTTATAACCCGTAACTGCTGCCTTCCGTGTTGTTTCAGTCGCTGTGAGGCAACTATGGAGTGACCTCTCCATGGCGCATGCCTGGGCAAATTTATGGAGGTTGAGAGTTGCCCAGTCGTCAAAACCCCCCTCTCGGCCTTTCTGGTGGGGTCCAAAGGAGTGCAGGACACGACGTCTGGCACCAGTATGGCTGCAGGAACTGCCGGAAACATGCCAAAGGTGACACATGACCGCCTACGGGGTTCCGCTCCGCTTTTACTCACAACGCTACTCCACCTTTCCCTTTTTGTCTGTCCTTCCTAAATATTGAATACCCTTGGATGTTCAGTTCCAATCCTTGGTCACCCTGCAGCCATGTCTCCGTAATCACAACTATATCGTGTCCATTTACATCTATTTGCACGGTTAATTCACCTACCTCTTTGTGAATACTCCACGCATTGAGACACAATGCCTTTAGGCTTGTCTTTTTAACATTCTTAGTCATCTGAGCATTATTTTGCACTATGGCCCTATTTGTTTCTTGCCCTTGATTTCTATGCCTTGCACTTTTGCCTTTTTGTTTCCTGTCTTTCGTTTCTATCCTTGTTTCCTCAAAGAACAAAAAGAACAAAGAACAGTACAGCACAGGACCAGGCCATTCGGCCCTCCAAGCCTGCCTAAACTAAAATCTTCTGCACTTCTGGGGACCGTATCCCTCTATTCCCATCCTATTCATGTATTTGTCAAGATGCCTCTTAAACGTCGCTATCGTACCTGCTTCCACCACCTCCCCCGGCAGCAAGTTCCAGGCACTCACCACCCTCTGGGTAAAGAACTTGCCTCGCACATCCCCTCTAAACTTTGCCCCTCGCACCTTAAACCTATGTCCCCTAGTAACTGACTCTTCCACCCTGGGAAAAAGCTTCTGACTATCCACTCTGTCCATGCCACTCATAACTTTGTAAACCTCTATCATGTCGCCCCTCCACCTCCGACGTTCCAGTGAAAACAATCCGAGTTTATCCAACCTCTCATCATAGCTAATGCCCTCCAGACCAGGCAACTTCATGGTAAACCTCTTCTGTACCCTCTCCAAAGCTTCCACGTCCTTCTGGTAGTGTGGCGACCAGAATTGCACGCAATATTCTAAGAGCGAAGTCCAAAGTACGGAAAGTCCTCATCAGAGAACTCCTCTTTGCTGACGATGCTGCTTTAACATCTCACACTGAAGAATGCCTGCAGAGTCTCATCGACAGGTTTGCGTCTGCCTGCAATGAATTTGGCCTAACCATCAGCCTCAAGAAAACGAACATCATGGGGCAGGATGTCAGAAATGCTCCATCCATCAATATTGGCGACCACGCTCTGGAAGTGGTTCAAGAGTTCACCTACCTAGGCTCAACTATCACCAGTAACCTGTCTCTAGATGCAGAAATCAACAAGCGCATGGGTAAGGCTTCCACTGCTATGTTCAGACTGGCCAAGAGAGTGTGGGAAAATGGCGCACTGACACGGAACACAAAAGTCCGAGTGTATCAGGCCTGTGTCCTCAGTACCTTGCTCTACGGCAGCGAGGCCTGGACAACGTATGCCAGCCAAGAGCGACGTCTCAATTCATTCCATCTTCGCTGCCTTCGGAGAATACTTGGCATCAGGTGGCAGGACTATATCTCCAACACAGAAGTCCTTGAAGCGGCCAACATCCCCAGCTTATACACACTACTGAGTCAGCGGCGCTTGAGATGGCTTGGCCATGTGAGCCGCATGGAAGATGGCAGGATCCCCAAAGACACATTGTACAGCGAGCTCGCCACTGGTATCAGACCCACCGGCCGTCCATGTCTCCGTTATAAAGACGTCTGCAAACGCGACATGAAATCGTGTGACATTGATCACAAGTCGTGGGAGTCAGTTGCCAGCATTCGCCAGAGCTGGCGGGCAGCCATAAAGACAGGGCTAAATTGTGGCGAGTCGAAGAGACTTAGTAGTTGGCAGGAAAAAAGACAGAGGCGCAAGGGGAGAGCCAACTGTGCAACAGCCCCAACAAACAAATTTCTCTGCAGCACCTGTGGAAGAGCCTGTCACTCCAGAATTGGCCTTTATAGCCACTCCAGGCGCTGCTTCACAAACCACTGACCACCTCCAGGCGCGTATCCATTGTCTCTCGAGATAAGGAGGCCCAAAAGAAAAGAGGAAATCAATACAATAGTGAGGAAGGATATTAGCTCAGAGAATCCTGATGTGGAATCTGTAGGGGTGGAGCTAAGAAACATCAAGGGGCAGAAAACATTGGTGGAGGTTGTATATAGACCCCCAAACAGCAGTGGTGATGTTGAGGATGGCATTAAACAGGAAATTAGAGACACATGCAATAAGGTGCAACTGTAATTATGGGTGTCTTTAATCTACACATAGATTGGGCAAACCAAATTAGCAATAATACTGTAGAGGAGGAATTCCTGGAGTATATATGTGATGGTTTTTTGGACCAATATGTTGAGGAACCAACCAGAGAACAGGCTATCCTAGACTGGGTATTATGTAATGAGAAAGTTAACAATCTTGTTGTATGGGGTCCCTTGGGGAAGAGTGACCATAACATGGTAGAATTCTTCATTAAGATGGAGAGTGAGAGAGTGGATTCCGAGACTAGGGTCCTGAATCTAAGTAAAGGAAACCATGAAGGTATGAGGCGCGAGTTGGCTATAATAGATTGGGGAACGTTACTTAAAGGGTTGACAGTGGAGAGGCGAGCATTTAAAGAGTGCATGGATGAATTACAACAATTCTTCATTCCTGTCTGGTGCAAAAATAAAACAGGAAGGGTGGCTCAACCGTGGCTGACAAAAGAAATTAGGGATAGTATTAGATCCAAGGAGCAGAAAGATAAAATGGCCAGAACAAGCTGCAAACCTGAGGATTGGGAGCAGTTTAGAATTCAGCAAAGGAGGACAAAGGGATGAAAGAACAAAGAACAAAGAACAGTACAGCACAGGAACAGGCCATGAGGCCCTCCAAGCCTGCGCAGATCTTGATGCCTGCCTAAACTAACACCTTCTGCACATCCGGGGCCCGTATCCCTCTATTCCCTTCCTATTCATGTATTTGTCAAGATGTCTCTTAAACATCGCTATCGTATCTGCTTCCAACACCTCCCCCGGCAGCAAGTTCCAGGCACTCACCACCCTCTGTGTAAAAAACTTGCCTCGCACATCCCCTCTAAACTTTGCCCCTCGCACCTTAAACCTATGTCCCCTAGTAACTGACTGTTCCACCCTGGGAAAAAGCTATGACTATCCACTCTGTCCATGCTGCTCATAACTTTGTAAACCTCTATCATGTCACCCCTCCACCTCCATCGTTCCAGTGAAAATAATTGATTAAGAAGGGGAAAATAGAATATGAGAGTAAACTTTCAGAGAACATAAAAACTGACTGTAAAAGCTTCTATAGATATGTGAAGAGAAAAAGATTAGTGAAGACAAATGTGGGTCCTTTACAGTCAGAAATGGGGGAATATATCATGGGGAACAAAGAAATGCCAGACCGATTAAATACATACTTTGGTTCTGTCTTCACAAAGGAGGACACAAATTACCTCCCAGAAATGTTGGGGAACATAGGGTCTAGTGAGAGGGAGGAACTGTATGAAATAAGTATTAGTAGGGAAATGGTGTTGGGGAAATTGATGGGATTGAAGGCCGATAAATCCCCAGGACCCTATAATCTACATCCCAGACTACTTAAGGAAGTGGCCCCAGAAATACATGTCCAGCATGTCCAGCTGGCGAGCCTGAATGCAGGCCATGTGCATCTGCGTTAAGTTGTTCTTGAAGGGGTAGCTGAAAGCCTGCTCCAAGGTCTGCTGTGACAAGGCTTCCCCGGGACCCTTCATGCAATTGGCAGGTTTAGACTGAAGCAGAAAAACCAGTATAACTGGCCTCGGGAGCCAAAGTTAACCACGGCAAGAGCAAGGCCATGTTCGTTGGGAAGTGGGCTGACCGACCCTTTGTCCCCTTCACCGTCAGGTCAGACTATCTGAAGGTGCTGGGGATATGGTTCGGAAGGGCCGGGGCGTGCACCAAAACCTGGGAGGAACGAGTAGCCAAGGTACAACAAAAGTTGAGCATGTGGGGGCAGCGATCTCTCTCCATTGTGGGTAAGAACCTGGTCATCAGGTGCGAGGCGCTCATGGTGTTGCTGTACGTGGCGCAGGTCTGGCCCATACCCCCTCCTGCACTGTGGCGGTCACCCGAGCCATTTTCCGCTTCATCTGGGGATCTAAAATGGACCAGTCCGGAGGGACACGATGTTCAAATCTCTGGATAAGGGCGGGAAAAATGTACCCAACGTGGCCCTCATCCTGATGACCACCTTTGTGTGCGGCTGCATCAAGCTGTGTGTAGACCTCCAGTACGCAAACTCCAAGTGTCACTACGTGCTGAGGTTCTATCTGTCCCCGGTGTTGCGAAGGATGGGTCTGGTCACATTGCCGCGGAACGCTCCATGCAGTTGGACCGTGCCGTACCACCTATCTTTCGTGGAGCAGTTTCTGCGGGAAAACACCTTTGACCAACGATCCATCAGGCAGTGGTCTGCACGGAATGTCCTCAAGGCCCTATGGGAAAAGGAGACGGGGGATCCTGTCAGATGGTTCCCCGAGCAGACCGCCAAAGTCAATTGGCGGAATGCCTCATCACCAGAACTTTCAAACAAGCACCAAGATGTAGCTTGGTTGGTGGTGAGAAGGGCCCTCCCCGTCAGATCCTTCCTGCACGCCCGAAGTCTCGCCCCCTCCGCGCAATTCCCCCGCGGTGGCTGTGGTGAGGAAGAGACGGTTGCCCACCTCCTCCTGGAATGTGTCTTTGCAAAGCAGGTGTGGAAAGAGATGCAGTGGTTTTTGACGAGGTTCATCCCAAGCAGCTCTTTAACACAGGAGTCTGTGCTCTCCGGGCTGTTCCCAGGGACACACACCGAGACAAACATTAACTGCTGCTGGAGGACTATCAATTCGGTGAAAGACGCCCTTTGGTCTGCCCAAAACTTGCTCGTCTTCCAGCGCAAAGAGTTGTCCACGACCGAATGTTGCAGACTGGGACATTCCAAGGTCCAGGACTACGTGCTGAGGGACGCACTAAAGCTTGGGGCAGCCGCAGCAAAGGCTCAATGGGGAAAGACCACAGTGTAAGGTCCCCCCACCAAGCTAAACGGAGGGGCTGGATCCATGGGAAACCCCTCGAACTATATCGGAAAATTTTCATTTGCTGTAAAATGTAAAAATGTTAATGGCATGACAAATGAAATGGAAGTTGTGAGGCAACTCATGATTGTATTGAAGGAAACTGATCTCCCTTGCAATGTTTGTATTTTATGGTGCTGTTTGAAACTGGCAATGTAATTTTTACAGATTTTTATGAATAAAGTATAGTTTGGAAATTTGGCTCAGCAAGAGGCTGAATTTTCTGAATCAGAGCAGTGGTGGGGGAAGGGCAGTAAACTGATCAGTTATTTTAAATATCACAACAGAGCCGGGTTGAGTAATTCTGTTGAGTACATCAATGACCTTTCGGTGAACGGCAACATCTGGAATGATCAGGTCAGACATTTGATATCTCTATTTGACAGGCTGGCCAAATTTACTCTTCTCATAAACCTGGCAACGATTGAGTTTTCCAAGGCCAAAGTTACTTCTTAATGATAGATGGTGGGTCAAGGTCAAGTGTCACCAAGGTTCAGGCGATAATAGACTTTCCAGTGTCCAAGACGAAGAAAGAAGTGTTACAATTTCTGGGTATGTGTTGGTTCTACAGGAAATTTGTCCTTAATTTCAGCACAGTAGTCACCTCATTGAGAAACTTGCTAAAGAAAAAATGTGAAGTTTGTGTGATCAGAGTCGTGCCAAATAGCATTTGAGAAGTTCAAGGCCATTTTGATAAAGGAGCCAGTTCTTGCAGCCCCAGATTTTAATAAGCCATTCACGGTGGCTGTTGATGACAGTGATGTTACCTGCACAGTATGTAATAGACCAGATCATCTGTTTTATTGATGTTGATGAAGGGATAAATATTGGCCAGGACACTGGGGATAACTGCCTTGCTCTTCTTTAAAGTAGTGCCACAGGATCTTTTACATCCACCCAAGAGGTAAGACAGGGTGTTATTTTAATGTTTCATGTGAAAGACGACACCTTTGACCGTGCAGCACTCCCTCAGTACTGCACCGGAGTGTCAGCCTTGATTTTTCTTTGATGTAAAAACAAGAAATGCTGGAAATACTCAGTAGGTCTGGCAGCATCTGTGCAGAGAGAAGCAGAGTTAACGTTTCAGGTCAGTGACCCTTCATCAGAAATGGCAGATATTAGAAATGTAAAAGATTTTAAGCAAGTAAATGCAAGTCATCCACTAACAAAGGAGAAAAGGTGCAAAAATGTAACAGTTGGTAACAGGATATCAGTTTTCTGCTATCTTCAAGAAATCAAGGAGGCAAAGCTGATCTATTTGACATATATCTGGAATATTGGGCGGCAAAGTGGCGCAGTGGTTAGCACAGCAGCCTCACAACTCCAGTAACCCGGGTTCAATTCTGGGTACTACCTGTGCGGAGTTTGCAAGTTCTCCCTGTGACCGTGTGGGTTTTCGCTGGGTGCTCCTGTTTCCTCCCACAGCCAAAGACTTTCAGGTTGATAGGTAAATTGGCCATTGTAAATTGTCCTTAGTATCGGTAGGGGAATTGAGGGAAGGTGGGGATGTGGTAGGTTTATGGGATTAATGTAGGATTAGTATAAATGGGTGGTTGATGGTCGGCACAGACTTGGTGGGCCGAAGGGCCTGTTTCAGTGCTGTATCTCTAAATAAATAAATAAATATTAATCACAAATTCACAGAATTGTTACCGCGCAGAAGGAGGACGTTTAGCCCATTATGTCTGCACCGGCTCTCCAATGAGCGTTTCACCGAGTGTCACTCATCTGCCTTCTCCCAGTAACCCTGCACATTCTTCCTTTTCCTTCCTAATGGTCTAATTCCCTTTTGAATGCATCTATTGAACCTGCCTCCACTACACTCTCAGACAGTGCATTCCAGATCTTAACCACTTTCTGCATGAAAATGTTTTCCCTCATGTCACTTTTGCTTCTTTTACCCATTACTTCCAATCTGTGCCCTCTCATTCTTGATCCTTTCACAAGTGGGAACAGGTTCTCCATATCTAGTCTGTCCAGACCCCTCATGATTTTAATCCCTCTATCAAATCTCCTCTCAGCCTTCTCTTCTCCAAGGAAAACAGTCCCAACTTCTCCAATCTATCTTCATAACTGAAGTTCCTCATCCCCGGAATCATTCTCATGAATCTTTTCTGGCCTCACCCTAACACCTTCATATCCTTCCAAAAGCAGTGCCCAGAACTAGATGCAATACTCTAACTGAGGCTGAACTAGTGTCTTATACAAGTTCAACAGAACTTTCTTGATCTTGTACTCTATGCCCCGATTAATAAAGCCCAGGACACTGTATGCTTTAATAACCACGCTCTCAACCTGTCCTGCCACTTCAATGACTTATGCACATATACAAACAGGTCCCACTGCTCCTGCACTCCCTTGAGAATGGTATCCTTTGTTCTATAATGTCTCTCCATGTACTTCCTACCAAAATTAATCACTTCACATTTCTCTGCATTGAACTTCATCTGCCACCTGTCTGCCTATTCCACCAACTTGTCAATGTCCTTTTGAAGTTCTACACAATCCTCCTCACAGTTCACAATGCTTTCAAGTTTCGTATCATCTGCAAATTTTGAAATTGTGCCTTGTACACCAAAGTCTAGGTCATTAATACTTGTCAAGAAAAGCAAGGGTCCCGGCACTGATCCCTGGGGAACTCCACTACAAACCGTCCTCCAGCCCGAAAAACATCCATTAACCACTGCTCTTTGTTTCCTGTCACTCAGTCAATTCCATATCCATATTGTTACTGTCCCATTTATTTGATGAGGTATAACTTGCCCGTCTAAGAGAAGACCAAAGTACGGAAAGTCGTCATCAGGGAACTCCTCTTTGCTGACGATGCTGCATTAAAATCTCACACTGAAGAGTGTCTGCAGAGACTCATCGACAGGATTGCAGCTGCCTGCAACAAATTTGGCCTAACCATCAGCCTCAAGAAAACGAACATCATGGGACAGGACGTCAGAAATGCTCCATTCATCAATATTGGCGACCACGCTCTGCAAGTGGTTCAAGAGTTCAACTACCTAGGCTCAACTATCACCAGTAACCTGTCTCTCGATGCAGAAATAAAGCGCATGGGAAAGGCTTCCACTGCTATGTCCAGACTGGCCAAGAGGGTGTGGGAAAATGGCACACTGACACAACACAAAAGTCTGAGTGTATCAAGCCTGTGTCCTCAGTACCTTGCTCTACGGCAGCGAGGCCTGGACAACGTATGTCAGCCAAGAGCGACGTCTCAATTCATTCCATCTTCGCTGCCTCTGGAGAATCTTTGGCATTAGGTGGCAGGGCCGTATCTCCAACACAGAAGTCCTCGAGGCAGCCAACGTGCCCAGCATATACACCCTACTGAACCAGTGGCGCTTGAGATGGCTTGGCCATGTGAGCTGCATGGAAGATGGCGGGATCCCCAAGGACACACTGAACAGCGAGATCGTCACTGGTTTCAGACTCACCGGCCGTCCATGTCTCCGCTTTAAAGACGTCTGCAAACGTGACATGAAGTCCTGTGACATTGATCACAAGTCGTGGGAGTCAGTGCCAGCGATCGCCAGAGCTGGCGGGCAGTCATAAAGGCGGGGCTAAAGTGTGGCGAGTCAAAGAGACTTAGCAGTTGGCAGGAAAAAAGACAAAGCGCAAGGGGAGAGCCAACTGTGTAACAGCCCCGACAACCAATTTTATCTGCAGCACCTGTGGAAGAGTCTGTCACTCTAGAATTGGCCTTTCTAGCCACTCCAGGCGCTGCTTCACAAACCACTGACCACCTCCAGGCGCTTACCCATTGTCTCTCGAGACAAGGAGGCCAAAGAAGAAGAAGAACTTTGCTCACAAGTCTGTTGTGCGGCTCTGTATCAAATGCCTTTTGGAATTCCTATCCAGTTACAGGGATTATTAACATCAACTGAAATAAATCCCAACTGTTACAATGAACATGGTTCAGCAGAATCCAACTCCTGCAGTCACTTGTGAACTTGACTGAGTGACTGAGTGAATGACTGAGTGAATCCCTTCCCATACACAGAGCAGGTGAATGGCCTCTCCCCAGAGTAAGTGTGTTGGTGTTTCATCAGATCACTTCTGCTCTTAAAGCTCTTCTCACAGTCAGAATATTTAAAAGATCAAATATTTGGGCGGCACAGTGATGCAGTGGTTAGCACTGCAGCCTCACAGCTCCAGGGACCCGGGTTCAATTCAGGGTACTGCCTGTGCGGAGTTTGCAAGTTCTCCCTGTGACCGTGTAGGTTTTTGCTGGGTGCTCCGGTTTCCTCGCACAGCCAAAGACTTGCTGATAGGTAAATTGGCCATTGTAAATTGCCCCTAGTGTAGGTAGGTGATAGGGTATATGGGATTACTGCAGGGTTAGTATAAATGGGTGGTTGTTGGTCGGCACAGACTCGGTGGGCTGAAGGGCCTGTTTCAGTGCTGTATCTCTAAACAAAATAAATCTCTTATCAGTGTGAGCAAGTTGCCGTTTTTTAAAAATTCTTTCATGGGATGTGAGCATTACTGGCTAAGCCAGCATTTGTTGCCAATTCCTAATTGCTCGAGAAGGTGCTGGTGAGCTGCCTTCTTGATCTACTGCAGTCTCTCTGGTGCATGCACAACCACAGTGCTGTTAGCAACGGAGTTCCAGAATTTTGCTCCAGTGACAGTGAAGGAACAGTGGTGATATATATGCAGTTATACAGTTATACAGGGCATTGGTGAGACCACATCTGGAGTACTGTGTACAGTACTAGTCTCCTTATTTAAGGAAGGATATCAATGCACTGGAAGCTGTTCAGAGAAGGTTTACTAGACAAATACCTGGAATGGGTGCGTTGATTGAAATATGTAAGATTCTGAGGGTTCTTGACAGGGTGGATGTGGAAAGGATGCTTCCCCTTGTTGGAGAATCTTGAACTAGGGGTCACTGTTTAAAAATAAGGGGTTGCCCATTTATGAGGAGAAATTATTTCTCTCCGAGGGCCCTGAGTCTTTGGAACTCACATCCTCAAAAGGCAGTGGAAGCAGTCTTTAAATATTTTTAAGGCAGAGGTAGATAGTGTCTTGATCAGCAAGGGGGTGAAATGTTATTGTGGTAGGCGGGAATGTGGAGTTGAGGTTACAATCAGATCAGCCATTATCTTGTTGAATGACGGAGCAGGCTCAAGGGGCTGAGTGGCCTCCTCCTGCTCCTAATTCGTATTTTCCTATATTTCCAAGTCAGTGTGGTTGGGAACTTGCAGATGGTGATGATCACATGCGTTTGCTCCCCTTGTCTTCTACGTGGAAGAGATTGTGGGTTTGGAAGGTGCTGTCGAAGGAGGCCTGCAGTGTATCTTGTAGATTGGTACACACTGCTGTCACTGTGCGTCAGTGGCGGAGGCAGAAACTGTTTAAGATGGTGGATGAGGTGCCGATCATGTGGTCTTCTTTGTCTTAGATGGTGTTGAGCTTTCTGATGAGTGTTGTTGGAGCAGCACTCATCCAGGCAAGTGGAGAGTGTTGCTGAAAATAGACACATGTTATCGAAGCTTTTTGTCTTGCACTCATTAGGACAATCTGCAAGAATAACCAATGTAAGGGAAAACAACAACTTATGTTGCATGAGAAGAGAGTGCTGATTGGTTGGCAAGTGAACTCTGATTGGATGCGGCATTGCCATGGTGAATGCACCAGTTTATGGTGACTGACAGTTAACTGCCAAGCTTTGTTTGAAATTTAAACCAGGCAGCTTGACTCTGATTGGTCAAGGCATTGCCCTGAGGAATGAACCAGCGAATGGCTGTCACTTATTTTGTTCAGCTAAAACAGGCGCAATGTCTGGACACATTCTTTCTGTCTGCACAGAACAGGACCCTGTATATTGATATATGTAGCTTCCAGTATGAGCAAATGCCCTTAACAGATTTCTCAACTCATACATCATTTGACTCCTCCATTTCAAAGGTTCTCTATCACATTCTACTGCAAACCTACCTTCACTGGTCTATACACGTGTTGGGATTCTTACAGTTCCACGTGCTATAAGATTGGTCTTATCAGCTAACTGGTAAATAGGGCCTGAGCCAATTTTCACCATACAAGCTTGATGCTGAAATAGGACATCCTGTGTGACAATGACTACCCTGATCAGATCATTTCTCGCTATATAATCGCGCAAACTTATGAATGAGCCTAAGGCCATCTTTTTCGGCACTGAAAAGTGCCCAGTCTACCTCAAATTACCCTGGAAGGATAATGTATCCCAAAAGTTTGAGCAACAGTTAAAGCTAGCTGTTTCACGCTCATTCTGTGCAGTAGCAACACATGTGGTGTTGGTCACTAACAGGATGCTGCCGTCAAGCCAAAAAGCTGGTCTGCCTGTAGCAACAAATGAGTAATGTGATATATGAATTTCAATGCCAGTGTGATGCTAGGTATATAGGCCATACGTCCCAGTGACTGGCGGATCGTATCAAATAACATGTCCCTTCTGCTGTTGGCAACGGGCAAGGTATGGGCAGTACCCAACGAGCCCGTGCTTGCAAAGCTCAAAACACAGTGTCCAACATTCGATGAGATTCTGTGATTGGACAATATTTGCTAAATAATCCACAGTGTGCTAAGAATTACGCTGACAACCAATTTAAGATTGTTAGTAGGGCTCACAGTATGGCGCATTTGTGAGCACTGGAAGCTACATATATTAATATACAGGGCCCTGTTCTTTGCAGACAGAAAGAATATGTACAAACATTGCACCTGTTTCAGCTAAACAAAATAAGTGAAAGCTAGATCATTTCTCAGGGCAATGCCTTGAGCAATCAGAGTCAAGCTGCCTGGTTTAAATTTCAAACAAAGCTTGGGAATTAACTGTCAGTCACCGTAAACTGGTGCATTCTCCATGGCAACGCCTCATCCAATCAGAGTTCACTTGCCAATCAATCAGCACTCTCTTCTCCTGCAGTAGAAGTTGTTGTTTTCGCTTACATTGGTTATTCTTATGATTGTCCTGATGAGTGCAAGATGAAAAGCTTCAATAACATGTGTCTACTTTCAGCAATATTCAACTTCTGTATTAATAAATAACTACAAGAGGAGATTATTCTATCACACTCCTAACTTGTGCATTGTAGATGGTGGACAAACTTTAGGGAGTCAGGAGGGTGAGTTACTCACCACAGAATTCCCAGCTTCTGACCTGCTCTTGTAGCCACAGTATTTATCTGGCTGCTCCAGTTCAGTTTCTGGCCAATGGTCATAGAGTTATACAGCACAGAAACAGGCCCTTCGGCCCATTGTGTCTGTGCCAGCCATCAAGCACCTGACTATTCTAGTCCCATTTTCCAGCACTTGGTCCATAGGCTTGTATGCTATGGCGTTTCAAGTGCTCATCTAAATACTTTTTACATGTTGTGAGGGTTCTTGCCTCTACCACCCCTTCAGGCAATGTATTCCAGATTCTAACCACCCTCTGGGTGAAAATATTTTTCCTCAAGTGCCCTCTAAACCTCCTGCTCCTTACCTTAAATCTATGCCCCCTGGTTATTGACACCTCCGACAAGGGAAAAAGTCTCTTCCTGTCTAACCTATCAATGCCCCTCATAATTTTGTATACTCAATCATGTCATTCTTCTCTGTTCTAAGGAAAACAACCCTCGCCTTTTCAGTCTCTCATCATAGCTGAAATGCTCCAGCCCAGGCAACATCCTGGTGAATCTCCTCTGCACCCTCTCCAGTGCAATCACATCCTTCCTATAGTGTGATGCCCAGAACTGTACACAGTACTCCAGCTGTGGCCTAACTAGCATTTTATACAGATCCAGCACAACCTCCCTGCTCTTATATTCTATGCCTATATTCCATGGTAACCCCCAGGATGTTGATAGTGGGGGATTTAATGATGGTAACGCTTTTGAATGTCAAGGGGAGATGGTTATATTGGTCAGATGGTGGGATAACTGAGTGAATCCCTTTCCACACGCGGAGCATGTGAATAGCCTCTCCCCAGAGTGTGTTGGTGTTTCATCAGATAATTTCTGCTTTTAAAGCTCTTCTCACAGTTAGAACATTTAAATGGTCTCTTATCAGTGTGAACATGTTGGTTTTCAGTGAGGTGGGATGAATGAGTGAATCCTTTCCACACTCCGAACATGTGAACAACCTCTCCCTAGTGTGAATGCACTGTTGTCTCAGAAGGTTCGATGAATGACTGATCCCTTCCCACACAAAGAGGTGACTGAAAACTCCCCAGTGGGAATTTGCTGGTGTCTCTCAAGGTTGGATGATTGATTGAATCCCTTTCCACACATGGAGCAAGTGAACGGCCTCTCCCCAATGTCAGTGCGCTGGTGAATTTCCAGCTTGGATGGGTAATTGAATCCCTTCCCACATTTCCACAGTTTCTCTGTGGGCTGGGTGTCCTTGTGCCTCTCCAGGTTGGATGATCAGTCCATACACAGAACACGTGTACACTTACTGCACACTGTGAATGGTGTGTTGTTTCTTCAGGCTGTGTAACTGGTTAAAACATTTCTCATTCTATATTAAAAGGCCAATGATATTCAGCTCCTGATGTATTGAGTGAATCTGTCAGATTTTGATGTGATGTTTCGTTTGAGTTTCCCGTCTACAAATTCTCCCATTGTAATATCCTGTAAAAGGAGTTTTCAGCAGTTAGTCCATGATAGAAATTCAGAGCAAACAATTCTAGTTTTCTTTTTATAATTCATTCATGGAATGTGGCCATCACTGGAAAAGCCAATGTTTGTTGTCCATCTCTAATTAGCCTTGAGAAGGTGATGGTGAGCTGCCTTCCAAACCATGTGGTGTAGGTACTCCCATAGAGCTGTTGGAGAGGGAGTTCTAAGACTTGGATCCAATGATGATGAAGCAATACTAATATATTTCCAAGTCAGGACGGTGTGTGACTTGGAGGTGGTGGCGTTCCCAAGTGTCTGCTGCCCTTGTTCTTCTAGGTGGCGGAGGTCGTGGATTTGGAAGGTGCTGTTGAAGGATCATTGATGAATTGCGACACTTCATCTTGAAGTGTTAACATTGTGCACCAGTGATGGAGGGAGTGAATGTTTAAGGTGGTGGATGGGGTGTTGATCAAACCAGCTGTTTGTCCTGGTTGATGTCGAGCTGCTTGTTGGAGCTGCACTCATCCAGGTAAGTGGGGAGTATTCCATCACACTGCCTTGCAGATGGTGGATAGGCTTTGGGAAGTCAGGAGGTGAGTTACTCACCACAGAATTCCCAGCCTCTAACCTGCTCTTGTAGCCACAGTGCTTAAGTGGCTGGTTAGTTATGTTTCAGGTCAATGATAACCTCAAGGATGTTGTTGGTGGGGGTTTCAGTGATAGTAATGCTGTTGAACATCAAGGTGAGATGGTAAGTTTCTCTCTTATTAGAGATAGTAATTGCCTGGACTTGTATGGTGCAAATGATACTTGCCATTTATCAGCCCAAGCCTGAATGTTGTCCAGGGCATTCTGCCTGCAGGCATGGACTGCTTCAATATCTGAGGAGTTTCACATCATACTGAACAAAAGAACAAAGAACAGAACAGCACAGGAACAGGCCATTCGGCCCTACAAGCCTGCGCCGATTGTGATGCCTGTCTAAATTAAAACCTTCTGCACTTCCGGGGTCCGTATCCCTCTATTCCCATCCTATTCATGTATTTGTCAAGATGCCTCTTAAACGTCGCTATCGTACCTGCTTCCACCACCTCCCCCGGCAGCAAGTTCCAGGCACTCACCACCCTCTGTGTAAAAAACTTGCCTCACACATCCCGTCTAAACTTTGCCCCTCGCACCTTAAACCTATGTCCCCTAGTAACTGACTCTTCCACCCAGGGAAAAACCTTGTGCATCAGCAGTGAACCTCCCCACTTTTGACCTTATGATGAAAGGAAGGTCATTAATGAAGCAGCTGAAGATGGTTGGCCCTTGGACACTGCCCTGAGGAAATCATGTGGGGCCGAGGTGATTGGCCTCCAACAACTACAACCATCTTCTTTTGTGCTAGGTGTGATTGTAACCAGTGGCAATTCCCCCCACCCATGCACCTCCCCCCCTCCCCACCCCAATTCCCACTGGTTTCAATTTTGTTCGGGCTCCTTGATGCCACCCTTGGTGAAATGCTACCTTGATGTTAAGGGCAGTCACTCTCAACTCTTTTGAATTCTCTACCCCAGAGGCTCAGTCATTGAGTATGTTCAAAATAGAGATCGATAGATGTCTAGATATTAAAGATATCAAGGGATATGGGGATAGCACGGGAAAATTACGTTGAAATAGAAGATCAGACATGAAATGGTTAAATGGCGGAGCAGACTTGAGGAGCTGGATGACCTACTCCTGCTCCTATTTCTTATGTTCCTATTCTTACTTCCCCTCTGGAATTCAGATCTTTTGTCCATGTTTGAGCCAAGGTTGTAATGAGATCTGCAGCCAAGTATGCTGGCAGAACCCAAACTTAGCAGTGGTGAAAAGGTTATTGGTGAGTCAGAGGCCAGAATTGGAAGAACACAGAGTTCATAAAATCATAGAAAGACACAGCACAGTGAGAGGCCATTCAGCCCATTGTGCCCGCGCCAGCCCTTTGAAAGTGCTGTGCAATTTATCCCCACTCTCCTATCTATGGTCCCTACAAGTTTTTCCAATTCAACTATTCATCCTTTTGAAACTTACTATTGAATCTGCTTCCGCCACCCTTTCAGGCAGTGTATTCCAGATCACAACAACTCACTGCATAATGTCTTCCCCCAAGTTGCCTGGGTTCTTTTGCCAATTAATTTAAATCTGTGCCGTTTGCTTACCGACCCTTCTGACACTGGAAATAGTTTCTCTTTAGCAAGAGGGCTGTCTGGCTGGGAGAGATCACAGAGATAGGGAGATGCGAGGCCATGGAGGAAATTGAACAAAAGGACCAATATTTTAAAGGCTGATGCCACCAGACATCTTCCCCAGTACAGAATGCAACTCACTACTAACAGAAACAATGTTTTTCTTACTGATAAATATGTAGAAAGGTGATACATAATGAGGGGGCAAACAATCTCTGTATCTTTAACTAACAGCACCATGGATATAGCGAAATGAATGACCTGATCAACTTCACACTGAAGTGACTGAAACTCAGCAAAGGAACTCCAGGAGAACAAAATACTGACAAACGTTAAACAGTTTTGTTGTGTTACGACCGAAGCAGGAGGAGTGCACTGTCTTTTCTAGTTCCACTTTCTCCAGAGGTCACAACATATATATACATTTTTTAGAAATATTTACCCAGTTACCAATGCAGTCAATCACATACTCTTTATCCCAGAATAAAATACATCAACCAGATTTCTTTAATAAACAACAAAATTATCAGTTTATCATAAAAAAAAGACTTAACCAGTAACAAAGCAAAGCATTAGGGCTTTGCCCTAGGCGGCACAGTGGCGCAGTGGTTAGCACCGCAGCCTCACAGCTCCAGGGACCCGGGTTCGATTCCTGGTACTGCCTGTGTGGAGTTTGCAAGTTCTCCCTGTGTCTGCGTAGGTTTTCTCCGGGTGCTCCGGTTTCCTCCCACAAGCCAAAAGACTTGCAGGTTGATAGGTAAATTGGCCATTATAAATTGTCACTAGTATAGGTAGGTGGTAGGGAAATATAGGAACAGGTGGGGATATGGTAGGAATATGGGATTAGTGTAGGATTAGTATAAATGGGTGGTTGATGTTCGGCACAGACTCGGTGGGCCGAAGGGCCTGTTTCAGTGCTGTATCTCTAATCTAATCTAACACACAGATAGATGAATATGAAAGTTTCCCTTTTTAAATTCCACACACACAAACTCATACACACACAGTGAAAAAATTACAAATATTTGATCTGCAAAAAAAAAACAAAAAAAATACTTTGGCCAAATATTTGTGAATTCTTGAAGAAAAAAAGTGAAGACATGGAAAAATTAGAATTAGAATATTACAGCGCAGTACAGGCCCTTCGGCCCTCGATGTTGCGCCGATCATCTGACCTACACTATTCCATTTACATCCATATGTCTATCCAATGACCACTTAAATGCCCTTAAAGTTGGCGAGTCTACTACTGTTGCAGGCAGGGCGTTCCACGCCCCTACTACTCTCTGCGTAAAGAAACTACCTCTGACATCTGTCCTATATCTTTCACCCCTCAACTTAAAGCTATGTCCCCTCGTGTTTGCCATCCTCATCCGAGGAAAAAGACTCTCACTATCCACCCTATCTAACCCTCTGATTATCTTGTATGTCTCTATTAAGTCACCTCTCCTCCTCCTTCTCTCTAACGAAAACAACCCCAAGTCCCTCCCTTTCCTCGTAAGACCTTCCTTCCATACCAGGCAACATCCTAGTAAATCTCCTCTGCACCCTTTCCAAAGCTTCGACATCCTTCCTATAATGCGGTGACCAGAACTGCACGCAATACTCCAGGTGCGGCCTCACCAGAGTTTTGTACAGCTGCATCATGACCCCGTGGCTCCGAAACTCGATCCCCCTACTAATAAAGGCTAACACACCATATGCCTTCTTAACAGCCCTATTAACCTGGGTAGCAACTTTCAGGGATTTATGTACCTGGATACCAAGATCTCTCTGCTCATCTACACTACCAAGAATCTTCCCATTAGCCCAGTACTCTGCATTGCTGTTACTCCTTCCAAAGTGAATCACCTCACACTTCTCCGCATTAAACTCCATTTGCCATCTCTCAGCCCAGCTCTGCAGCCTATCTATGTCCCTCTGTACCCTACAACACCCTTCGACACTATCCACAACTCCACCGACCTTCGTGTCATCCGCAAATTTACTAACCCACCCTTCTACACCCTCATCCAGGTCGTTTATAAAAAATGACAAACAGCAGTGGCCCCAAAACAGAACCTTGCGGTACACCACTAGTAACTAAACTCCAGGATGAACATTTGCCATCAACCACCACCCTCTGTCTTCTTTCAGCTAGCCAATTTCTGATCCAAAGCTCTAAATCACCTTCAACCCCATACTTCCGTATTTTCTGCAATAGCCTACCGTGGGGAACCTTATCAAACGCCTTACTGAAATCCATATACACCACATCCACGGCTTTACCCTCATCCACCTGTTTGGTCACCTTCTCGAAAAACTCAATAAGGTTTGTGAGGCACGACCTACCTTTCACAAAACCGTGCTGACTATCACAAATGAACTTATTCTTTTCAAGATGATTATAAATCCTGTCTCTTATAACCTTTTCCAACATTTTACCCACAACCGAAGTAAGGCTCACAGGTCTATAATTACCAGGGCTGTCTCTACTCCCCTTCTTGAACAAGGGGACAACATTTGCTATCCTCCAGTCCTCCGGCACTACTCCTGTCGACAATGACGACTTAAAGATCAACAACAACGGCTCTGCAATCTCCTCCCTGGCTTCCCAGAGAATCCTAGGATAAATCCCATCTGGCCCAGGGGACTTATCTATTTTCACTCTTTCCAAAATTGCTAACACCTCCTCCTTGTGAATCTCAATCCCATCTAGCCTAGTAGGCTGTATCTCAGTAATCTCCTCGGCAACATTTTCTTTCTCTATTGTAAATACTGACGAAAAATATTCATTTAACGCTTCCCCTATCTCCTCTGATTCCGCACACAACTTCCCACTACTATCCTTGATTGGCCCTGTTCTAACTCTTATCATTCGTTTATTCCTGATATACCTATAGAAAGCCTTAGGGTTTTCTTTGATCCTATCTGCCAATGACTTCTCGTGTCCTCTCCTTGCTCTTCTTAGCCCTCCCTTTAGATCCTTCCTGGCTAGCTTGTAACTCTCAAGCGCCCTAACTGAGCCTTCACGTCTCATCCTAACATAAGCCGCCCTCTTCCTCTTGACAAGCGCTTCAACTTCTTGAGTAAACCACGGCTCCCTCGCTCGACAACTTCCTCCCTGCCTGACAGGTACATACTTATCAAGGACACGCATTAGCTGCTCCTTGAATAAGCTCCACATTTCGTTTGTGCCCATCCCCTGCAGTTTCCTTCCCCATCCTACACATCCTAAATCTTGCCTAATCGCGTCATAATTTCCTTTCCCCCAGCTATAATTCTTGCCCTGCGGTATATACCTGTCCCTGCCCATCGCTAAGGTAAACCTAACCGAATTGTGATCACTATCGCCAAAGTGCTCACCTACATCTAAATCGAACACCTGGCCGGGTTCATTACCCAGTACCAAATCCAATGTGGCATCGCCCCTGGTTGGCCTGTCCACATACTGTGTCAGAAAACCCTCCTGCACACACTGGACAAAAAATGTCAGTTGTCCCTTTTTAGTCTGGTGTACCAAATACGCATAGACAGCTGTCACTGGATTTTCTAGAGCAGTTGTTCTCAGGTAACATTGAGGATCAGTTTTACAGACTTTTTAGGAGAAATGCAGATTCATAGAGTCATACAGCATCGAAACAGGCCCTTCAGCCCACCGCATCCATGCTGACCATAATGCCTATCTATACTAATCCCATCTGCCTGCCTTAATTCCATATCCCTCTATGCCTTGCTCATTCAAGTACCTGTCCAGATGCCTCTTAAATGTTGCTACTGTTCCTGCCTCCACCACCTCCTCAGGCAGTTCATTCCAGATACCCACTATTCTTTGTGTGAAAAATGTACCCCTTTGATCCCCTTTAAACCTCCTCCCTCTCACCGTAAATCTATGCCCTCTAGTTTTAGTAACCCCTACCATGGGAAACAGACTCTGGCTATCTATACTGGGTACTGCCTGTGTGGAGTTTGCAAGTTCTCCCTGTGTCTGCATGGGTTTTCTCCGGGTGCTCCGGTTTCCTCCCACATGCCAAAGACTTGCAGGTTGATAGGTTAATTGGCCATTATAAGTTGCCCCTAGTATAGGTAGGGAAATATAGGGACAGGTGGGGATGTGGTAGGAATATGGAATTATGTAGGATTAGTATAAATGGGTGGTTGATGGTCGGCACAGACTCGGTGGGCCGAAGGGCCTGTTTCAGTGCTGTATCTCTAAAACTAAACATACTATCTATGCCTCTCATTGTTTTATATACCTCTATCATGTCCCCTCTCAGCCTCCTTTGCTCCAGGGAAAACAGACCCAACCTATCCAATCTCTTTTTATAACTCAAGCCCTCCAAACCAGGCAACATCCTTGTGAATCTTTTCTGCACCCTCTCTAGCTTAATCACATCTTTCCTGTAGTGCGGCGACCAGAACTGCACACAGTATTCCAAATGCGGCCTAACCAACGTCATGTACAACTGTAACATGACGTCCTAACTCTTGTACTCAATGCCTCGGCCAATGAAGGCAAGCATGCCATATGCCTTCTTCACCACCCTGTCTACCTGTGTTGCCACTTTCAGGAACTATGTACTTGCACCCCAAGGTCTCTCTGCTCAACAACACTCCCCAGGGCCTTGCCATGCACTGTTTATGTCCTGCCCTGGTTTAACTTCCCAAAATGCATCACTTCACACTTGTCTATGTTAAATTCCATTTGCGAATCCCTTGCCCACCTTCCCAGTTGATCTACATCCTGTTGTAACCTTAGACAACCTTCTTCGCTGTCCACTATACCACCAATTTTGGTGTCATCTGCAAACTTACTAATCATGCCCCTTACATTCACATCCAAGTCGTTAATATATATGACAAACAACAGAAGGCCCAGCACTGATCCCTGTGGCACACCACTGGTCACCGGCCTCCAATCTGAAAAACAACCCTCCACTACCATCCTCTGCCTCCTATCACCAAGCCAATTTTGTATCCAATTGGTTAGCTCACCATGGATCCCATGTGTTCGAACCTTCTGGACCAGCCTACCATGCGGGACCATGTCAAAGGCCTTGCTAAAGTCCATGTAGACAACGTCCATCGCCCTGCCCTCGTCAATCCTCTTGGTCACCTCCTCGAAAAACTCAATCAAATTCGTTTCTCTATTTCTTAAACTTGATTCTCAGGACGTTCTCAAAAGGATGGATGAGGGTGAGCTGTTGGGTTGCTCTCTTGGCTGATTTTCTCCAAATGTCTTCAAAACAATTCACACCCCAACACACTGTCCAAAGTGAAACCAAAAAGAATATCTCAAGAGTCAAGCCTTCTGACCCCTATAAATCTTAATCTGTCACTTCTCTGGAAAATTCTTGCCCAGGTCACCAAGGTTTCTGTTGTTTATTGCTGAAAGCACATGACCTCCAGCAAGGTTGTTTTTAAACAATATCTCAGTATCCTTTTAATGAACTGTCAACCACAAAGCAAAGTCCAGTTTCTATGAACTCTTCAGCCCTCCAATGAATCCATCCCCACAATTTTAATATAATAAAAACAAGAAATGCTGGAACCACTCAGCAGGTCTGGCAGCATCTGTGAAAGGAGAAGCAGAGTTAATGTTTCGGGTCAGTGACCCTTCTTTGGAACTAACAAATATTAGAAAAGTCACAGGTTATAAGCAAGTGAGGTGGGGGTGGGGCAAGAGATAACAAAGGAGGTGTAGATTGGACCAGGCCACATAGCTGACCAAAAGGTCACGGAGCAAAGGCAAACAATATGTTAATGGTGTGTTGAAAGACAAAGCATTAGTACAAATTAAGTGTTAATGCACTGAATATTGAACAACAGCAAGTGCAAACCTGAAAAAAACCCCCCACAATTTTAATACAAGTCCTCAAAACATATATTTAACAAAAATACAGAGGCACTTTCGTAACTGTTGATAAAAGTAATATCAATTTAACTGTTAATACATAAATTGTTAAAGGGGGGTTCATACTTACTTAACTGACTGGCCAACTCAGATTCCACCCCTCGAGCACTGCGATGGGTTGTAGAATATGCCTTCTTTGTCTGGCCTCTGAGCTCTCTTCCTGTTGGTTCCCAGGACAATCAATTGACAGCAACATTACACTGCCAGATGAAGTTCTGGGGATCAGAGGAAGAAAACAATGAGGCCACTAATGTGAGTTGGGAAAGATTCAACTTATAAATGCAAGTATTGGAAATCAAGTCAAATGAATTGTTGCAATTAATATAGTTTAGTTTAGAGATACAGCACTGAAACAGGCCCTTCGGCCCACCGAGTCTGTGCCGACCATCAACCACCCATTTATACTAATCCTACACTAATCCCATATTCCTACCACATTCCCACCTGTCCCTATATTTCCCCTGCCACCTACCTATACTAGGGGCAATTTATAATGGCCAATTAACCTATCAACCTGCAAGTCTTTGGCATGTGGGAGGAAACCGGAGCACCCGGAGGAAACCCACGCAGACACAGGGAGAACTTGCAAACTCCACACAGGCAGTACCCAGAATTGAACCCGGGTCGCTGGAGCTGTGAGGCTGCAGTGCTAACCACTGCGCCACTGTGCCGCCCCAAATATAATCATTTTGCGTGAGCCTAGTAGGGAGTTGGAGTGGATAATGTTCACTGTTTTATCCCATTCCATTTTTGTAGGATTATGGTACATGAACTTTCCCTCCCAGTTATTTTATACAACATGGTGGACGATCCAACCCAGAATGCTCCGCCAGGGCGAATACGGTCTACTTCCATCAGAAGGGCCGCAACGCGCAGGCGCGGGAAGGCCCCGCCCTGGATCCTGCCTGTCTGCGCGGAGCATGTGCTGTGCGGTTCCAGGAAGCTGAGCGCGGCCGAGTGCAGCTTCTGTATGTCGAGTGTCTGCGGCTCTCAGGCCCTGAATCAGAGCCGCTGGGCTTGGGGGACGTGCGGCGAAGGCCCCGGGAGCGGGCACCATTAAAGCGATGATGCAGCGCCTTCCCCATCCGAGCCTCCGATTCCCCGTTCCCACCGAGTCAGGAAGCTGTGAGTTGATTGGCTGGTAAGTATTGTAGCTTTGTTTTCCTTTCTCCAGAGTTAGGAAGTTAGTCCAAGGAGCTGGAAATTAAACATTCCAGTTTTCTTCAGAATAAGGGGTCCTTTCCCCATATTTAAGTGAGGCCAACAGAAGGGGATTGAGTTAAATAAAAACAAGAAATGCTGGAACCACTCAGCAGGTCTGGCAGCATCTGTGGAAAGAGCAGCAGAGTTAACGTTTCGGGTCAGTGACCCTGCATCGATGAAACGTTAATTCTGCTTCTCTTTCCACAGATGCTGCCAGACCTGCTGAGTGGTTCCAGCATTTCTTGTTTTTATTTTAGATTTCCAGCATCCGCAGTATTTTGCTTTTATAGAAGAGAATTGAGTAGCTGGTTTTATTTTTAAGTAGTGAGTTTTATTAGTATTAGTAAGTTTATTTGTAATATCAAGGTACATCATCTAATGGATGGAGGAATGGCAGAGTTGTTGTGGCCTCTATAGTGCACATTCTGTGCCATATGAGAAAGGAACCAACAAGAGGGAAAAACATACTTTGACCTTGTCCTCGCCAATTTGCCTGCCGCAGATGCATCTGTCCATGACAGTGTTGGTTGGAGTGACCACAGCACAGTCCTTGTGGAGACAAAGTCCTCCCTTATGTTGTGTGGCACTACCACTGTGCTAAATGGGATAGATTTCAAACAGATCTAGCAATGCAAAACTGGGCATCCATTAGCTGTTGTGGACCATCAACAACAGTAGAATTGTACTCAACTGCAATCTGTAACCTCATGGCCCGGCATATAGACCACTTTACCATTACCATCAAGCCGGGGGGTGCGGTTAACCCTGGTTAAATGAAAAGCACTGGAGGACATGCCAGAAGCAGCACCAGGCACACCTCAAAATGAGGCGTCAATCCTGTGAAGCTACAACCCAGGACTACTTGCATGCCAAACAGCGTAAGCAGCATGTGATAGTCAGAGCTAAGCGATCCCATAACCAATGGATCAGATCTGAGCTCTGCAGTCTTGCCACATCCAGTCATGAATGGTGGTGGACAATTAAACAACTAACTGGAGGAGGTGGCTGCACAAATATCCCCATCCTCAATGATGGTGGAGCCCAGCACATTAGTGCAAAAGATAAGGCTGAAGCATTTACAACAATCTTTAGCCAGGAGTGCCAAGTTGATGATCCATCTTGGGCTCCTTCTGAAGTCCCCATCATCACAGATGCCAGTCTTCAGCCAATTCGATTCACTCCACATGATATCAAGAAGCAATTGAAGAGACCGGATACTGCAAAGGCTATGAGCTCTGACAATATTCCGGTAATAGTACTATAAAGACCTGCACTCTAGAACTTGCCGCGCCCCTAGCCAAGCTGTTCCAGTACAGTTACAACACTGTCATCTACCCAGCAATGTGGAAAATTGCCCAGATATGTCCTGTACACACAAAGCAGGACAAATCCAACCCGGCCAGATACCGCCCCATCAGTCTACTCTCAATCATCAGTAATGTGATGAAAGGTGTTGTCGACAGCACTATCAAGCGGCACTTGTTTAGCAATAACCTATTCGGTGATGCTCGGTTCCGCCAGGGCCACTCAGCTCGTGACCTGTTTACAGCCTTGGTTCAAACATGGACAGAAGAGCTTACCTCAATAGGGGGAGTGACTGCCCTTGACATCAAGGCAGAATTTGACCGAGTATGGCATCAAGGAGCCCCAGCAAAACTGGAATCAGGGGGAAAACTCTCCGCTGGTTGGAGTCGTACCTAATGCAAAAGATGATTGTGGTTGTTGGAGGTCAATCATCTGAGCTCTAGGACATCACTGCAGGAGTTCCGCAGGGTAGTGTCCAAGGCCCAACCATCTTCAGCTGCTTCATCAATGACCTTCCTTCAATCGTAAGATCAGAAGTAGGGATATTCGCTGATGATTGCACAATGTTCAGCATCATTCGCAACTCCTCAGATACTGAAGCAGTCCGTGTAGAAATGCAGCAAGACCTGGACAATATCCAGGCTTGGGCTGATAAGTGGTAAGTAACATTCACACCACACAAGTGCTAGGCAATGATCATCTCCAATAAGAGAGAATCTAACTATCTCTCCTTGACATTCAATGTAAACTTACGAATTAGGAGTCGGAGTAGGCCATTCGGCCCCTCAAGCCTGCCCCAACATTCAACAAGAGCATGACTGATCTGATTGTAACCTCAACCACATTCCCGTCTACCCCCAATAGCCTTTCATCTCCTTGCTTATCAAGAATCTATCGACCTCTGCTTTAAAAATATTTAAAGACTCTACTTCTACCACCTTTTGAGGAAGAGAGTTCCAAAGATTCACGACCCTCAAAGAAAAAATTTCTCCTCGTCCTTAAATGGGCAACCCCTTATTTTTAAACAGTGACCCGATAGTTCTCGATTCTCCCACAAGAGGAAACATCCTTTCAACAGCCACCCTGTCAAGACCCCTCAGAATCTTGTATGTTTCAATCAAGTCGCCTCTTACTCTTCTAAACTCCAGCGGATATAAGCCTAGCCTGTCCAACCTTTCATAGAGTCATAGAGCACAGAAAAAGGCCCTTCGGCCCACTGCGTCCATGCTGGCCATCATACTATCTATTCTAATCCCATTTTCCAGTTCGTAGCCCATAGCCTTGTATGCTCTGGCTTTTCAAGTGCTCATCTAAAGACTTCTTAAATGTTGTGACAGTTCCTACCTCTACCTCTTCAGGCAGTGTGTTCCAGATTCCCGCCATCATCTGGGTGAAAATCTTTTTCCCCAAATCCCCTCTAAACCTTCTGCTCCTTACCTTAAATCTATGCCCCCTGGTTATTGATACCTCCATTAAGGGAAAAAGTTTCTTCCTATCTACCCTATCAATGCCCCTCATCATTTTGTATACCTCAATCAGGTCCCCCCTCAGCCTTCTCTGTTTGAAGAAAAACAACCACAGCCTATCCAGTCTCTCTTCATAGCTGAAATGCTCCAGCCAAGGCAACATCCTGGTGAATCTCCTCTGCACCCTCTCCAGTGCAATCACATCCTTCCTATAGTGTGCCGACCAGAACTGTACACATTACTCGACCTGTGGCCTAACTAGTATTTTATACAGTTCCATCATAACCTTCCTGCTCTTATATTCTATGTCTTGGCTAATAAAGGCAAGTATCCCATA
The DNA here is from genome assembly GCF_036365525.1 of Heterodontus francisci. Lineage (NCBI taxonomy): Eukaryota > Metazoa > Chordata > Chondrichthyes > Heterodontiformes > Heterodontidae > Heterodontus > Heterodontus francisci. Next base: position 29,731,855 of record NC_090392.1, on the reverse strand, counting down.
TGCCTTCCTAACCACCTTATCTACCTGTGCTGCTGCCTTCAGTGATCTATGGACAAGTACACCAAGGTCCCTCTGTACTTCCTAGGGTCCTACTATCCATTGTATATTCCATTGCCTTGTTCGTCCTCCCAAAATGCATCACCTCACACTTCTCAGGATTAAATTCCATTTGCCATTGCTCTGCCCATCTTACCAGCCCATCTACATCGTCCTGTAACCTAAGGCGATCCTCCTCACTATTTACGACACCACCGATTTTCGTGTCATCAACAAACTTACTGATCGTACCTCCTATATTCACGTCTAACTCATTAATGTATACTACAAACGGCAAGGGTCCCAGCACCAATCCCTGCGGTACACCACTGGTCACAGGCTTCCAGTTGCAAAAACAACCCTCGACCATCACCCTCTGCCTCCTGCCACTAGGCCAATTTTGGAACCAATTTGCCAAATTGCCCTGGATCCCATGGGGTCTTGCCTTCTTGACCAATCTCCCATGTGGGACCTTATCAAAAGCCTTACTGAAGTCCATGTAGACTACATCAACTGCTTTACCCTCATCCACTGACCTAGTCACCACCTCGAAAAATTCAATCACATTTGTTAGATATGATCTCCCCCTGACAAAGCCATGCTGAGTATCCTTGATTAATCCCTGCCTCTCCAAGTCGAGATTAATCCTGTCCCTCAGAATTTTTTCCAATAATACTACTGATGTTAGACTCACCGGCCTGTAATTACCTGGTTTATCCTGGCTACCCTTCTTGAATAATGGTACCACATTCGCTATCCTCCAGTCCTCTGGCACTTCTCCTGCGGCCAGAGAGGATTTGAAAATTTGTGTCAGAGCTCCTGCAATCTCCTCCCTTGCCTCACATAGCAGCCTGGGATACATCTCATCTGGGCCTGGGGATTTATCCACTTTTAAGCCCGCTAAAACTGTTAATACCTCCTCCCTTTCAATGCTAATTTGTTCAAGTATATCACAATCCCCCTCCCTGAACACTACACCTACATCGTCGTTCTCCATAGTGAACACAGATAAAAAGTAATCATTTAAAACCTCACCTATGTCCTCCGGCTCCACACACAGATTGCCACTTTGGTCCTTAATGCGCCGTAGAATTTTCCTTTATCTTGCCCGCCAGTGTTTTTTCACAACCCCTCTTCGCTCTCCGAATTACTTTTTTTAAGTACCCCCCCTACACTTTCTGTTCTCCTCTAGTGCCTCCGCTGTTTTCAGCCCTCTGAATCTGCCATACGCCTTCTTTTTTTTCCTTATCCAATCCTCTATATCCCTTGATATCCAGGGTTCCCTGGACTTATTGGTCCTACCTTTACGGGAACATGTTGGCCCTGAACTCTCACTCTTTCTTTTTGAATGACTCCCATTGGCCTGATGTAGACTTTCCTATCAGTAGCTGCTCCCAATCCACTTTGGCCAGATCCTGTTTTATCATACTGAAATCGGCCTTCCTCCAATTCAGTATCTTTATTTCCACTCCATTTTTGTCCTTTTCCATAACTACCTTAAATCTTAGTGTTATTTCATAAAACAACCTGCCCATTCCAGGTATTAGTCTAGTAAACCTTCTCTGAACTGCTTCCAATGCTTTTATATCCTTCCTTAAATAAGGAGATCAATACTGTACATGGTACTGCAGATGTGGTCTCACCATTGCCCTGTATAACTGAAGCATAACCTCCCTAATTTTGTATTCAATTCCCCTCACAATAAATGATAACACTCTATTAGCTTTCCTAATTACTTGCTGTATCTGCATATAAACCTTTTGTGATTCATGCAGTAGGCCACCCAGATTCCTCTGCATCTCAAAGTACTGCAATCTCTCACCATTTAGATAATACGCTTTTTTATTCTTCCTGCCAAAATTGAAAATTTCACATTTTCCCACATTATACTCCATTTACCAGATCTTTGCTTATTCACTTTAACTTTCTATATCCCTTTGTAGCCTCCTTATGTCCTCTTCACAACTTACTTTCCTACCTATCTTTGTGTCATCAACAAATTTTGCAACCATGCATTCGGTCCCTTCGTCCAAGTAATTTATATAAATTGTAAGAGTATGAGGCTCCAGCACTGATTCATGCGGCACACCACTCGTTGCGTCATGCCAAGCAGGAACTGACCCATTTATGCCTACTCATTGTTTCCTGTTAATTAGCCAATCTTCTATCTATGCCAAAATATCACCCCAACACCATGAGCTTTTATTTTCTGCAATATGTGGTACCTTATCAAATGCCTTCTGGAAATCTAAGTACAGTACATCCACTGGTTCCCCTTTATCCTCAGCACATGTTACTTCTTCAAAGAACTTCAGTAACTTGGTTAAACATGATTTCCCTTTCACAAAACCATGCTGACTCTGCCTGATTACCTTGAATTTTTCTAAGTGCCCTGCGATAACATCTTAAATAGCTTCTAACATTTTCCTGATGACATATGCTAAGCGAATTGGCTGGTAGTTTCCTGCTTTCTGTCTCCCTTTTTGAATAAAGGAGTTACATTGGCAATTTTCCAATCTAATGGAATCTAGGGAATTTTGGAAAATTAAAACTAACGCATCAACTATCTCACTAACCTCTTATTTTAAAACCCTAGAATGAAGTCCATCAGGACGTGGGGACTGGTCAGCCCACAGCTCCAACAATTTGCTCTGTCCCACTTCCCTGATGATTGTAATTTTCTTGAGTTCCTCCCTCCCGTCCATTTCCTGATTTACAGCTATTTTTGGCATGTTACTTGTATCCTCTTATGGTGAAGACCGATACAAAATACCTGTTCAATTCATCTGCCCTCTCCTTGTTTTCCCTTATTAATTCCCAGACTCATTTTCTATAGGACCAATGCTCTCATACTCTAATTTTTCCCTCCTTCTTAATCTTCAAGTCATTCTTTGCTGCTTTTTTATATTCTGGCCAATCTTCTGACCTGCCTCCAATCTTGGTACAGTAATTTGCTTTTTCTTTAAGTTTGCTACTATCTTTAACTTTTTTAGTGAACCATGGGTGGTGGGTCCTCCCCTTGGAATTTTTCTTTCTCATTGGAATGTATCTATTTTGTATATTCTGAAATATCCCCTTAAATATCTGCCACCGCATCTCTATTGACCGTTCCCTTAACCTACTTCACCAGTTCACTTTTGCCAGCTCTGCTTTCATGCTCTCATAATTGCCCCCATTTAAATTTAAAATACTAGTCTTCGACCCACTCTTCTCTCCCTCAAACCGAATATAAAATTCAGTCATATTATGATCACTGCCTAGGGTTGCATTCACTATGAGGTCATGAAGTAATCCTATCTGGTTGCACAGTACCAGGTCTAGTATTGCTTGTACTCTGGCTGGCTCCAGAACGTGCTGTTCTTTGAAACTATCCCTAAAACATTCTGTGAACTCATCTAGGGTACTGAGTGAGACTAGCACAGTTTAAAAGTGCAGCGGGAAGGAGTGAGACTGAGTGGGACCAGCACAGGTAGCGGGGAGCAGTCGGACCTGTGTGAGAGCAGTCCAGGCGCGCGGAGTTTTGGAAAAAAGTCAACAGTGACATCACAGGAAAGCTGCAAGGTGATTGGTTGGTGAGTAACTGCTGTTAGGGAATAGCTCTAAATAGCTGGCTTAGTAACTAAGGTAAGAAAGGTCTACAGTTTATTTTCATATGTAGTAAGTAGTGTTTTTTAGGGAGTTCTGTAATAATGAGGAACCAGGGAAGAAGGGCCCTCGAGTAATGGATATTATTTGATATTGAGCATCTTCCAAAAGGTTTAATTTAAAGGGTTAAGTCATGACAGGAGAGCTCAAAGCCGTGGTGTGCTCCTCGTGCTCTTTGTGGGAAACCGGGAATAATTCCAGTGCCCGGGATCAGCATGTGTGCAGGAAGTGTCCACAGCTGCAGGTCATGGAAGCCTGGGTTTCGGAGCTGGAGTGGTGGCTGGGGACACTGTGGTGCATCCGCGAGGCGGAGAGTATCATGGATAGCATGTAGAGAGAGGTGGTCACACCGCAGACTCAGACTCCACAGGCAGGAAGGGAATGGGTGACCACCAGGCAGAGCAAGAGGACTAGGCAGGCAGTGCAGGAATCTCCTGTGGCTATTCCCCTGTAAAACAGATATACTGCTTTGGATACTGTTGGGGGGAGTGGCCTCTCAGGGGAAAGCAGCAACAGCCCAATTCGTTGCACCACGGTTGGCTCTGCTGCATAGGGCAAGAGTAAAAAGTGTGGGAATGCAATAGTTATAGGGGATTCAATTGTAAGGGGAATAGATAGGTGTTTCTGTGGCCGTAAACAAGACTCCAGGATGGTACATTGCCTCCCTGGTGCTCGGGTCAAGGATGTCTGAGTGCTTACAGGACATTCTGAAGGGGGAGGGTGAACAGCCAGTGGTCATGGTACACATTGGTACAAATGACATAGGTTTTTAAAAAAAAAGGATGAGGTCCTAAAAGCAGAATATAGGGAGTTAGGAAGTAAGTTGAAAAGTAGGACCTCAAATGTAGTGATCTCAGGATTACTATCAGTGCCACGTGCTAGTCAGAGTAGAAATAGCAGGATATATCAGATGAATATGTGGCTGAAGAGATGGTGTGAGGGGGAGGATTTTGGATTTCTGGGACATTGGGACTGGTTCTGGGGAAGGTGGGACCAGTACCAACTGGACAGGTTACACCTGGGCAGGACCAGGACTGATCTCGGGGGAGTATTTGCTCGAGTGGTTGGGGAGGGTTTAAACTAAAAGGGCAGGGGGATGGGAACCTTTGCAAGGAGCCAGAGGAGGGGGAATCAAAGACAAGAACAAAAGACAGGGGAATAAGAAAAGTGACAGGCAGAGAAATCAAGGGCCAGAATCAAACAGGGCCATAGTGGGAAGTGGACAAGTAATGTTAAGACGAGCCTGAAGGCTTTGTGCCTTAAAGCACGGAGCATTCGCAATTATAGTAGATGAATTAATCGCGTAAATAGATATAAACGGGCATGATATTGTCGGGATTATGGAGACATGGCTGCAGGGTGACCAGGGATGGGAAATGAACATCCCGGGGTATTCAGTATTTAGGATGGACAGACAAAATGTAAAAGGCGGTGGAGTTGCATTGCTGGTTAAAGAGGAAATTAACGCAATAATGAGGAAGGATATTAGCTCTGACGATGTGGAATCTGTATGGGTCGAGCTGAGAAACACTAGAGGGCAAAAAAACATTAGTGAGGTTGTATATAGACACCTAAACTATAGTGGTGATGTCGGGGATGGCAAACAGGAAATTACAGACGCAGGCGATAAAGGAACATCTGTAATTATGGGTGACTTCAATCTGCATATGGATTGGGCAAATCACATTAGTTACAATACCGTAGAGGAGGGATTCATAGAGTGTATACGGGATGGTTTTCTGGACCAATACGTTGAGGAACCAACTAGACAACAGGCCATCCTAGACTGGGAATTGTGTAATGAGAGAGGAATCATTGACAATCTAGTTGTGTGAGACCCCTTGGAGATGAGCGACCATAATATGATAGAATTCTTCATCAAGATGGAGAGTGATGTAGTTGATTCTGAGACTAAGGTCCTAAATCTTAATAAAGGAAACTACGAAGGTATGAGGCGCGAGTTAGCTATGATGGATTGGGAAACGTTACTTCAAGGGATAGGCAATGGCAAACATTCAAAGAGCGCATGGATGAACTGCAACAATTGTTTATTCCTGTCTTGCGCAAAAGTAAAATGCAAAAGGTAGCCAAACCATGGCTCACAAGTGAAATTAGAGATAGCATTAGATCCAAGGAAGAGGCATATAAATTTGCCAGAAGAAACAACAGACCTGAGGATGGGGAGCAGTTTATAATTCAGCAAAGGAGGACCAAGGGATTGATTAAGAAGGGGGAAAATAGAGTATGAGAGTAAGTTTGCGGGGAACATAAAAACTGACTGTAAAAGTTTCCATAGGTATGTGAAGAGAAGAAGATTGATGAAGACAATTTACAGTCAGAAACAGGGGAATTTATTATGGGGAACAAAGAAATGGCTGACCAACTAAATGCATACTTTGGTTCTGTCTTCACAAAGGAGGACACAAATATCATACCAGAAATGTTGGGGAACACAGGGTTTAGTGAGAGGGAGGAACTGAAGGAAATCAGTATCAGCAGAGAAATGGTGTTGGGGAAATTGATGGGATTGAAGGCCGATAAATCCCCAGGGCCTGATAATCTACATCCCAGAGTACTTAAGGAAGTGGCCCTAGAAATGGTGGTCATCTTCCAAGATTCTATAGACTCTGGAACCATTCCCATAGATTGGAGGGTAGCTAATGTAATCCTACTGTTTAAAAAGGGAGGTAGAGAGAAAGCAGGGAATTTTCGACCAGTCAGCCTGACGTCAGTAGTGGGGAAAATTCTAGAGTCCATTATCAAAGATTTTATAGCTGAACACTTGGAGAACAGTGGTAGAATCGGACAGGGTCAGCATGGATTTACGATCGGGAAATCATGCTTGACAAATCTAGTAGAATTCTTCGAGAATGTAACTAGTAGAGTTGATGAGGGGGAGCCAGTGGATGTGGTTTATTTGGACTTCCAGAAGGCTTTCGACAAAGTCCCACATATGAGATTAGCGTGTAAAACTAAAGTGCATGGGATTGGGGGTAGTGTATTGCGATGGATAGAAAATTGGTTGGTAGACAGGAAAGAAAGAGTAGGAATAAACGGGTATTTTATCAAATGGCAGGCAGTGACTAGTGGGGTACCGCAGGGATCGGTGCTAGGACCCCAGCTATTCGCAATATACATTAATGATTTAGATGAGGGAACTAAATGTAATATCTTCAGATTTGCAGATGACACAAAACTGGGTGGGAGGGTGAGTTGCGAGGAGGATGCAGAGAGGCTTCAGAGTGATTTGGACAAGTTGAGTCAGTGGGCAAATGCATGGCAGATGTAGTATAATGTGAATAAATGTGAGGTTATCCACTTTGGTAGCAAAAACGGGAAGGCAGATTATTATCTGGCTATAAACTGAAAGTGGGGAGTATGCAATGAGACCTGGGTGTTCACGTACACAAGTTGCTGAAGGTAAGCATGCAGGTGCAAAAGGCGGTACAAAAGGCAAATGGTATGTTGGCCTTCATAGCGAGAGGATTCGAGTACAGGAGCAGGGATGTCTTGCTGCAATTATACAGGGCCTTGGTGAGGCCGCACCTGGAATATTGTGTGCAGTTTTGGTCTCCTTATCTGAGGAAGGATGTTCTTGCTTTAGAGGGAGTGCAGTGAAGGTTTACCAGACTGGTCCCTGGGATGGCGGGACTGATGTATGAGGCGAGATTGTGTTGGTTAGGATTATATTCGCTGGAGTTCAGAAGAGTGAGGGGGGATCTCATAGAAATCTATAAAATTCTAACAGGACTTGACAGGGTAGATGCAGGAAGGATGTTCCCGATGGTGGGGAGTCCAGAACCAGGGGTCATAGTCTAAGGATAGGGGGTAAACCTTTCAGGACTGAGATCAGGAGAAATTTCTTCACCCAGTGAGTGGTGAGCCTGTGGAATTCGCTACCACAGAAAGCAGTTGAGGCCAAAACATTGTATGTTTTCAAGAAGGGGCGAAAGGGATCAAAGGATATGGGGGGGGAAAGTGGGGACAGGTTACTGAGTTGGATGATCAGCCATAATCATAATGAATGGTGGAGCAGGCTCGAAGGGCTGAATGGCCTACTCCTATTTTCTATGTTTCTATGTTTGCCAATGTGATCTTTCCAGTATATGCTTTCTGACAAGTTCCCATTATTTCTTCCTTAATACCCCATCCTACCATGTGGTTACTGTTAGGGGGCCTGAACACCACTTCCACAAGTGGCTTCTTGTCTTTAACATTTCTCATCCTGACCCAAACAGCTTCTACATCCTGGTTTCCTAAACTTAGGTCATCGCTCTCTATTGTGCTAATACCATCATTAATTAACAGAGCCACCTTTTCCTAACTTCCTGTCCTTTCTAAAAATCATGTGCGCTTCAATATTCAGGTCCCAATCTATGTCATCTTGCAGCCATGTCTCTGTAATGGCTATCAGATTGTACTTCTTTATTTCTATTTGAGCTTTCCGTTCATCTGTTTTGTTTCGATTGTGGATTCAGATACAGAGCCTTTAGTTTTGTCTTTTTCATTATTTTTGTAACCTCTGGCCTTGTTTGCTGATTTATTCTTAGATTTGTCTTCACTGTCCCTTCCTGTCAAAGTCTGTTTATCTTTTCCCACATTCATACCTTTCTTTCTTGCCTTTTCTCTACTTTTTGATTTACCACATCTTCCCAAATTTGATCCCTTTCCTCCACTATTTCATTTAAAATCCTCTCTATATCTGTGGTTAGCACCACAGCCTCACAGCTCCAGCGACCCGGGTTCAATTCTAGGTACTGCCTGTGTGGAGTTTGCAAGTTCTCCCTGTGTCTGCGTGGGCTTCCTGCGGGTGCTCCGGTTTCCTCCCACATGCCAAAGACTTGCAGGTTGATAGGTAAATTGGCCATTAGCAATTGCCCCTAGTATAGGTAGGTGGTAGGGGAATATAGGGACAGGTGAGGATGTGGTAGGAATATGGGATTAGTGTAGGATTAGTATAAATGGGTGGTGAATGGTCGGCACAGACTCGGTGGGCCGAAGGGCCTGTTTCAGTGCTGTATCTCTAAATCAAATCAAAAATATCCATAGTTATGCAGCTCACTAGAACACTGGTCCCAGCAGACTTCAGGTGTAGACCATCCTGACAGTATAGTCCCTACTTTCCCCAGTACTAGTGCCAGTGCCCCACTTGTACCACACCGTCTTTGAGCCATGCATTCATTTTTCTAATCTTATTTGCCTACTCCAATTCGCATGTGGCTCGGGTGATAATCTAGAGATTATTATCCAGAAAGGTAAGGAAAACAAATCCAGAGTCTCTTGGATGATAAAAGAGATCGAGATTAAGATGAAGAAAAAGTATGCTGATGACCGATGTCAGGTGGATAATACAACCGAGAACCAGGCTGAATATAGAAGATTCTGAGGGGAAGTGAAAAAGCAAATAAGGGAATAAAAGAGAGGGTATGAAAAGTGATTGGCAGCTCACATAAAAAGAAATCCAGAAGTCTTCTGTAGCCATATAAATAGTAAAAGCGTGGTAAAGTGAGGTATGTAGCTGATTGGAGACCAGAAAAGGGATATACACATGGAGGTGGGGGCATAGCTGAGGTATATTAAATGAATATTTGCATCTGTCTTGACCAAGGAGGAAAATGCTGTGCAGGTCACAGTGAAATAAGAGGTAATTCAGATACTTGAGGGGTTTAAAATTGACAAGGAGGAGGTAGTGGATATGCTATCTGTACTTAAAGCTGAAAAGGCACTAGGACTAGATGAGATGTATCCAAGGATACTGAGGGAAGTGAGTGTGGAAATTGTGGAGGCACTGGCCATAATTTTCCAGTCTTGGATTTGGATGGTGCCGGTGGAGAATTGTTGTACATAACGTTGGTTAGGCCGCATTTGGAGTACTGTGTGCAGTTCTGGTCGCCGCACTACAGGAAAGATGTGATTAAACGAGAGAGGGTGCAGAAAAGATTCACAAGGATGTTGCCTGGTTTGGAGGGCTTGAGTTATAAAGAGAGATTGAATAGGCTGGGTCTGTTATCTCTGGAGTGAATTAAGGAAGTGGTGGAGGCAGGAAAAGTAGCAACATTTAAGAGGCATCTGGACAGGTACTTGAATGAGCAAGGCATAGAGGGATATGGAATTAATGCAGGCAGGTGGGATTAGTATAGATAGGCATTATGGTTGGCATGGACACGGTGGGCTGAAGGGCCTGTTTCTATGCTGTACGACTCTGACTCTGTTATATCAGTCACAGTTCAATGGTGAAAGCCTGGTTCGATTTCTCGGGTAAAGAATTCAAGGCCAACTCCAGTCTCTGCCCACATGTAGTTTAAAGGTGGTGATCTTAGGCAGTGCCCTTCCTCTTCAGTGGAATAGATGGAAAATCTTTATCACCTTGTCAGTGAATCTACCTATTCTACACTTACTTTTCGTGAAATTGCATTGGTATTCTCTCTTGTCTACGATAAATGTATTACATTTTATAGTATATTGTATTATATTGATGAATGAATATCCACAGCCCTCTGGGGTGGAAAATTCCAAAGATTCACAGCTGTCTGAGTGAAGAAATATCTCCTCATCTCAGACCAAAATGATCGTCCTTCTATCCTGAGACTCTGCCCCTGAGCTCAAGACTCACCACCGAACCTGTCAAACCCGCTTAGAATCTTAAATGTTTCAATGAGATCACCTTCCATTCTTTAAAACTCCAAAGAGTTATAGGCCCATTCTACTCAATCTCTCCTCAAAGGACAATTCTCTAATCCCAGGAATCAATCTAGTGAACCTTTGTTGTACCCACTCTAAGGCAAGAACATCCTTTCTTAGGTACGGAGACTAAAACTGTACCCAGTACGCCAGGCTTGATCTTACCAAAGCCCACGTCCAATTGTAGTAAGATGTCCTTACTCTTGTGCTCCAGCCCTCCTGCAATAAACACCAACATTCCAGTTATTAATCCTTAAACAGTCTCCACTGAGAAGATTCTCACAAACAATCGTCGCTTGGATGTTTTTACTCTTTGGTTTTCTCTGCTGCTATTGAGCATTAATCCACCTGATTTAACCAATCTTAAAAGTATAAAATCGGTCCTGTAAACCTGAACATTAAACCATCCCTGGGTCCTGTAAACCCGAGCATTAATCCACTCTTGGTCCAGTACACCAGAGCATTAATCCAGCTCTGTGTCTTGTAACCCCGACCATCAATCCACCTGGACCCTATAAATCCGAACATTAATTGAACCCTGGATCCAATAAACCCTAGCATTATCCACCCCTGGGCCCTGTAAACCAAAGCATTAATCTGCTCCTGGTTCATTGCACCAGAGCAATCCACCTCCATGTCTTGTAAACGCAAGAAGTAATCCACCTCTGGTCCCTGTAAACCTGAACGTTAATCCACCCATGGGTCCTGTATATGCAAACATTAATCCGCTCCTGGTCCAGTACACCAGAGCATTAATCCAACTGTATCTTGTAAATCGGAACATTAATCCACCCCTGGGCCTTGTAAACCTGAGCATTAATCCACGCAGGGTCCTGTGATGGATTTTGCATTCTGCAGGATCCATGGGGAAACATGAACAGATGCTTGTGGAATGCTGTGGCAGGTGCACTGACTCTGGTTGTAGAGATTGTTTCTTTTCTTTGGAACAGAATATCCTAACTGAAATTTAAAAAAAATAGTTCAGGTTGCTGTGGTAACGAAAACTGGTTAGAACCAGATAAAAGAGGCAGACAGTGCTGTTCAAGCTCAGACAGCTGGAAGATATTTTCCAGGCAGGTTGAAGGAAGTGAAAACTCAATCTTGGAGCAGTTTCTGTTGTTTAGAGGAACTGATTAACCAGACCCGGCCATACAGTGTACAAGGTTGTCACTGAAGGGCACGGATAAAGTTTAGAATTTAGAACATTACAGCGCAGTACAGGCCCTTCGGCCCTCGATGTTGCGCCGACCTGTGAAACCATCTGACCTACACTATTCCATTTTCATCCATATGTCTATCCAATGTCCACTTAAATGCCCTTAAAGTTGGCGAATCTACTACTGCTGCAGGCAGGGCACTCCACGTCCTTACTACTCTCTGAGTAAAGAAACTACCTCTCACATCTGTCCTATATCTATCACCCCTCAACTTGAAGCTATGTCCCCTCGTGTTTGCCATCACCATCCGAGGAAAAAGACGCTCACTATCCACCCTATCTAACCCTCTGATTATCTTATATGTCTCTATTAAGTCACCTCTCCTCCTCCTTCTCTCCAACGAAAACAACCTCAAGTCCCTCAGCCTTTCCTCGTAAGACCTTCCCTCCATACCAGGCAACATCCTAGTAAATCTCCTCTGCACCCTTTCCATAGCTTCCACATCCTTCCTATAATGCGGTGACCAGAACTGCACGCAATACTCCAGGTGCGGTCTCACCAGAGTTTTGTACAGCTGCAGCATGACCTCGTGGCTCCGAAACTCGACCCCCCTACTAATAAAAGCTAACACACCATATGCCTTCTTAACAGCCCTATTAACCTGGTTAGCAACCTTCAGGGATTTATGCACCTGGACACCAAGATCTCTCTGTTCATCTACACTACCAAGAATCTTCCCATTAGCCCAGTACTCTGCATTCCTGTTACTCCTTCCAAAGTGAATCACCTCACACTTTTCCGCATTAAACTCCATTTGCCATCTCTCAGCCCAGCTCTGCAGCCTATCTATGTCTCTCTGTACCCTACAACATCCTTCGGCACTATCCACAACTCCACCGACCTTAGTGTCATCTGCAAATTTACTAACCCACCCTTCTACACCCTCTTCCAGGTCATTTATAAAAATGACAAACAGCAGTGGCCCCAAAACAGATCCTTGCGGTACACCACTAGTAACTAAACTCCAGGATGAACATTTGCCATCATTTGCCATCAGCTAGCCAATTTCTGATCCAAAGCTCTAAATCGCCTTCAACCCCATACTTCCGTATTTTCTGCAATAGCCTACCGTGGGGAACCTTATCAAACGCCTTACTGAAATCCATATACACCACATCCACTGCTTTACCCTCATCCACCTGTTTGGTCACCTTCTCGAAAAACTCAATAAGGTTTGTGAGGCACGACCTACCCGTCACAAAACCGTGCTGACTATCTCTAATGTACTTATTCTTTTCAAGATGATTATAAATCCTGTCTCTTATAACCTTTTCCAACATTTTACCCACAACCGAAGTAAGGCTCACAGGTCTATAATTACCAGGGCTGTCTCTACTCCCCTTCTTGAACAAGGGGACAACATTTGCAATCCTCCAGTCTTCCGGCACTATTCCTGTCGACACTGGGAGTCCACGCCATCAAGGCTGTTGTGAGGAGAACTGAGAAGGTTCTGGAGAAGTAGGCCATTTTTCATTTGGTAAAGACTGTACCTGTAGTGTTTGGGATTAAAGTGAAACTGCTGTCAGTCAGGATTTGTGATTGCATCTTGGAAGACAGGATCTGGAGACTATCTGAGGAGTTTCAGGGTCTTGAAGAAGTCTGTGACTGTAATTTGGTGACATACATGCTGAATGGACTTCCCAGTAAATCCATGAGATCCATCCTTGTTGTATCTGATAGTGAATGTGTAATTTGTAACATCCTGATCGTGATATACTGGTAGTTGTTTAATTTATGTTGATTTTGGTTTGATTGTTAAAGTGAAAGTTATAAAAGTGAAATCTTGTTTTTTTTTGTTATTGGGGTCATTCATTATCTGTCGTTTTGTTTTGGTTTCCATGGGGATCATAATTAAAACGCTGGTGGCTTACCCAGGATCTGATTTAAATTAGGCTGTCAAATGGGTTCACTGGAATTTTCCAGAGTTTAAACAATGCGATTTCACATTTTCCTTTTGCTGTATTTAGTGGGAAATCAACATGAGTACCTTAGATGCTCAGGCCTTTGTGGAGAAAGAGGATTTGTCTCTTAGTGCCTTGAAACAGTTGACAACAAATAATTTGAAAGCTGTAGCAGGGAACCTCGGGGTCAGTTTCAAATCAGGAGCTGGGAAGGCAAAGATCATTGCGGAATTGGCTCCTCACATGAAGCTTGAGCAAGAAAAGAATGTTTTTTTAGACTTTTAGATTTGGAGGTACAGCACTGAAACAGGCCCTTCAGCCCACCGAGTCTGTGCCGACCATTAATCACCCATTTATACTAATCCTACACTAATCCCATATTCCGACCACACATCCCCACCTGTCCCTATATTTCCCTACCACCTACCTATACTAGGAGCAATTTATAATGGCCAATTTACCTATCAACCTGCAAGTCTTCTGGCTGTGGGAGGAAACCGGAGCACCCGGAGGAAACCCACACAGACACAGGGAGAACTTGCAAACTCCACACAGGCAGTACCCAGAATTGAACCCGGGTCGCTGGAGCTGTGAGGCTGCGGTGCTAACCACTGCACCACTGTGCTCGTGTTCAAGTAGAATCAGCCAAAATTGAGTGAGAAATAGAGAAATAGAGAAAGTGAAACAGAAAGACAATTTGAAATAGAGAAGATGAAATTAGAAAGGGGAAAAAGAGACAAAGGAGGAGAACAAGAAATGCAAAACTTGAAATAGACCTGGAATTGAAAAGGGAAAGACTCATAATCGGTGAATGTGAATTGGAGATGAAAGATGAGGGTGACTCAGAGCAAACTCCTCGTAGATTTGATTTAGCAAAGAATATATGTTGGTGCATAAATTTAGTGAAGAGGAAGTAAAAAATGTACTTTGTCATTCAAGTAAATTATCATGAATCTGGATTGGTCTAAATGAATCCTGGACAATGTTCCTGCAGAGTGTTTTCATAGGGAAAGTATTGGAGGTGTATTCATCTCTTCCAGATGATCACTCACAAGACTATGACTAAGACATTGAGAAAGCAGCCTACACTATGAGTTGGTATCAGAGACCTACAGACAGAAATTTAGAAAAAGAAACAGGGTCAGATCTATGTGAAATTTGCTCAGGAGAACGAAATGATGTTTCATGGGTAGTATAGATCGATGAAGGTTTCACAAGTCTTTGAGAGTCTTAGGGTTGTAGTGCTAATGGAAGAATTTAAACAGAATGTCCCTTTGGGAATAAGGTCCCACCTGAAAGAAGATAAAGTTGGTGAAATAAGGGATGCTGCGGTAAGGGGAGATGATTACGAATTGATTCACAAAAGCGGTAGTCATGGGCCTCAGTTTGGAAACTTGCAGAGAAATTGGAGAGATACGAAGTTTGATAAAAAGAGATCTGGTTTTATTGAGAAAGATGACGAAGGTAAAGACACAGATGCTCAGGCTCGTAAAAGTCCAGAGGACAAGTTTGGTTCGAGGGAACTGATGTGCAAATTTTGTCATTAAAAAGAGCATGTGAAGGCTGAGTGTTATAAATTGAAAAACAAACCTATTGAATTTGTACAGTCAAATTGGGTTCCCTTGGGAAATACTGTCCCAGCAGGTAACATTCAGAACAAGCAGGTAATTTCTTCCCCATTCACTGATGGAGTGAATCAGGTTGCAGAAAAGTATAGAGGTTTTCAGTTTAAGGGTGAAGTATCCCACTTTCATCTGGTAAGGCAGGCAAGTCAATTGTTATCCTCAGAGATACAGGGACAGCACAGTCACTGATATTGGCTGATGACATGAATTTCACCCCCCCCCCCCAGTCATTTGCTGAATGTGAAGGTGTAAATTCAGGCTCTTGATGGAAATTATTTACCCATTCCCTTATACAGGGTTGATTTACAATGTGACTTGGTCACTTGTCCTGTTACTGTTGGTGTCGTTCCTGGTTTGCCCATTGAAGGGGTGGATTTTTTGCTAGGAAATGACTTGGCTGGGGATGAGTGGTTTAAGAGAAGCCAGCTGAAGCTACTGAAACGGAGGTTTTGCAGGAAGCATTTCCCAGTCTATTCCCGGATTGTGTTGTGACTGAGTCCCAGGTTCATAGGGTTAAACAAGAGGTGATGGATTCAGTTGTTGTGGAGGAATATTCGGATGTTTGGTTGGCTGAAACCTTTTTCAAGTATTTGGATGCGGATGTTGATAAAGGCTCCAAGGCTAACAATGGGGAATTGTTGAGCAGATCTTCCTTGGTTGAGGTACAACAGGAAGACCCTGATCTGAGGATCTTGTCTTAGACGGTTTGTTCTGAGGCAGAAGCTGAAAAGGTCCCTGAGCGTCGTTACATTAAGAATGATATTTTAATGAGGAAGTGGAGACCTCCCCAGAGGCCCACTGATGAGGATTGTGCTGTAGTTCATCACATTGTTCTCCCTCCGTTCTACCACAGTGAAATTTTGAGCATTTCCCATGAGATTCCAGTTGCAGGTCATTTGGATATTTGGAAGTCTCAGGCTATGGTAATGAGGCATTTTTATTGGCCGAAGCTGTATAAGGATGTGGCTGACATCTGTAAAACATGTCACACGTCTGAAGGTTGAGAAACCACAGCCTTCATTGAAACCAGCCTCATTAATACTGATACTTGCATTTGATGAACCAGTTAGCAGGGTTCTTGTGGATTGTGTTGGATCCTTGCCTAGCACTGAGTCGGATTATAGGTATCTCCTGACCATCATGGATTTGTCCACTTGATTTCCAGTGGCAGCACCATTGAAGATCACCGTGAGAGTTGTGATTTTCACTAGGTTTGGGTTTCCAAAACAAATTCAGTCTGACCAGGGGTCAAATTTCATGGCAGGTGTATTTCAGGAGGTCATGTGTAATTTGGGAGTGAAACAGCTCAAATCATCTGCTTATCATCCACAGTCACAAGGTACTTTGGAGAAGTATCACCAAACTCTAGAGAGTATGATTCGGGTTTATTGTTTTGAGTATCCCCAGGATTGGGATCCAGGGATATCATTTTTGTTATTCACGATCAGGGTACACCAAATGGGTTTACTGGTTTCAGTCCCTTCAGTCCTTTCTCTCTGCATGATGTTAGGGGCCCCCTTAAACTCATTAAGGAGAGATTGTTGGCACATGAGTACGAGGAAGAAACAATCCTCCTAGATTGTGTGTCAAACGTCCAAGAAACACTCTTGAAAGCTTGTGCAGTGCCTGGGAACATCTCGAGGCTTCTCAGCAGGTGATGAAAGCACAAGCAGATAAAACAGCTAAAGCTCGTAGTTTTCTACCGGGGATAAGGTGTGAGTTTTGTTTCCTTTGTCTGGGGAACCATTGAAAGCTCGGTTTAGCAGACCGTACCAGTGATGTAAACTGTGTAGTTAGTACCCCTGACCGATGAAAGAGTTAAAGGGTGTGTCATGCATATACTGAAGCAGTACTATGACCGTGAGTATAGTCAGCCAGTAGGTGTAGCACAGCTGGTAGAGAATGCTGATGGTGATACTGGTGCATGTGATGAACCAGATCTTGAGTTTGAGGCTCAGATTGAGCTTCCTGCAGTGAAGCTGGTAAACACAGAGGTGTTAGAGGGTCTGGATGAGATGCTACACCATGTACCTGAACAACAAAGGAAAGACGTAGCTGACCTATTGAGGGAATGCCAGCCTGTACGCGTACAAACATATATATGAACGTGTGAATTGGGAGCAGGAGTAGGCCATTCAATCCCTTGAACCTGCTCTGCCATTTGATAAGATCATGGCTGATCTGATTGTGGCCTCAACTCTACTTTCTTGTATATCCCTATACCCTTTGACACCCTGTCAATCAAGAAGCTATCTAACTCAGCCTTAAAATATTCAATGACCCTGCCTCACTGCTGTATCATAGAGTTATACAGCACAGAAACAGGCCCTCAGCTCATCGATTCTGTGCACGCCATCAAGCACCTAACTATTCTACTCCCATTTTCCAGCACTTGGCCCGTAGCCTTGTATGCTATGGCATTTCGAGTGCTCATCTAAATACTTAAATGTTGTGAGGGTTCCTGCTTCTACCATCCCTTCAGGCAGTGCGTTCCATATTTCAACCACCTTCGGGGTGAAATTTTTTTTCCTCAAAACCTCCTTCCCCTTAGCTTAAATCTATGCCCCCTGGTTATGTGTGGGGAAGAGAATTCTGTAGCCTGACAACTCTGAGGGCAAAAAAAGCAATCCCCTCATCTCCATCTTAACTGGGAGACCCCTTATTTTTAAACAGTGTCCTCTCGTTCTAGTCTCTCCCATAAGGGGAAACATCCTCTTGGCATCCACCCTGTCAAAGCCCCTCAGGATTTTATAAATTTCAATAAGATAAGCCAGGTCGTATTTCTCTGGCCATTCATGAGATTGATGTAAAGGGAGCTAAACAGAATCCCAGTGGATTCAATCCCAACAAAATGGTCAAAGTAAGGGAAGAGGTTCAATGCATGTCAAATAATAATATAATTGAACCCAATCAAAGTAGTTCTGGTACCAAAATCAGATGGTCATCAAAGTTTCTGAATAGATTACTGCAAGGTTAATGCAGTAACTAAGACGGACTCCGATCCAATTCCCAGATAAAGGATGGTATTGATAGAGTGGGCAGCACAGTGGCGCAGTGGTTAGCACCGCAGCCTCACAGCTCCAGCGACCCAAGTTCAATTCTGGATACTGCCTGTGTGGAGTTTGCAAGTTCTCCCTGTGTCTGCGTGGGTTTCCTCCGGGTTCTCCGGTTTCCTCCCACATGCCAAAGACTTGCAGGTTGATAGGTAAATTGGCCATTATAAATTGCCCCTAGTATAGGTAGGTGGTAGGGAAATATAGGGACAGGTGGGGATGTGGTAGGAATATAGAATTAGTGTAGGATTAGTATAAATGGGTGGTTAATGGTCAGCATAGACTCGGTGGGCCGAAGGGCCTGTTTCAGTGCTGTATCTCTTTAAAAATAACTCGGCCTTTGTTAGCAAAATTGATTTTACATGACGGATATCTGCAAGTCCCTTTGACCGACCAAGCCAAAGAAATTTCTGTTTTGTGACACCTGATGGTCTGTTCCAGTGTAAAGTCAGGCCATTTGGTATGGAAAATGCACTGGCCACATTTAAAACAGTAACCAATCAAGTGATTGCCGGTTTGAGTAATTGTGTTGTGTACATCGATGACCTTTCGGTGTACAGTGGCACTTCCAGTGATCACGTCAGACATTTGTTACAAACGTTGTCTGTGTGCCTTTAAAACTGAGAAAACCGATTTCTTTGAATAGTGAATGCTAAACTAGGCGGGGCAATTGCAAGGCAATCTGTTTTTCCAAGCCACTCAGCAGAGAGAAATGATTGTCACATGACTGGCTTCTGGGGAGATTTTACTTTCTCTTTTTCAAGAAAAAAACAGTTTGGGCTGGAACCTGTTTTTAGAAACCAGAGAAAGAGACCTCTTTCTGAAAGATATTAAAAGACCAGTTGCAGCTGGAAACCTGGGGTTTGCAGACCGGGAAAAGAGCTCTCCCTGAGTGGAATGCTTGTCTCTTTTGTGTTTAAAAAAAAAAAGGAATCTTAGCTTTAAGGTGTGGTTTTGATCTGCCTGAAGAGAAAGAGAATCACTATTTTGGAGAAAGGCTCCTTTGCTGATTGGAAGCCTTGCATTGTTAAGGGTGGGAAGATTCCTGTTGTCTCCAGTCTCTGGAAACACTCTGCCTCAAAAGTGAGTCCTGTTGCCTTTTTCTGTGTGTTTGAAAGATCCTGAAACCTCAGGAAAGTTTCTGCTGTTGGACTGCGACATAGCAAGTAGACCTGTTGCAGCAACTTTTTGCTGGGAGATCTGTGTAACGCCTGCCTTGAACGCCTACCCACCACAGGCTGTTCATTAATTTCAGCTGGAGACTTTGAGTGGCATCTGACTATTCGACGCTGGGACACCTGACCGAACTGTACAACCCAGTTATTTTATTATTCCTAAGAAACAGTATGTCGTTCCTTTGTTTAAGAAGGGTAGCAAGGATAATCCAGGAAATTATAGGCCGGTGAGCCTTACGTCAGTGGTAGGAAAATTATTGGAGAGGATTCTTCGGACAGGATTTACTCCCATTTGGAAACAAATGAACTTATTAGCGAGAGGCAGCATGGTTTTGTGAAGGGAGGTCATGTCTCACTAATTTGATCGAAATTTTTGAGGAAGTAACGAAGATGATTGATGAAGGAAAGGCAGTGGATGTTGTCTATATGGACTTCAGTAAAGCCTTTGACAAGGTCCCTCATGGCAGACTGGTACAAAAGGTGAAGTCACACGGGATCAGAGGTGAGCTGGCAAGATGGATACAGAACTGGCTCTGTCATAGAAGACAGAGGGTAGCAGTGGAAGGGTGCTTTTCTGAATGGAGGGATGTGACTAGTGGTGCTCTGCAGGGATCAGTGCTGGGACCTTTGCTGTTTGTAGAATATATAAATGATTTGGAGGAAAATGTAGCTGGTCTGATTAGTAAGTTTGCGGACGACACAAAGGTTGGTGGAGTTGCGGATAGTGATGAGGATTGTCAGAGGATACAGCAGGATATAGATCGGTTGGAGACTTGGGCGGAGAAATGGCAGATGGAGTTTAATCCGGACAAATGTGAGGTAATGCATTTTGGACGATCTAATACAGGTGGGAAGTATACAGTAAATGGCAGAACCTTTAGGAGCATTGACGGGCAGGGAGATCTGGGCGTACAGGTCCGCAGATCACTGAAAGTGGCAACGCAGGTGGATAAGGTAGTCAAGAAGGCATACGGCATGCTTGCCTTCATCGGTCGGGGCATCGAGTATAAAAATTGGCAAGTCATGCTGTAGCTGTACAGAACCTTCGTTCGGCCACACTTAGAATATTGCGTGCAATTCTGGTCGCCACACTACCAGAAGGATGTGGAGGCTTTGGAGAGGGTACAGAAGAGGTTTACCAGGATGTTGTCTGGTCTGGAGGGTATTAGCTATGAGGAGAGGTTGGATAAACTCGGATTGTTTTCACTGGAACGACGGAGGTGGAGGGGCGACATGATAGAGGTTTACAAAGTTATGAGCGGCATGGACAGAGTGGATAGTCAGAAGCTTTTTCCCAGGGTGGAAGAGTCAGTTACTTGGGGACATTGGTTTAAGGTGCGAGGGGCAAAGTTTAGAAGGGATGTGCGAGGCAAGTTTTTTCCACAGAGGGTGGTGAGCGCCTGGAACTTGCAGCTGGGGGAAGTGGTGAAAGAAGGTATGATAGCGACGTTTCAGAGGCATCTTGACAAATACATGAATAGGATGAGAATAGAGGCTTACGGATCCCGGAAGTACAGAAGGTTTTAGTTTAGACAGGCATCAAAATTGGCGCAGGCTTGGAGGGCCGGATGGCCTGTTCATTGTGCTGTACTGTTCTTTGTTCTTTTTCTTTGTTCTAATTTAAAACTTTATTTTAAAACCGGTTGACTGTTGGGTTTGGAATGTATGTGCATGACGGTTAGGAAGCATAACAAGTTCTAAAATCTGTTCAGACAGATAAGTTTATCTCCTCGTTTAAAATTAGTTTATTAATAATCAATTTGTTGTTCAAAGAAACCTGGTTTGTTCTTGGGAATAAATACGGTGTTTAATTTGGCTAATTTTCCGGTAGGTGGTATATTTTACGAATATGCTGTGACCTGTGGAGTAGTGGGACTGAATTAACACTGCATTATTCCTACCTTGGTCGTAACACATTTGAGATCTCTGTTGGATTGACTGGTCAAAGTTAACCTTGTTATAAACCTGGCAAAGAATGAGTTTGCCAAGGCCAAAGTTACTTAATACATATGGTGAGACAAGGCCAAGTGTTACCTTGAGAGAGCAAGGTTCATGCGATAATAGATTTTCTTGTGTCCAAGACAAAGAAATAAAAGCAAAATACTGTAAATGCTGGAAATCTGAAATAAAAACAATGCTGGAAGTACTCAGCAGGTCAGGCAGCATCTGTGGAGAGAGAAACAGAGTTAATGTTTCACCTTTGTGACCTTTCTGCAGTTTTGATGAAAGGTCAGAGACCTGAAACATAGAAAGAAGTGTTACAATTTCTGGGTATGTGTTGGTTCTACAGGAAATTTGTCCTTAATTTCAGCACAGTAGTCACCTCATTGAGAAACATGTTGAAGAAAAAATGTGAAGTTTGTGTGATCAGAGTCGTGCCAAATATCATTTGAGAAGTTCAAGGCCATTTTGATAAAGGAGCCAGTTCTCGCAGCCCCAGATTTTAATAAGCCATTCACGGTGGCTATTGGTGCCAGTGATGTAGGGGTTGGGGCCGACCATGACTCATGGCCCTCCTGCCTTGGGCGCTATGGCGTTGGAAGGATGAATGAGAACGGGCAGAGACTGCTTGAGTTGTGTACCTATCATAACCTCTGCATCACCAACTCGTTCTTTCACACTAAACCCTGTCACCAGGTTTCATGGAGGCACCCAAGATCACGTCGTTGGCACCAGCTAGACCTCATTGTCACAAGGCGAGCCGCCTTAAACAGTGTTCAAATCACACGCAGCTTCCACAGTGCGGACTGCGACACCGACCACTCCCTGGTGTGCAGCAAGGTTAGACTCAGACCAAAGAAGTTGCATCATTCCAAGCAGAAGGGCCACCCGCGCATCAACACGAGCAGAATTTCTCACCCACAGCTGTTACAAAAATTTCTAAATTCACTTGTAACAGCCCTTCAAAACACTCCCACAGGGGATGCTGAGACCAAGTGGGCCCACATCAGAGACGCCATCTATGAGTCAGCTTTGACCACCTACGGCAAAAGTGCGAAGAGAAATGCAGACTGGTTTCAATCTCATAATGAAGAGCTGGAACCTGTCATAGCCGCTAAGCGCATTGCACTTTTGAACTACAAGAAAGCCCCCAGCGATTTAACATCCGCAGCACTTAAAGCAGCCAGAAGTACTGCACAAAGAACAGCTAGGCGTTGCGCAAACGACTACTGGCAACACCTATGCAGTCATATTCAGCTGGCCTCAGACACCGGAAACATCAGAGGAATGTATGATGGCATGAAGAGAGCTCTTGGGCCAACCATCAAGAAGATCATCCCCCTCAAATCTAAATCGGGGGACATAATCACTGACCAACGCAAACAGATGGACCGCTGGGTTGAGCACTACCTAGAACTGTACTCCAGGGAGAATGCTGTCACTGAGACTGCCCTCAATGCAGCCCAGCCTCTACCAGTCATGGATGAGCTGGACATACAGCCAACCAAATCGGAACTCAGTGATGCCATTGATTCCCTAGCCAGCGGAAAAGCCCCTGGGAAGGACAGCATTACCCCTGAAATAATCAAGAGTGCCAAGCCTGCTGTACTCTCAGCACTACGTGAACTGCTATGCCTGTGCTGGGACGAGGGAGCAGTACCCCAGGACATGCGCGATGCCAACATCATCACCCTCTATAAAAACAAAGGTGACCGCGGTGACTGCAACAACTACCGTGGAATCTCCCTGCTCAGCATAGTGGGGAAAGTCTTTGCTCGAGTCGCTCTGAACAGGCTCCAGAAGCTGGCCGAGCGCGTCTACCCTGAGGCACAGTGTGGCTTTCGTGCAGAGAGATCGACTATTGACATGCTGTTCTCCCTTCGTCAGATACAGGAGAAATGCCGTGAACAACAGATGCCCCTCTACATTGCTTTCATTGATCTCACCAAAGCCTTTGACCTCGTCAGCAGACGTGGTCTCTTCAGACTACTAGAAAAGATCGGATGTCCACCAAAGCTACTAAGTATCATCACCTCATTCCATGACAATATGAAAGGCACAATTCAACATGGTGGCTCCTCATCAGAGCCCTTTCCTATCCTGAGTGGTGTGAAACAGGGCTGTGTTCTCGCACCCACACTTTTTGGGATTT
This sequence comes from Heterodontus francisci, assembly GCF_036365525.1. NCBI lineage: Eukaryota > Metazoa > Chordata > Chondrichthyes > Heterodontiformes > Heterodontidae > Heterodontus > Heterodontus francisci. Next base: position 29,708,429 of record NC_090392.1, on the reverse strand, counting down.
TCTTCTCCCTGCTGCTTTCACATGCGTTCAAATCCTCTGAAGAAGGAATTTTCCTCCACACAAGATCAGGGGGCAGGTTGTTCAACCTTGCCCGTCTAAGAGCGAAGTCCAAAGTACGGAAAGTCCTCATCAGAGAACTCCTCTTTGCTGACGATGCTGCTTTAACATCTCACACTGAAGAATGCCTGCAGAGTCTCATCGACAGGTTTGCGTCTGCCTGCAATGAATTTGGCCTAACCATCAGCCTCAAGAAAACGAACATCATGGGGCAGGATGTCAGAAATGCTCCATCCATCAATATTGGCGACCACGCTCTGGAAGTGGTTCAAGAGTTCACCTACCTAGGCTCAACTATCACCAGTAACCTGTCTCTAGATGCAGAAATCAACAAGCGCATGGGTAAGGCTTCCACTGCTATGTCCAGACTGGCCAAGAGAGTGTGGGAAAATGGCGCACTGACACGGAACACAAAAGTCCGAGTGTATCAGGCCTGTGTCCTCAGTACCTTGCTCTACGGCAGCGAGGCCTGGACAACGTATGCCAGCCAAGAGCGACGTCTCAATTCATTCCATCTTCGCTGCCTTCGGAGAATACTTGGCATCAGGTGGCAGGACTATATCTCCAACACAGAAGTCCTTGAAGCGGCCAACACCCCCAGCTTATACACACTACTGAGTCAGCGGCGCTTGAGATGGCTTGGCCATGTGAGCCGCATGGAAGATGGCAGGATCCCCAAAGACACATTGTACAGCGAGCTCGCCACTGGTATCAGACCCACCGGCCGTCCATGTCTCCGTTATAAAGACGTCTGCAAACGCGACATGAAATCGTGTGACATTGATCACAAGTCGTGGGAGTCAGTTGCCAGCATTCGCCAGAGCTGGCGGGCAGCCATAAAGACAGGGCTAAATTGTGGCGAGTCGAAGAGACTTAGTAGCTGGCAGGAAAAAAGACAGAGGCGCAAGGGGAGAGCCAACTGTGCAACAGCCCCAACAAACAAATTTCTCTGCAGCACCTGTGGAAGAGCCTGTCACTCCAGAATTGGCCTTTATAGCCACTCCAGGCGCTGCTTCACAAACCACTGACCACCTCCAGGCGCGTATCCATTGTCTCTCGAGATAAGGAGGCCCAAAAGATGTAGGGGTAGAAGCAGTGCTCCTCCAAGATGATGATTGTATGGAACAGCCTGTTAGCTACTTCTCCAGGAAGCTTAATAAACATCAAAAAAGACCATCAAGAAAGAGCCTTTGAGTCTCATACTGGTTCTTCAACATTTTGAGGTATATGTAACCAATAGTCAGGGGGAAGTACTGGTTTATACAGACCATAACCCACTTGTGTTTCTAGAAAAGTAAAGAACAAAGAACCTCCGGCTGATATGTTGGAGTTTGAGTTTACACTAAAAATTATGCATTTTGCGGGAAACAAACAACATCATTGCTGATGCTCTGTCCAAAGTTTAAAGAAGGTGTGCAAGAGAGAAGGAGGTCTCTGTGAGTTATGATAATGATAGGGAGACAGTGCTCCTTTCAAGCTCAGATGGCTGGAAGACTTTTTTTTACTGGCAGGTTGAAGAAAGTGAGGAATGAATCTCAAAGCAGTTTCTGTTATTTAGAGGAACTGATTAACCAGACCCGGCCATACAGTGTACAAGGTTGTCACTGAAGGGCACGGATAGAGGTAACACTGGGAGTTCACGCCATCAAGCCTGTTTTGGGGAAAACTGAGAAGGTTCTGGAGAAGTAGGCCATTTTTCATTTGGTAAAGACTGTACTTGTAGAGTTCGGGGTTAAAGTGAAACTGCTGTCAGTCAGGATTTGTGGTTGCATCTTGGAAGACAGGAACTGGAGACTATCTGAGGAATTTCAGGGTTTTGATGAACTGTGTGACTAATTGGTGACATGCGTGCTGAATGGACTTCCCAGTAAATCCATGAGGTCCATCTTTGTTGTATCTGATGGTGCATGTGTAATTTTTAATATCCTGACTGTGATATACTGGTAATTCATGTTTAATTTCTGTTGATTTTGGTTTGATTGTTAAAGTAAATGTTATAAAAGTGAAATCCTGTTTATTGGGGTCGTTCAGTAAATTCGGTTCTTTTGGTTTCTTGATCTCCATGGGGATTATAACAATAACACACTGGTAACAACATTCTAGTTTATTTGGGAAGTTCCCTTTCCTTCTGTTGGAATTCTGTTACTGATTTTGGTTTCTTTTAGTTTGAATGGACTAAATGTTTGGATGAAGAAGAGAGGAAAGAATGTTCTATAGAAACTAGAATGATCTGTTCTGAATTTCTATCCTGTACTGACAGTGATGACTTTTGTAAACTCCTTTTACAGGGTATTAGAAGGGAAGGATTTGCAGACAGGAAATCAAACCAAACATCACACCAAGATCTGACTCGATTCATCAGGACCTGAATATCAATATCCTTTGAATATAGAAGGTAAAATGTTTGTCTCTCCTATCTGTGGGGAAAGATTTCAAACATCAGTGTGACTGGAAAAGCACAAGGACCCACACACCCGAGTGAGTGTGTTCCATCGCAATGACTGTGGAGGGAGATTTAACCAGTTACACAGATTGAAAACACATCACATCACTCACATTGTGTGTGTGGACGAGACATCAACTGATCATCCAACCTGGAGAAACACAAGGACGCCCGCACCATGGAGAAACCATGGAAATGTGTGGAATGTGGGAAGGGATTCAATTGCCCATCCCTGCTGGAAACTCATCGGCGCAGTCACACTGGGGAGAGGCCATTCACTTGCTCTGTGTGTGAGCAGGGATTCACTTGTTCATCACACCTGCGGACACACCAGCGAATTCACACTGGTGAGAGGCTGTTCACTTGCTCTGTGTGTGGGAAGAGATTCACTCGGTCATACTGTCTGCTGAGACACCAACTTGTTCACTCTGATGAGAGAGGTTTTGTATGTTCTGAATGTGAGAAAAGCTTTAAAAGCAAAAGTGATCTGCTAACACACCAACGCACTCACACTGGGGAGAGGCCATTCACCTGCTCTGTGTGTGGCAAGGGATTCATTCGGTCGTCCCATCTCCTGAGACACCAACTTGTTCACTCTGATAAGAGATGTTTTGTATGTTCTGAATGTGAGAAAAGCTTTAAAAGCAAAAGTGATCTGCTAACACACCAACGCATTCACACTGGGGAGAGGCCATTCACCTGCTCTGTGTGTGGCAAGGGATTCGCACAGTCATCCAACCTGCTGACACACCAGCGCATTCACACTGGGGAGACACCGTTCACCTGCTCTGAGTGTGGAAAGGGATTCACTCGGTCATCACTCCTGTTGACGCACCAGCGATTTCACGCGGGGGAGAGGCTGTTTAGCTGCTCCATGTGTGGGAAAAGATTCACTCAGCCATCCGACCTGCTGAGACACCAACGCATTCACACTGGGGCGAGGCCATTCATCTGCTCAGTGTGTGGGAAGGGATTTGCTCAGTCATCCAACCTGCTGACACACCAGCGCATTCACACTGGGGAGAGGCCATTCACTTGCTGTGTGTGTGGGAAGGGATTTGCTCAGTCATCCAACCTACTGACACACCAGCGAGTTCACACTGGGGAGAGGCCATTAACCTGCTCCGACTGTGGGAAGGGATTCACTGATTAATCTCACCTCACTGAACACCAACTTCTTCACACTGATAAGTGATTTTTTAAATGTTCTGACTGAGAAGAGCTTTAAAAGCAGTAATTATCTGCTGAGACACCAGTGAGTTCACTCTCGGGAGAGGCCATTCACCTGCTCCAAGTGTGGGGAGGGTTTCACTGTCATCCAATCTGCTGACACACTAGTGAGTTCACAGGTGACTGCAGGGGTTGGATTCTGTTGTTATTGCTGCTGTTAATCACATTTAAGATGGAACCATGTTCATTCTAACAGTTTTGGTTTATTTCAGTTGATAAACTCCAGCCCAGTTATGGGGGTTAATATTCCGGATATATGGCAAATATATCAGCTTTGCTTCAAACACAATGCTCGAGTCCTTGATTTCTCTAAGATAGGAGGAGACAGCGTAGAGGGAGCTTTACTCAGTATCTAAACCATGTTGTATCTGACAGGAGAGAGCTTCAAGCAGATGCTCAGAATGCCTCACTGCCCGAAACTGACGTCCATTACATTGCTGAAAACAACATTTAACACAGATGTAAGAGAAACACATCAGTTTCTCCCCGGACACGGATGCAGAGGGACTGTGAGTGTCTCGGACATTTTTGTACCGTCTGCTTGATATTTCATCCCTGAGTTTGAGTCTTTTGGTGATTTGAATTTGATGCCCTCTGGTTATCAACTCATTGACTAGTAGAAATAGTTTTCATTTTCCTTTATTCTAATGAAAAGAGCCCCAGTTTCTCCAATTTCTCCTAATAACTAAGTCCTCTCTTCCCTGGTATCATCTCAGTGAATCTCTTCTGCACCCTTTCTGTGGCCTTGACGTCTTTCCTGGTGTAAATCCCCAAAATTTGACCTAATATTCTAACTGCAACTAAACTAATAATTTGTACAGGTTTACAATACCTCCGCCTTTTGTACTCCACACCCTGAGTTATAAAACATAGGATCCCATGTGCTTTTTAACCACTTTATCAACTTGTCGTCTCACTTTTAAAGCTTTGTGTCTCTGGATCTCTTGTAGGTTTTTGAGATATTAACATATGGCTAAAATGTATTGACATCAAATCTCTGATCTAATGTGTATTATGGGAAGGAAATGTTTAGTCTGAGTTAGAAACTCAAACAGGCGCTTCACTACAGACGGGTCACCATGGTAACACTGCTTATTGGAAACTAATCAGATTAGGGAAAAGGACAGGGTATCTCTGTTATTAACCAGAATATAAACTGGAAACCAGAGTGATAGAATAGATTAGATTATAATGTGTGATGTTTATACCTATATTTGTGAAACTATAAGAAATAACAGAATTAACAGTAGGCAGGGTAGTTTAGGGATAATGAGAAAATTACTGAAGAAAAGTAACTGCTGGGAACCAGGGAATGTGTCCTTGTAAATCACAGATTAGAGAAGATCCAGTTGTCTTTTCCTCACTTCCTGCCAAAACCCAGCAGAGAAAACAAAGAGTCAGGTGCCAGAACTGGATCATTACAGGGTATAAAAGTGAGGGGATACTGATGTAGGGGGGCAGTCAGAACTGGAGACACCGAGATCAAGCTTAGGGCACCCGAGGTTCCAGACAGAGGCCTGACCTTGTGTAAGCTAGTGTGGACACGCTGCACTTGCATGTTTATTCTGATTGGTCAATATAAGATTTTATCAACAAGCCTCCTGTCCAGCACCTTATCAAACACCTTTTGACAATCCATCTACACAACATTCACTGCATTTCCTTACTCACTACACTGTGTTATTCTCTCACATAATCCCTGCTGTCTGTCCTGAATGAATCCATTTTACTAACAAATGTTGAAATGTTTGCTCCACACCCACGGGGTTTCATCTATTTAAAGCCACAACAGAAAGGGCCAGTGTGCTGCTCGAGTTTGAGAGAAATCAGCTTTCAAAATGATGCAGAGTTTCAGCCCCGCCCATTTGGTGCCACAGGCCCCGCCCCTCACTTGCTCTGATTAGTTGGAGGCCCAACTGCCAACTTGGTCCTCCAGGCCTGTCCCACTCTTCCTATTAGTTGGAGCTCCTGTCAATCATCCGGGCAGTCAGACTGTCGAACTGAAGGAGCAGTAACTCAGTATTTTTGGGAGGTTGGTTTGTGTGAACAAATATATCCCTGATTTTACTGAGCCTCTTTTTTGTGTCCCAGCTCCTGTAAATACTGGGTGTAAAGGGAGAGGTTCCACACCGCTGGCTGCTCGTGTGTAAGTGATCTGCTATCAGATTAATGTGCCCCTGCTGGGTATGTTTGCTGTATCTGCCCTGTGTGTTTGACGGGACAATGTACATAAGAACTAGGAGCAGGAGTAGGCAGCTCATCCCCTCGAGCCTGCTCTGTCTTTCAATACGATCATGGCTCATCTCATCTTGGCCTCAACTCCACTTTCCTGCCCTTTCTCCATAACCCTTCAACCATTACTAATTAAAAATTTATCTCCTCAAATTTACTCAATGTTCCGGCATCCACTGCACTCTGGGGTAGTGAATTTCACAGGCTCATGACCTTTTGAGAGAAGTAATTTCTCCTCATCTCTGTAGATGGAGCTTCACTCCTTATCTAACCAATGTTGTACCTTCCCAGTGAGTGTTTACAGGGACAGTGCAGAGGGAGCGTTACTCTGTATCTCAGCCAGAGTCAGCATCTTTAGGACAGGAACAGAAGTAGGCTACATGCCCCTTGGAGTCTGCTCCACCACTCTGAGATCATGGCTGATCTTCTATCTCAACACCACCTTCCTGCACTATCCCCATGTTCCTTCACTTAGTATCCAAGAATCTATCAATTTCTGTCTTGACTATACTCAATAACTGAGCATCCACGGACCTTGGAGGTGGGGAATTTTAATCCTTTCATTGAAAATAATTTTCATCATATCGCCTCAGAACCACCTTCTCGAGAGCAATTAAGGATAGGTAACAAATGCTGGCCTTGCCAAAGACCCTCACATCCCACTAAAGAAGAAAATTAAAGTCATAAAAGGCTGAAATCTTACTGTGAGTGTGTGACGTTCAGTTCTAGACTCATGAGCCAGGGGAAACATATTCCCAGCATCGATTCTGTCAAGTCCCTTAAGGAGTTTATCTGCTTAAATCGATCACTCAAATTCATCAAACTGGAAAGAATCTTCTGCTTAATCTCATTTCATCGGACAATCATGGAATTAATCTCGGGTGCCTTCATTGCACTCCCTCTCAGACTAGTGTTATTAATCAAATCCAGATAGAACATAGAACATTACAGCGCAGTACAGGCCCTTTGGCCCTCGATGTTGCGCCGACCTGTGAAACCATCTGACCTACACTATTCCATTTTCATCCATATGTCTATCCAATGACCACTCAAATGCCCTTAAAGTTGGCGAGTCTACTACTGTTGCAGGCAGGGCGTTCCACGCCCCTACTACTCTGAGTAAAGAAACTACCTCTGACATCTGTCCTATATCTATCACCCCTCAACTTAAAGCTATGTCCCCTCGTGTTTGCCATCACCATCCGAGGAAAAAGACTCTAACTATCCACCCTATCTAACCCTCTGATTATCTTATATGTCTCTATTAAGTCACCTCTCCTCCTCCTCCTCTCTAACGAAAACAACCTCAAGTCCCTCAGCCTTTCCTCGTAAGACCTTCCCTCCATACCAGGCAACATCCTAGTAAATCTCCTCTGCACCCTTTCCAAAGCTTCCACATCCTTCCTATAATGCGGTGACCAGAACTGCACGCAATACTCCAGGTGTGGCCGCACCAGAGCTCTGTACAGCTGCAGCATGACCTCGTGGCTCCGAAACTCGATCCCCCTACTAATAAAAGCTAACACACCATATGCCTTCTTAGCCCTATTAACCTGGGTGGCAACTTTCAGGGATTTATGTACCTGGACACCAAGATCTCTCTGCTCATCTACACTACCAAGAATCTTCCCATTAGCCCAGTACTCTGCATTCCTGTTACTCCTTCCAAAGTGAATCACCTCACACTTTTCCGCATTAAACTCCATTTGCCATCTCTCAGCCCAGCTCTGCAGCCTATCTATGTCCCTCTGTAACCTACAACATCCTTCGGCACTATCCACAACTCCACCGACCTTCGTGTCATGCGCAAATTTACTATCCCACCCTTCTACACCCTCATCCAGGTCATTTATAAAAATGACAAACAGCAGTGGCCCCAAAACAGATCCTTGCGGTACACCACTAGTAACTAAACTCCAGGATGAACATTTGCCGTCAACCACCACCCTCTGTCGTCTTTCAGCGAGCCAATTTCTGATCCAAAGCACTAAAGCATCTTCAATCTCAATCTTTTGATCACAATCCAACAAACTATCACTTTCCATCACTAATTGGGGCGCCCAATGGCGGGGCTATTACCCAGCAGCAGTGACTATATCCTATTCACTCTACAGGAGCCCAGCTTGCAAGTTCAGAGCGTTTGTATCTGGCGCATGCGCAGTGTCACAGTCATCAGAGCCGTGCGGGTGCTGGAGACGTTTTTGCAGTGGGTGAGAGGTGACAGGAGATGGTGGGTGCAGTGGAGGAATTGGAGCCATGGGTGGGCTGGGAAGCTTCATAAATTGCCTGAGGCCCCGAAGAAGAATCCCCCGGCCCCGTGTTTACTCTGCGGTGACAGGCTCGGGGGAGCCGGGCGCTGGTCGCCATCTTGGAAAGGGTGGAGTCAGGGCGCATGCGTGGCCCTCTTGTTGAGAGCACAGGGAATGGGTGGGGCTGAGGGTCTCTGTTCCCAACTGGGACCCAGTATCCGGGAGATGGAGCATCCTGACAGCAGGGTTTTAAGCAGCTTCACCCACTCCCAGGCGGCATGTGATGTTATCAGCCTGGAAGAGTCTATGGGCCATGTTAATATTCAGTGTGAGAGGTTACAGTCCCTGTATAGTTACCTGAAGGTGCCGCTCCTTAAATCTTAGTTACAGTTTAACCCACATTCCTAATCTTCGGTCACTCGGTGTGGAGGGGGGTGGGTAAGTCGGAGGATCTTCTCCTGGACCTGGTTAAGTCCGGGGACCATAGATAGAGTGATGCAGCACTGAAACAGGCCCTTCGACCCACCGAGTCTGTGCCAACCAACAACCACCCATTTATACTAATCCTACATTAATCCCATATTCCCTACCACATCCCCACCTTCTCTCAATTCTACCACCTACCTACACTAGGTTTACAATGGCCAATTTACCTATTAACCTGCAAGTCTTTGGCTGTGGGAGGAAACCGGAGCACCCGGTGGAAACCCACACAGTCACAGGTAGAACTTGCAAACTGTGCACAGGCAGGACCCAGAACCAAACCCGGGTCGCTGGAGCTGTGAGGCTGCGGTGCTAACCACTGTGCCGACCATGTTGGGGATTGGAGTGTCACTCTGGCTGCCTCTCTTCCATGGTCTTGTCTGTGTGCGGGTAGCCCTGGAGAGGGAACCTGCTCGATACCTTCTGCACCTCAAGGTACAGAGTGTCTTATAGACACTGGTAACAACATAATGGTTTTATTGAGAAGATTCCCTTTCCTTTAGGTACTTTACAGACTTCTGGATTCAACATTGAGTTCAACAATTTCAGACCATGAAAACCCATTTTGATTGTTTTTTTAACCATATGCCACTTATTTTTCATGTTTTTGCTTTTGGACAGCACTGTTGATTACTCTGCCATTAACACTCTCTCTGGACAAATGCTTTGTCTTTTACAACTATTAGCTCTCCCTTTGCCTTTTAATCCATGACATCTTTGTCATTTAATCTCTCCCACCCTCTGCCCTATCACAGACCTTCCCTTTTGTTCTTCTTCCCCCCGCACTTTAATTTTCTCAAAACCTATTACATTTCTAACCTTTGCCAGTTCTGATGAAAGGTCATCGACCAAAAGCATTAACTCTGTTTCTGTCTGCATAGATGCTGAATATTTCCTGCATTTTCTGTTCTTATCTCAGATTAGGGGAGGCAGTACCGTACTGGTATTGTCACTGGACTAGTAACCCAGAGACCCAGGTATTGCTCTGGGGACATGGGTTCGAATCCCACCACAGCAGAAGGTGGAATTTGAATTCAATTAATAAAAATCTAGAATTGAAAGCTAGTCTAATGATGGCTATGAAACCATTGTCAATTGTTGTTAAGACCCATCTGGTTCACTAATGTCCTTAAGGGAAGGAAATCTGCTGTCCTTACCTGGTCTGGCCTACATGTGACTACAGATCCAGCGCAATGTGGTTGACTCTTGCATGCCCTCTGAAATGGCCGAGCAAGCCACTCAGTTCAAGGGCAATTAGGGATGGGCAATAAATGCTGGCCTGGCCTGCGACGCCCAAATCCCATGAAAGATTTTAAAATTTTTTTCCTGCATCTGCAGTATTTTTCTTTTGTTCCCTTTGCTTTTGTTCGGGCTCTGTTGCTTATTACGGCTTCTTTTAGTTTGAATGGATCACATGTTTGGGGGGAACAAGGGAGGAAAAAAATGTTGCGTAGAAACTAGAATTGTCTGTTCTGAATTTCTATCCTGGACTGACATTGATGACCTTTGTCATCTCCTTTTACACGGTATTAGAAGGAAAGGATTTGCAGATGGGGAACTCAAACTAAAACATGTTTCCCATGGCAGGGGTGACTAAAACTAGAGGGCATAGATTTAAGGTGAGAGGGAGGAGGTTTAAAGGGGATCAAAGGGGTAAATTTTTCACACAAAGAATAGTGGGTATCTGGAATGAGCTGCCTGAGGAGGTGGTGGAGGCAGGAACAGTAGCAACATTTAAGAGGCATCTGGAGAGGTACTTGAATGGGCAAGGCATAGAGGGATATGGAATTAATGCAGGCAGGTGGGATTAGTATAGATAGGCATTATGGTCGGCATGGACATGGTGGGCCGAAGGGCCTGTTTCTATGCTGTATGACTCTATGACTCTATAACTCTAAACATTACATCAAGATCTAACAGAGTCACTCGATTCATCAGGATCTGAATATTATCCGTCTTTGAATGTGAAAGGACAAATATTTGTCTGTTCTGCCAGTGGGGAAAGATTTCAAACATCAGTGACTGGAAAAGCACTGAGACACACACACCCGAGTGACAGTGTTCCAGTACACTGACTGTGGAAAGAGCTCTAACCAATTACACAGCCTGAAAAATCATCACAGTATTCACAGCTGGGAGAAACCATGAATGGGTTCTGTGTGTGGACGAGAATTCAACTGATGTCTATCCTGGAGCGAGACAAGGACACCTACACCACAGAAAAACCGTGAAAATGTGGGGACTGTGGGAAGAGATTCAATTACCCATCCCAGCTGGAAACTCATCAATGCACTCACACTGGGGAGAAGCCAAACACCAGCTCCGAGTTTGGGAAGGGATTCACTTGTTCATCTACCCTGCTGACACACAAAGACATTCTCAGTTATGAGACCTTTTAAATGTTCCTTTAAAGGATCTCTAAAAGTAGACGTGAAATGGTGACACACCTGTGCGTTCACACAGGGGAGAGGCTGTTCACCTGCACTGAGTGTATAAAAGGATTCACCCGTTCAACCTGCAGATACACCAGGGAGCTCACACTGGGGAGATACCATTCACCTGCTCCGTGTGTGCAAAGGATTCACTAAGTTATTCATCCTTTTGAAACACCAATGAGTTCACAATGACGAGAGATCTTTCAAGTGTTTTACTGCAGGACTGAGTTCAGGCAATCATCTGAATTCAATGTACACCAGTGTACTCACACTGGGGAGAGGCTGTGCAGCTGCTCTGTGTGTGGGAAGAGATTTAATCAGTAACCCAAGCTGCAGAGACACCAGTGAGTTCACACTGAGGAGAGGCTGTGCACCTGCTCTGTGTGTGGGAAGGGATTCACTCAGTCATCCAAGCTGCAGAGACATCAGCGAGTTCACAAGTGACTGCAGGGGTTGGATGCTGCGGCTAATCACATCCAGGACTGAACCATGTTCATTCTGACATTTGGAGTTTATTTCAGTTGATCTTGCTAATCCCAATAACTGGGCTGCAGTTTAATATTCCAAATATATGTCAAATAAATCAGCTTTGTTTTAAACACATTATTGTAGATTTTTGTCTTTCCCACCTGAGTGTTTAGCATCGCCTGGCTGGAGCTCAGAAATGACAATCTGGGGGAGGCTCGTATGGCAGGAACAGAACTTCAGCCTGGACACAGCCCTTCAGAGTCACACGGAGAGGAACAAACAGCACTTTGGTCTTTCTCATCTCTCTTCACCGACAGCAAAGTCCCTGTGTGGGTTAATCCGGAGGCCTGTAAGAAATGTATCCCAGCCGCTCTCTTCCATGGTTCAGAGCTCCTGGGCACGGAACAGAAGATTCCTTTTCAGTAGATTTGTTGGGAATGGAGGTTAAGGCAGTTGAATGTTCCTCCTGCAGAATGTGGGAGGTAAGGGTCGCCAAGAGTGTCCCTGCTGACTGCATCTGCGGGAAGTGCACCCAACTCCAGCTCCTCGAGAACCGCGTGAGGGAGCTGGATGAACTTCGGATCATTCGGGAGGCGGAGGGGGTTATTGAGAGGAGTTATAGGGAGGTAGTAACACCTCAGGTAAAAGAAGTAGGTAGATGGGTTACCGTCAGGGGAAGGAGAGGGAACCAGCAGGCAGTGCAGGGATCCCCTGTGACCATTTCCCTCAACAACAGGTATGCCGTTTTGGATACTGTTGGGGGGGACGACTTACCAGGGGTAAGCAATGGGGTACAGGTCTCTGGCACAGAGTCTGTCCCTGTTGCTCAGAAGGGAAGGGGGAAGAGGAGCAGAGCATTAGTCATTGGGGACTCCATAGTTAGGGGAACAGATAGGAGGTTCTGTGGGAACGAGAGAGACTCACGGTTGGTGTGTTGCCTCCCAGGTGCCAGGGTTCGTGATGTCTCGGATAGTGTTTTTGGGATCCTTAAGGGGGAGGGGGAGCAGCCCCAAGTCGTGGTCCACATAGGCACCAACGACATAGGTAGGAAGAAAGATGGGGATTTAAGGCAGAAATTCAGGGAGCTAGGGTGGAAGCTTAGAGCGAGAACAAACAGAGTTGTTATCTCTGGGTTGTTGCCCGTGCCATGTGCTAGCGAAGCGAGGAATAGGGAGAGAGAGGAGTTGAACACGTGGCTGCAGGGATGGTGCAGGAGGGAGGGTTTTGGTTTCCTGGATAATTGGGGCTGTTTCTGGGGTAGGTGGGACCTCTACAAACAGGATGATCTTCACTTGAACCAGAGGGGTACCAATATCCTGGGGGGGAGATTTGCTAGTGTTCTTCGGGGGGGTTTTAAACTAATTCAGCAGGGGGATGGGAACCTAAATTGTAGTTCCAGTGTACAGGATGTTGAGAGTAGTGAGGTCAGGGATAAGGTTACAAGGACGCAAGAGGGCACTGGCAAGCAAGAACCTGGTTTAAAGTGTGTCTACTTCAACGCCAAGAGCATCCGGAATAAGGTGGGTGAGCTTGCAGCATGGGTTGGTACCTGGGATCTCGATGTTGTGGCCATTTCGGAGACATGGGTAGAGCAGGGACAGGAATGGATGTTGCAGGTTCCGGTATTTAGATGTTTCAGTAAGAACAGAGAAGATGGTAAAAGAGGGGAGGGGGGGGGGGGGCGTGGGGTGGCATTGTTAATCAAGGAGAGTATTACGGCGACAGAAAGGACGTTTGAGGACTCGTCTACTGAGGTAGTATGGGCCGAAGTTAGAAACAGGAGAGGTGAGGTCACCCTGTTGGGAGTCTTTTATAGACCTCCGAATAGTTCCAGAGATGTGGAGGAAAGGATAGTGAAGATGATTCTCGACAGGGGCGAGAGTAACAGGGTAGTTGTTATGGGGGACTTTAACTTTCCAAATATTGACTGGAAATACTATAGTTCGAGTACTTTAGATGGGTCTGTTTTTGTCCAGTGTGTGCAGGAGGGTTTTCTGACACAGTATGTAGACAGGCCAACCAGGGGCGATGCCACATTGGATTTGGTACTGGGTAATGAACCCGGCCAGGTGTTAGATTTAGATGTAGGTGAGCACTTTGGTGATAGTGATCACAATTCGGTTAGGTTTACCTTAGCGATGGGCAGGGACAGGTATATACCGCAGGGCAAGAATTATAGCTGGGGGAAAGGAAATTATGATGTGATTAGGCAAGATTTAGGATGCGTAGGATGGGGAAGGAAACTGCAGGGGATGGGAACAATCGAGATGTGGAGCTTATTCAAGGAGCAGCTACTGCGTGTCCTTGATAAGTATGTACCTGTCAGGCAGGGAGGAAGTTGTCGAGCGAGGGAGCCGTGGTTTACTAAAGAAGTTGAAGCGCTTGTCAAGAGGAAGAAGAAGGCTTATGTTAGGATGAGACGTGAAGGCTCAGTTAAGGCGCTTGAGAGTTACAAGCTAGCCAGGAAGGATCTAAAGGGAGAGCTAAGAAGAGCAAGGAGAGGACACGAGAAGTCATTGGCGGATAGGATCAGGGAAAACCCTAAGGCTTTCTATAGGGAAATCAGGAATAAAAGAATGACTAGAGTTAGATTAGGGCCAATAAAGGATAGTAGTGGGAAGTTGTGTGTGGAATCAGAGGAGATCGGGGAAGCGTTAAATGAATATTTTGCGTCAGTATTTACAGTAGAGAAAGAAAAGGTTGTCGAGGAGAATACTGAGATTCAGACTACTAGGCTAGATGGGATTGAGGTTCACAAGGGCGAGGTGTTAGCAATTTTGGAAAGTGTGAAAATAGATAAGTCCCCTGGGCCAGATGGGATTTAACCTAGGATTCTCTGGGAAGCCAGGGAGGAGATTGCAGAGCCTTTGTCCTTGATCTTTATGTCGTCATTGTCGACAGGAATAGTGCCAGAAGACTGGAGGATAGCAAATGTTGTCCCCTTGTTCAAGAAAGGGAGTGGAGACAGCCCTGGTAATTATAGACCTGTGAGCCTTACTTCAGTTGTGGGTAAAATGTTGGAAAATGTTTTAAGAGATAGGATTTATAATCATCTTGAAAAGAATAAGTTCATTAGCGATAGTCAGCACGGTTTTGTGAAGGGTAGGTCGTGCCTCACAAACCTTATTGAGTTTTTCGAGAAGGTGACCAAACAGGTGGATGAGGGTAAAGCAGTGGATGTGGTGTATATGGATTTCAGTAAGGCGTTTGATAAGGTTCCCCACGGTAGGCTATTGCAGAAAATACGGAAGTATGGGGTTGAAGGTGATTTAGAGCTTTGGATCAGAAATTGGCAAGCTGAAAGAAGACAGAGGGTGGTGGTTGATGGCAAATGTTCATCCTGGAGTTTAGTTACTAGTGGTGTACCACAAGGATCTGTTTTGGGGCCACTGCTGTTTGTCATTTTTATAAATGACCTGGAAGAGGGTGTAGAAGGGTGGGTTCGTAAATTTGCGGATGACACGAAGGTCGGTGGAGTTGTGGATAGTGCCGAAGGATGTTGTAGGGTAGAGAGGGACATAGATAGGCTGCAGAGCTGGGCTGAGAGATGGCAAATGGAGTTTAATGCGGAAAAGTGCGAGGTGATTCACTTTGGAAGGAGTAACAGGAATGCAGAGTACTGGGCTCATGGGAAGATTCTTGGTAGTGTAGATGAACAGAGAGATCTTGGTGTCCAGGTACATAAATCCCTGAAAGTTGCTACCCAGGTTAATAGGACTGTTAAGAAGGCATATGGTGTGTTAGCTTTTATTAGTAGGGGGATCGAGTTTCGGAGCCACGAGGTCATGCTGCAGCTGTACAAAACTCTGGTGAGACCGCACCTGGAGTATTGCGTGCAGTTCTGGTCACCACATTATAGGAAGGATGTGGAAGCTTTGGAAAGGGTGCAGAGGAGATTTACTAGGATGTTGCCTGGTATGGAGGGAAGGTCTTACGGGGAAAGGCTGAGGGTCTTCAGGTTGTTTTTGTGGGAGAGAAGGAGGAGGAGAGGTGACTTAATAGAGACATATAAGATAATCAGAGGGTTAGATAGGGTGGATAGTGAGAGTCTTTTTCCTCGGATGGTGATGGCAAACACGAGGGGACATAGCTTTAAGTTGAGGGGTGATAGATATAGGACAAACTCCTGCAGTCACTTGTGAACTTGCTGGTGTCTCAACAGATTGAATGACTGGATGAATCCCTTCCCATACACAGAGCAGGTGAATGGCCTCTCCCCAGAGTGAGTGTGTTGGTGTTTCATCAGATCACTTCTGCTCTTAAAGCTCTTCTCACAGTCAGAATATTTAAAAGATCTCTTACCAGTGTGAGCAAGTTGCTGTTTTTTAAAAATTCTTTCATGGGATGTGAGCATCATTGGCTAAGCCAGCATTTGTTGCCAATTCCTAATTGCTCGAGAAGGTGCTGGTGAGCTGCCTTCTTGATCTACTGCAGTCTCTCTGGTGCATGCACAACCACAGTGCTGTTAGCAACGGAGTTCCAGAATTTTGCTCCAGTGACAGTGAAGGAACAGTGGTGATATATATGCAGTTATACAGTTATATAGGGCATTGGTGAGACCACATCTGGAGTACTGTGTACAGTACTAGTCTCCTTATTTAAGGAAGGATATCAATGCACTGGAAGCAGTTCAGTACTAGACAAATACATGTTTCAAGGGCGGCGCAGTGGTTAGCACTGCAGCCTCACAGCTGCAGGGACCCGGGTTCGATTCTGGGTACTGCCTGTGTGGAGTTTGCAAGTTCTCCCTGTGTCTGCGTGGGTTTTCTCCGGGTGCTCCGGTTTCCTCCCACAAGCCAAAAGACTTGCAGTTTGGTAGGTAAATTGGCCATTATAAATTGTCACTAGTATAGGTAGGTGGTAGGGAAATATAGAGACAGGTGGGGATGTTTGGTAGGAATATGGGATTAGTGTAGGATTAGTAGAAATGGGTGGTTGATGGTCGGCACAGACTCGGTGGGCCGAAGGGCCTGTTTCAGTGCTGTATCTCTAATCTAATCTAATCTAATCTAAAAATCAACGCACCCATTCCAGGTAAGATTCTGAGGGGTTTTGACAGGGTGGATGTGGAAAGGATGCTTCCCCTTGTTGGAGAATCTAGAACTAGGGGTCACTGTTTAAAAATAAGGGGTCACCCATTTAAGACAGAGATGAGGAGAAATTATATCTCTCCAAGGGTCGTGCGTCTTTGGAACTCTCTTCCTCAAAAGGCAGTGGAAGCAGTCTTTAAATATTTTTAAGGCAGAGGTAGATAGAGTCTTGATAAGCAAGAGGGTGAAAGGTTGTTGTGGTAGGCGGGAATGTGGAGTTGAGGTTACAATCAGATCAGCCATTATCTTGTTGAATGACGGAGCAGGCTCAAGGGGCCGAGTGGACTCCTCCTGCTCCTAATTCGTATGCTCCTATATTTCCAAGTCAGTGTGGTTGGGAACTTGCAGATGGTGATGAGCACATGCACTTCCTGCACTTGTTCCTCTCGGTGGAAGAGATCACAGGTTTGGAAGATGCTTTCGAAGGAGGCGTGGTGAGGTGCTGCAGTGTATCTTGTAGATGGTACAGACTGCTGTCACTGTGTATTAGTGGTGGAGGTAGAAAATGTTTAAGGTGATGGATGAGGTGCCAATCAAGTAGTCTTCTTTGTCTTAGATGGAGTCAACCTTCCTGATGAGTGTTGTTGGTGTGGCACTCATCCAGGCAAGTGGAGAGTATTGCTGAAAAAACAGACATGGTGCCAAAGCTTTTCATCTTGCTCTCATCAGGACAATCCGCAAGAATAACCAATGTAAAGGAAAACAACAACTTATGTTGCATGAGAAGAGAGTGCTGATTGGTTGGCAAGTGACCTCTGATTGGATGAGGCATTGCCATGGTGAATGCACCAGTTTACGGTAACTGACAGTTAACTGTCAAGCTTTGTTTTAAATTTAAACCAGGCAGCTTGACTCTGATAGGTCAAGGCATTGCCCTGAGGAATAAACCAGCTGTCACTTATTTTGTTCAGCTGAAACAGGTGCAATGTTTGTACATATTCTTTCTGTCTGCAAAGAACAGGGCTCTGTGTATTAATATATGTAGCTTCCAGTACGCACAAATGCGCCTCACTGTGAAGCCCCACTGACAATCTTAAATTGGTTGTCAGCGTAATGCTTAGCACACTGAAGATTATTTAGTAACTGTTTTCTGATTGAGTAATCACATCTAATGTTGGACAATGTGTTTTGAGTTTTGCAAGCACGGGATGGTTGAGTACGGCCTGTACCTTGCCCGTTGCGAACAGCAGAAGGGACATATTGTTTGATACGATCCGCCAGTCACTGGGACGTACGGCCTATATACCTAGCATCACACTGGCATTGAAATTCATATATCACATTACTCATTTGTGTGATAAGCAGAACGTCTTTTTGGCTTGACGGCAGCATCCTGTTAGTGGTGAACACTACACGTGTTGCTACTGCATAGTAGCAGCGTGAAACCGCTAGCTTTACCTGTCGGTCAAATTTTTGGGATACATTACCTTTCCATGGTAATTTGAGGTAGACTGGGCACTTTTCAGGGCCAAAAAAGATGGCCTTCGGCTTATTCATAAGTTTGCGCGATATACAGCGAGGAATGATCTGATCAAGGTAACCATCATAACGCAGGATGCCTTTGATTCACCCTACTTCAGCATCAAGCTCGCATGGTGAGCAAGTGGCTTGGGCCCTATTTACGAGTTGCCGATAAGGCCAATCTTACAGCGTGTGGAACTGTAAGAATCCCAACGCGTGTACTGACCAGTGAAGATACGTTTGTGGCAAACTTTGGTAGAGAACCCCTTAGCAGATTTCTCAATTAGTATGTAAAGGAAAGGGAGCTCATTTGACTGCTCCATTTCAAAGGTGAGTGGAGGATGGAGCCCATTAATATGTGTAAGGGGTTCTCTACCACGGTCTACTGCACACCTCCCTTCACAATGGTTACCTTGATCAGACCCCAGAGGACTGTGGAGACTCAGTCATTGAGTATGTTCAAAATAGAGATTTCTAGATATTAAAGATATCAAGGGATATGGGGATAGCACGGGAAAATGGCGTTGAAATAGAAGATCAGCCATGATATGGTTAAATGGCGGAGCAGACTTGAGCTGGAGCTGGATGACCTACTCCTGCTCCTATTTCTTATGTTCCTATTCTTACTTCCCCTCTGGAATTCAGATCTTTTGTCCATGTTTGACCTATGGCTGTAATGAGATCTGCAACCAAGTATGCTGGTAGAACCCAAACTGAGCAGTGGTGAAAAGTGTGTTGGTGAGTCAGAGGCCAGAATTGGAAGAACACAGAGTTCATAAAATCATAGAAAGACACAGCACAGTGGGAGGCCATTCAGCCCCTTGTGCCCGCACCAGCCCTTTGAAAGTGCTGTGCAACTTAGCCCCACTCTCCTACCGTTTACCTGTAGTCCTACAAATTTTTCAATTCAAGTGTTCATCCTTTTGAAACTTACTATTGAATCTGCTTCCGCCACCCTTTCAGGCAGTGTGTTCCAGATCAGAACAACTCACTGCATAATGTCTTTCCCCATGTCGCCCAGGTTCTTTTGCCAATTAATCTAAATCTGCGCCGTCTGCTTCCCGACCCTTCTAACACTGGAAATAGTTTCTCTTTAGCAAGAGGGCTGTCTGCCTGGGAGAGATCACAGAGATAGGGAGATGGAGGAAATTGAAACAATAGGACCAATATTTTAAAGGCTGATGCCACCAGACATCTTCCCCAGTACAGAATGCAACTCACTACTAACAGAAACAATGTTTTTCTCACTGATAAATATGTAGAAAGGTGATACATAATGAGGGGGCAAACAATCTCTGTATCTTTAACTAACAGCACCATGGATATAGCGAAATGAATGACCTGATCAACTTCACACTGAAGTGACTGAAACTCAGAAAAGGAACTCCAGGAGAACAAAATACTGACAAACGTTAAACAGTTTTGTTGTATTACGACTGAAGCAGGGGGAGTGCACTGTCTTTTCTAGTTCCACTTCTCCACAGGTCACAACATATATTTTTCTGAATGTATACCCAGTTACCGAAGCAGTCAATCATATACTCTACCCTTTATCCCAGAATAAAATACACCAAACAGGTTTAGAACCATATTAAAATTACAGCACAGAAGGGGGCCATTCAGCCTATCATGTCCGTGTTGGCTGAAAAAACTAGCCGCCCAATCTAATTCCACCATCCATTACCTGGTCCATAGCCTTGCTGTTTACAGCACTTCAGGTGCATGTCCAGGTACCTTTTCAAAGAATTGAGGGTTTCTGCCTCCACCACCATTCCTGGCAGTGAATTCCAGACACCCACCACCCTCTGGGTGAAAAAGTTTTTCCTCATGTCCCCTCTAATCCTTCTACCAATCACCTTAAATCTGTGCCCCCTAGTAATTGACCTCTCCGCTCCGGGAAACAGGTCCTTCCTGTCTACTCTATCTAGGCTCCTCATAATTTTGTACACCTCAATCAAGTCACCTCTCAGCCTCCTCTGTTCTAAGGAAAACAACGCTAGCCTACCCAAGCTTTCCTCATAGCTGCAGCTTTCAAGCCCTGGCAACATTCTTGTAAATCTCCTCTGTACTCTCTCCAGAGCAATTATGTCCTTTCTGTAATGTGGTGACCAGAACTGCAAGCAATACTCCAGCTGTGGCCTAACTGGCGTTTTGTACCATTCCAGCATTACATCCCTGCTTTTGTATTCTATACCTCGGCCAATAAGGGCCATATGCCTTATTCACCACTTTATCTACCTGTCCTGCCACCTTTAGGGACCTGTGGACATGCACTCCAAGATCTCTCACTTCTTCTACCCCTCTCAATATCCTCCCGTGTACTGTGTATTCCCTCGCTTTATTTGCCCTCCCTAAGTGCATTACCTCACACTTCTCTCCATTGAATTATTTCATAATTCTTTAATAAACAACAAAATTATCAGTTTATTATAAAACGAGACTTAGCCAGTAACAAAGCAAAGCAGTAACAGAAAGATTGAAATATGAAAGTTCCCCTTTTTAAGTTCCACACACCAACTCTCACACACACTGAAAACAATACAGATATTCTTTCTGCAGAGGTCTGTTACAAAAAAAAAGACAAAAAGTACTTTGGCCAAATACTTGCAAATTCTTGAAGAAATAAAGATATGGAAAGATGTCAGTTGTCCCTTTTTGGTCTGGTGTCCCAAATACGCATAGACGGCTGTCACTGGGATCTTTCTGGGTCAGTTTGACAGATTTTTCAGGAGAAATGCAGCATCAGTTTCTCTATTTCTTACACTTGATTCTCAGGAAGTTCTCAAAAGGATGGAAGAGGGTGAGCTGATGTTGGTTGCTCTCATGGCTGGTTTTCTCCAACTGTCTTCAAAACAGTTCATGCCCCAACACACGGTCCAAAGCGAAACCAAAAACAATATCAAGCCTTCTGACCCCTATAAATCTTGACCTGTCACTCTTCTGGAAAAATCTTTCCCAGGTTGCCAAGGTTTCTGTTGTTTATTGCTTAAAGCACATGACCTCCAGCAAGATTGTTTTTTAAAAAATGTTCTTTTCATGAACGGTCAACAACAAAGCAAAGTCCAGCTTCTATGAAATCGTTAGCCTTTTAATGAATCTATCTCCACAATTTTAGTATAAGCCCTCAAAATATGTACTTAATAAAAATATAGAAGCACTTTCATAACAGTTGATAAAAGTAATATCAATTTAAGTGTTAATAGATAAATTGTTAAAGGGGGTTCATACTTGCTCAATTGACTGGCCAACTCGGGTTCCACCACTCAAGTACCTCGACTGGTTGTAGAACACGCTGTCGCCTTCGTCGTCTGGCCTCTGAGCTCTCTTCCTGTTGGTTCCCAGGATGATCAATCACCACTCACCAACATTTCACTGCCAGATGAAGTCAGGGCTCAGAGAAAGAAAACAATGAGGCCACTAATGTGAGTCATGAAAGACAATTAGACAACATGATTCAAGTTATAAATGAAAGTATTGGAAATCAAGTCAAATGACCTGTTGCAATTAATATAATCATTTTGTGCGACCCTGGAAGGGAGTTGGAATGGATAAATTTCACTCTTGTATACATAGAAACATAGAAAATAGGAACAGGAGTAGGCCATTCAGACCTTCGAGCCTGCTCCGCCATTCATTATGACCATGGCTGATCATCCAACTCATTAGCCTGTTCCCGCTTTCGCCCAGTACTCTTTGATCCCTTTAGACCCAAGAGCTATATCTAACTCCTTCTTAAAAACATACAATGTTTTGAGCTCAACTGCTTTCTGTGGTAGCAAATTCCACAGGCTCACCACTTTCTGGGTGAAGAAAGTTCTCCTCATCTCAGTCCTGAAAGGTTTACCCCTGGTTCTGGACTCCCCCACCATCGGGAACATCCTTCCTGCATCTACCTTGTCAAGTCCTGTTAGAATTTTATAGGTTTCTATGAGATTCCCCCCTCACTCTTCTGAACTCCAGCGAATATAATCCTAACTGACTCAATCCCTCCTCATACATCAGTCCCACTGTGAGAATAAAAAATACTGAAATGTTGTTTCTACAGCTTGTGGAAAATTACCAAGAAGTCATTTCTACACAACATAATGAAATCACTGAACAAGGGAACTGATAAGGGTATGTGAGTAAAGACCTTGAGACAGTACGGCAGTTAAAAATTGTGCTTATGCAGAGAAAAGAAAAACAGCAAGAGTTAGAACAAAGGATGTAGTGAATGAGAAACTGCCCCACTAAGATAAAGGCTGACAGCTGCAAGTTAACACACACACAGGAGGCTTGCAAAAGAATGGAGAGCCAAATAAGGTAAAACAAAAACAAGAGTCAGGGGCGAGAAAGTTAGAGTAGGGGGAGAAGTAAACAGAGGAGGAGACTGTAGCAACCATAGGATAGGTTAGTGTCATAATACGTTATAACCAATAATGTAAAATAAAGGCGTGGACAAATGGATTTGTATTGTATAAACATGAACTGAATATGTTGATGGGTGTGCCTGCTTGTAGGACACCCGATCTTGCAAGAACGTTAAATAAACTTACTTCTTCAGAGTTTGACTTGGTGTAAATTATTATTAAGTGGGCTACGTTTCTCACAATTGGGGGCTCGTCCGGGATCTCTTCATCATTGCCGGGACCGCGGCCGACGACAGACGAGAAGACGCGTCCCGTTAATTTAAAAACGGTCTCGTTTCTCTCGTCGGTCGCGGACCAGAGTAATCGACTGAAAACGATCCTAGGGAAGTCACTCTGAATGAGTATTTAGTGCAGCAGGTACACACGTGAAGTCAGGCAACTCCGTGCACGGACCAAGGTAAGAAAAACGACTTTTAAGTATTATCTTGGTGACTTATGGTTAACTGTAGGATAAGACCTTCTAAGTACTAATTGTAAAGTCCTTGAGGAGTGAATTTTACAGTCCTGCAGTATAAGACCCTTCAGCTAGGAGGTGAGTACTGTATGGTATAAGACCCTTCAGTTAGGAGGTGAGTACCGTAAGGTATAAGACCCTTCAGTTAGGAGGTGAATACTGTGGGGTATAAGACCCTTCAACTAGGAGGTGAGTACCGTAAGGTATAAGACCCTTCAGTTAGGAGGTGAATACTGTGGGGTATAAGACCCTTCAACTAGGAGGTGAGTACCGTAAGGTATAAGACCCTTCAGTTAGGAGGTGAATACTGTGGGGTATAAGACCCTTCAACTAGGAGGTGAGTACCGTAAGGTATAAGACCCTTCAGCTAGGAGGTGAATACTGTGGGGTATAAGACCCTTCAACTAGGAGGTGAGTACCGTAAGGTATAAGACCCTTCAGCTAGGAGGTGAATACCGTAGGGTACAAGACCCTTCAGTTAACCATGGGAAATAAATCGTCTAAAAAGGAAGATGATGGGAGACAAGGAAAGTCTGCCGGCAACATCCCTCCAGAAAGTCCATTGGGACGGATGTTGGAGTATTGGGATTTAGAGTCAAAAACCAAGGAGAAAAAGACCCAAATATGATCTAAGGACAGCAAGAAGGACCACCCCTAAACCCGACGATAATGACGACGATAGAGACAGAGAGTCTCCTAAGACAATGATGCCCTTGAGAGAGGTACCAATAGGAAATAATGAAATTGGATTTGTTAGTGCACCATTAACGTCAGGAGAGGTAAGAGTGTTTAAAAAGGAAATGAAAGTCCTCGTAGAAGACCCCTTAGGATTGGCAGACCAAGTAGATCAATTTCTCG
Organism: Heterodontus francisci; assembly: GCF_036365525.1. Taxonomy (NCBI): domain Eukaryota; kingdom Metazoa; phylum Chordata; class Chondrichthyes; order Heterodontiformes; family Heterodontidae; genus Heterodontus; species Heterodontus francisci. The sequence goes on along the minus strand of NC_090392.1, from coordinate 29,684,560 downwards.
GTCCAAGTATATATACTTGGACGGAATTAATGTCTATTATGAACATATTATTTACGAGTGAAGAAAGGGGAATGATTAGACGGTCTGCAATGAAAATTTGGGAAAGAGAAAACCCTCCCGGGGTAGAGGGAAACGAACCAGCCGAACAAAAATACCCTAATCAAAACCCGCAGTGGCAGAACAATAACGTCGGCCATAGGGGCCAGATGAAAGACTTTAGAAATCTGATAGTAAAAGGCATTAGGGAATCTGTCCCGAAATCACAAAATTTGAATAAGGCCTTCGAAGTAAGACAGGAAAAGGATGAGACTCCCTCAAATTTCTTACAGAGATTACGGGACACAATGAGGAAATATTCAGGTTTGGATCCAGAAGACCCGGTTGCCCAAGGTCTCCTTCGAGTCCATTTTGTAACAAAATCATGGCCAGACATCCAAAAGAAAATTCAAAAGATAGATGGATGGAGTGAAAAACAATTGGACGAACTGCTCAGAGAAGCGCAGAAAGTTTTCGTTAATAGAGATGAAGCCAGAGAAAAACAGTGAAGCTTAAATGAGATGGTAATTGTACAAGTGTAAACAAGTTGTAAACAAGTAGTTGAAGCCCCTGCAAAACTTATGCCTTTACAGAGTTACCGCAGGCCCCTCTTATGGCACAAGCAGGCGATGTATTGAGTGCGACCCGTCTGGGTGTTGAAGGCTGTTTCTAGACAAATAGAGACCATTAAAGGCACCTAGGTGGGATCAAGGGATTGATTTTTTAAAATGTTTTGAAGAATCAAAGGGGGGACTGTGAGAACAGAATTTAGATTTTAGAATTTTTAAAAACAGAATTACATGGGAACATTTAAGATGAAACAATTATTCAGTCATGTATTGCTAACAAGCTAGCTTCAGTGCTGTAGGGAGGGACAGCTTATCAGAAATGACTTCATAACTTCAGGGCTGCAGAGGCAACTTGGCCTTGCAGCTGGTACAGCGAGAGAGAGAGAGAGAGAGAGACATTGTACTTCAACAGCACTCTTCTTATCACCCAGACATGACAATCCTAGGGAAAAGTTAGAATGAAAAACATACCGACCAGGCTAATACACGCCCCCTTGTTAGAGGGTGGCTCAGCCTACCCTTCTGATTCAGCAGTTGCTGAGTTTTTTATATTTGCTTTTATATTATACTGTTTAAATGTTATTTGGGTAAATAGATCCACATAATCCTAGCGAATATATATAATCATATATAAGTTGATCAGTAGAGAGAAGGTTATCATAGAATGATAAAAGGGGGGAATGTGGAAGTGAGCAGAAAGGCATGGCACTATGCTTAATGGGAAATATAGCCAAGTTAGGAATAGTAGCTTTGCTGAGCTTTGATTTTAAGTGGCAGAAACCACAATGAAATAGTTAAAAGGGATGGCCAGAGTGTGTGCAAGCTGTGGCAGCCACAGCACTGTTGGTCGAAGAAAGTAGAAAATTGACCTTTGGAGGAGCCCTGGTAGTGAGTACTCCTCACCAGGTGAGAACGATACTGAGTCAGAAAGCGGGACGTTGGCTGACCGACTCAAGGATCCTAAAATACGAGGCAATCCTGTTGGAAAAAGATGACTTGACAATTGTAACAGACTCCTGTCTAAATCCAGCCACCTTCTTATGGAGAGAAGAAGGGGGATGCCAAGACATTGAGCATCAATGTTTAGATATTATAGAATACCAGACAAAGGTTAGAGAGGACTTGAGAGACATTCCCCTCCATGCAGGATATCGTTTGTTCATAGACAGATCCTCCCGAGTAATACACGGACAGAAACATAATGGGTACGCTATAATCGACGGGAAAGAAAATAGCGTAATTGAAGCAGACAGATTGCCCAATACCTGGTCTGCCCAAACTTGTGAACTATATGCTCTAAATCAGGCTCTTAAAAATCTGGAAAGGAGAGAAGGAACGATATATACTGATTCCAAATATGCGTTTGGAGTGGTACATACGTTTGGAAAAATCTGGCAGGAAAGGGGTCTGATAAACAGTAGAGGAAAAGAATTGGCCCATGAGGAGCTGGTAGAACAAGTCTTGAGTAACTTATTATTGCCAAAAGAAATTGCAGTGGTCCATATAAATGGGCACCAGAAAAATGAAACATTTGAAGCAAAAGGGAACCGATTGGCAGATGAAATAGCAAAGGAAGCGGCTTTGAACCCTCAGCCAATACCAATAAACATCCTAACCCCAGCTTTAATCGGACCCTCAGTAAACCCTATTTTTACAGAAGCTCAGAAAGAGGAATTAGTGAAGTGGGGGGTCAACGAGATACCTAGCGGGAAATGGATCCTACCTGATGGTAGGGAAGTAGTGAATAAACCCATCATGAGGGAAATAATGACTAATCTGCACCAAGGAAGTCATTGGGGAACCCAAGCAATGTGCGATTTGGTTTTAAGAAAATATGGATGTAAAGGGATTTATACTATTGCCAAACAGGTTTGCGAAGGATGTTTAATTTGCAAAAAGATAAACAAACAGTCTTTGAGAAAAAGAGTGTTGGGAGGGAGACAACCGAGTCTGAGACCATTCCAAAGTATACAGGTAGATTTTACCGAATTAACCCCAGTAGGGAAACTGAAATACATTCTAGTTTTAGTAGACCATTTGACAGGGTGGGTGGAAGCTTATCCCATGACTGCAGCTACATCCGGAGGAGCTTCTAAAGTAATATTGGAACAAATAATTCCCCGATACGGAATTGTAGAAAACATAGATTCAGACCAAGGAAGTCATTTTACCTCGAAGCTATTACAAGAAATAGTTAGGGGATTGGGAATCCAATGGGACTTCCATACCCCTTGGCACCCTCCCTCTTCGGGGCGGGTGGAAAGAATGAATCAGACCTTAAAGAAACACCTGTCCAAACTGGTACTTGAAACAAGGTTACCCTGGACAAAATGTTTACCTATAGCGATACTCAGAATTCGGACAGCCCCTAGAAAAGATGTGGGACTGTCCCCCTATGAAATGCTATTCGGATTACCCTATATGGGAACCAGGGGCGAGATGCCAACCTTAGAAACTAAAGATTCGTTTCTAAAGAACTATATACTGGCGTTGTCTTCCTCATTGTCATTCTTCAGGAAGCAAGGCCTGTTAGCACAGACCCCACCTCTCGAATTTGCAGTACACAAGATCCAACCAGGAGATTGGGTTCTGGTGAAATCGTGGAAAGAGACTAAACTACAACCGAACTGGGAAAGACCATACCAGACTCTCCTGACCACTGAAACAGCCATAAGAACGGCAGAAAGAGGTTGGACCCACTACACAAGAATCAAGGGGCCGGTACAACCCCCCGGCCGAGGAAGGAACTTGGACAACCGAATTAACAGAAGAACCATTGAAACTAAAGCTAAAAAGACTTTGAGTAACAAACTCTTTTTATATAGCGGCGCGAGAGTGCAAATACTGCGTGTAGTATTGTGTGTCTTTTCTCTTTCTCTCTCTCTCTCTTTCTTTCTTTTCAAAAGTAGCCAGGAAATCAGAACCAGATTAAAATGGGTTGGATGTTTTTGTATGCAGTAGTAGTCATCCCAGTAATGGGAAAAATAACAATGTGGGACGGAACTGACGGGGACAACGGTACACAGAAATCCCCAAGAGCCAGGACCCTCAGGTGGTAGAAGTAGACTTATGTTTCCTAATCCCATGTGGGGGCATACATAACCAAAGAAATTATCATGTGGAGTCCCTCCATTATTATGGGGATGGACTACTAACAGGAGACCCACTCCCACCGATTATATCCATTCACCAGAGCCCCATAAAACCAGGCCCAGGTTGTCCAGATAAGGAATGCAACCCTATATATATTTGACAATAAAAAGAACCGAGTGGACAGAAACGACTGGTGGAATATCCATCCAACGCCATCTGAATGGCTCAATAACAGAAGAACGACAAGTCAAAAATACCCACTTCCAATTAGACAACAAGGTGTTTGGAGTAACAGTTAGAGAAGGGAAAAAGAAAGGTGAATTAAAATGTTGTTTTCAGGTAACAAAAGATAAGACTGGTAAACCATCTAACAAACTAAAAGGGACCTCTCATAACGATCCTAACATAGTAAAAATAATAGAGGTAAAAGACTTGAGAAAGACAATTGAGATAGAAACCGGTTACGGGGACACAAATGCCTGGGTAGAATGGATAAAATATACTGTAAAAAGTTTGAACAAAAACAATTGCTATGCTTGTGCATCTGGTAGACCGATAGCTCAAGTATTACCTTTCCAGCTGGGGTGGGAGCGTGACCGAAAAGGCATGGAATGCATGTTAGCCCTATATCAGGATAAGACGGCTTGGGGTATTCAAACTTGCATATCCTTGTCATTAATGTTCCCTCCCCTAGAGAAAAAAGATTCAAGGACTCCCCCTTCATTTTTAGCCACCAGTGTGAATCACACATCATGCGTAAGTCGACACGGTGCGGAGCTAACCAGAAATATGGGAGAGTTGAAGTCATGCATCGAGACTGAGGGCGTAACTGGAAGAGTCAGGGGAGGGAACTACTCATCATTGAATGTCCCCAGAGTGGATTTATGGTGGTATTGCGGAGGAAAAATCCTGAGACAGACCCTACCCTCCCAGTGGAAGGGGACGTGCGCAATTGTTCAATTGGCAATACCATTCACTTTGGCATTTGAGAAACAAAAGATAATAACGAGGGAAAGGGGTAAAAGGGAAGCGATAGCGAACCCTTTTGACGACCAGGTGTACTTGGATTCCATAGGGGTCCCAAGAGGGGTACCTGATAAATTCAAGGCCCGAAACCAAATGACAGAATGGATAGTATCAACGGGAGTACAGACATTGAGAAGGCGGCTGAAATAATGCTCAGAGGATTTGAGAGGACATATGAGATCCCTCCTCAGTATGTAGAAAACAACAAGGATTAAGTAAAAGAAAAGGGGGAATTGTGAGAATAAGAATTATTGAAATGTTGTTTCTACAGCTTGTGGAAAATTACCAAGAAGTCATTTCTACACAACATAATGAAATCACTGAACAAGGGAACTGATAAGGGTATGTGAGTAAAGACCTTGAGACAGTACGGCAGTTAAAAATTGTGCTTATGCAGAGAAAAGAAAAACAGCAAGAGTTAGAACAAAGGATGTAGTGAATGAGAAACTGCCCCACTAAGATAAAGGCTGACAGCTGCAAGTTAACACACACACAGGAGGCTTGCAAAAGAATGGAGAGCCAAATAAGGTAAAACAAAAACAAGAGTCAGGGGCGAGAAAGTTAGAGTAGGGGGAGAAGTAAACAGAGGAGGAGACTGTAGCAACCATAGGATAGGTTAGTGTCATAATACGTTATAACCAATAATGTAAAATAAAGGCGTGGACAAATGGATTTGTATTGTATAAACATGAACTGAATATGTTGATGGGTGTGCCTGCTTGTAGGACACCCGATCTTGCAAGAACGTTAAATAAACTTACTTCTTCAGAGTTTGACTTGGTGTAAATTATTATTAAGTGGGCTACGTTTCTCACACCACCATCCCAGGTAAACCTTCGCTGCACTGCCTCCACAGCAAGAACTTCCTTCCTCAGATAAGGAGACCAAAACTGCACGCCATATTCCAGGTGTGGCCTCACCAAGGCCCTGTATAATTGCAGCAAGACATTCCTGCCCCTGTACTCAAATCCTCTTGCTATGAAGGCCAACATACCATTTGCCTTTTTTACCGCCTGTTGCACCTGCATGCTTACCTTCAGCGACTTGTGTACGAGAACACCCAGGTCTCGCTGCATATTCCCCTCTCTCAGTTTATAGCCATTCAGATAATCTGCCTTCCTGTTTTTGCTACCAAAGTGGACAACCTCACATTTATCCACATTATACTACATCTGCCAAGCATTAGCCCACTCACTCAACTTGTCCAAATCACCCTGAAGCCTCTCTGCATCCTCCTCACAACTCACCCTCCCACCCAGTTTTGTGTCATCAGCTAATTTGGAGATATTACATTTAGTTCCCTCATCTAAATCATTAATGTATGTTGTGAATAGCTGGGGTCCGAGCACCGATCCCTGCGGTACCCCACTAGTCACTGCCTGCTATTCAGAAAAAGACCCTACTCTTTGTTTCCTGTCCGCCGACCAATTTTCTATCCATTGCAATACACTACCCCCAATTCCATGCGTTTTAATTTTACATACCATTCCATTTTTGTATGATTGTAATACATGAACTTTTTCTCCAGTTTTTAACCCAAAAATGGTGGACGATCCTACCCAGAATGCTCCGCATGGGTGAATATGTCCGATGTCAGACGGTCCAATGCGCAGGCGCGGGAAGGCTCCGTCCATCTGCGTGGAGCATGCGCGGTGCGGCTCCAGGAAACTGAGCGCGGCCTCAGTAACATCGAGTCTCTGAGGCCCTGAATTAGAGCCGCCGGGCCTGGGGGACGTGCGGCGAGGGCACCAATAAAGCGATGATGCAGCGCCTTCCACATCCGAGCCGCCGATTCCCCGTTCCTACCGAGTCAGGAAGCTGTGAGTTGATTGGCTGGTAAGTATTGTAGCTTTGTTTTCCTTTCTCCAGAGTTAGGAAGTTAGTCCAAGGAGCTGGAAATTAAACATTCCAGTTTTCGTCAGAATAAGGGGTCCTTTCCCCATATTTAAGTGAGGCCAACAGAAGGGGATTGAGTAGCTGGTGTGTCTTCCGTTTTATTTTTAAGTAGTGAGCTTTATTAGTATTAGTAAGTTTATTTGTAATACCAAGTTATATTATCTAATGGATGGAGGAATGGCAGAGTTGTTGTGGCCTCTAGAGTACACGTTCTATGCCACGTGCGAAGGGAACCAACAAGAGGGAAAAACAGATGTATCTGTCCATGACAGTATTGGTCAGAGTGACCACCGCACAGTCCTTGTGGAGACAAAGTCCTGTCTTCACATTGAATATATTCTCCATCGTGTTGTGTGGTACTACCACTGTGCTAAATGGGATAACACAAAACTGGCTATCCATGAGGTGCTGTGGACCATCAACAACATCAGAATTGTACTCAACAACAATCTGTAACCTTATGGCCTGGCATATACACCACTTTACCATTACCATCAAGCTGGGAGATCAACCCTGGTTCAATGAAGAGCACGGGAGGGCATGCCAGGAGCAGCACCAGGCACACCTCAAAATGAGGTGTCAATCCAATGAAGCTACAACACAAGACTACTTGCATGCCAAACAGCGTAAACAGCATGCGATAGACAGAGCTAAGCGATCCCATAACCAATGGATCAGATCTGAGCTCTGCAGTCCTGCCATATCCAGTCATGAATGGTTGTGGGCAATTAAACAACTAACTGGAGGAGGTGGCTCCACAAATATCCCCATCCTCAATGATGGGGGAGCCCAGAACATCAGTGCAAAAGATAAGGCTGAAGCATTTGTAACAATCTTCAGCCAGAAGTACTGAGTGGATAATTCACCTTGGCTGACTCCTGAAGTCCCCAGCATCACAGATGCCAGACTTCAGCCAATTCGATTCACTCCAAGTGATATCAAGAAGCAGCTGAAGGCACTGGATACTGCAAAGACCATGGGTCCTGACAACATTCCGGCAATAGTACTGAAGACCTGTGCTCCAGAACTTGCCACGCCCCTAGTCAAACTGTTCCAGTACAGCTGTAACACTGGCATCTACCCAGCAATGTGGAAAATTGCCCAGAGGTGTCCTGTACACAAAAAGCAGGACAAGTCCAACCCAGCCAATTACCACCCCATCAGTCTACTCTTGATCATCAGTAAAGTGATGGAAGGTGTCGTCAACAGCACTATCAAGTGGCACTTGTTTAGCAATAACCTACTCCATGATGCTGTTTGGGTTCTGCCAGGGCCACTCAGCTCATGACTTTGTTGCAGCCTTGATTCAAACATGGACAAAAGGGTTGAACTCGTGAGGTGAGAGTGCCCTGAACATCAAGGCAGCATTTGAAAGAGTATAGGAAAACTAGAGTCAATGGGAATCAGAAAACACTCCGCTGGTTGGAGTCGTAGCTGGTGCAAAGGAAGATAGTTGTGGTTGTTGGAGGTCAGTCATCTCCACTCCAGAACATCACTGCAGGAGTTCCTCAGGGTAGTGTGCTAGGCGCAACCATCTTCAGCTGCTTCATCAATGACGTACATTCAGTCATAAGTGGGGATGTTCACTGACGATTGCACAATGTTCAGCACCATTCGTGACTTCTCAGATACTGAAGCAGTCCATGTAGAAATGCAGCAAGATCTGGACAATATCTAGGCTTGGGCTGACAAATGGCAAGTAACATTCATGCCACACAAATGCCAGGCAATGACTATCTCAAACGAGATAATCTAACCATCTCCCCATGACATTCAATATGAACATATGAATTAGGAGCAGGAGTAGGCCATTCGGCCCCTCGAGCCTGCTCTGCCATTCAATAAGATCATGGCTGATCTGATTGTAACCTCAACTCCACATTCCTGTCTCCCCCCAATAATCTTTCATTCCCTTGCTTATCAAGAATCTATCTATCTCTGCCTTAAAAATATTCAAACACTGTGCTTCTACCGCCTTTTGAGGAAGAGAATTGCAAAGAGTCACAACCCTCTGAGAGAAAAAAATTCTCCTCATCTATGTCTTAAATGGGCACTCCAATTTTTAAACAGTGACTCCAAGTTCTAGATTCTCCCACAAGAGGAAACATCCTTTCCACATCCACCCTGTCAAGCCCCCTCAGGGTCTTGTCTGTTTCAATCAAGTCGCCTCCTATTTTTCTAAACTCCAGCAGATACAAGCCCAGCCAGTCCAAGTTTCCTCATAAAACAGCCCGCCCATTCCAGGTATTAGTCTAGTCAACCTTCTCTGAACTGCTTCCAACACATTTATATCTTTCCTTAAATAAGGAGACCAGTACTGTACACTGTATTCCAGATGTGGTCTCCCCTGTATAACTGAAGCATAACCTGCCTACTTTTGTATTCAATAAATGGTAACATTCTATTAGCTTTCCTAATTACTTGCTGTATCTGCATTACTAACCTTTTGTGATTCATGCAGTAGGGCACACAGATCCCTTTGAATCTCAAAGGACTGCAATCTCTCACCATTTAGATAATGTGCTTTTTTATTCTTCCTGCCAAAATGGACAATTTCACATTTTCCCACATAATTCTCGATTTGCCAGATCTTTGCCCACTCACTTAACCTTTCCATATCTCTTTTTAGCCTCCTTCTGTCCTCTTCACAATTTATGTTCCTACCTATCTTTATGTCATCATCAAATTTAGCAACCGTACCTTCAGTTCCTTCATTGAAATCATTTATATAAAATTGTAAAAAGTTGACACCACAGCACTGATCCTTGTGGCGCCTCACTCATTACGTCTTGCCAACCAGAAAATGACCCATTTACGCCTACTCTCTGTTTCCTGTTAGCGAGCCAATCTTCTATCCATGCCAAAATATCTCCCCCTGCACCATGAGCTTTTATTTTCTGCAATATGTGGCACCTTATCAAATACCTTCTGGAAATCTAAGTACAGTACATCCACCAGTTCCCCTTTATCCACAGCACACGTTACTACTTCAAAGAACTCCAATAAATTGGTTAAACATGATTTCCCTTTCAGAAAACCATGTTGATTCTGCCTGATTACCTTGATTTTTTTCTAAGTGCCCTGCTATAACATCTTTAATAGCTTCTAACATTTTCCCTATGACATATGTTAAGCTAATTGGCTTGTAGTTTCCTGCTTTCTGTCTCCCCTTTGAATAAAGGAGTTACATTGGCTATTTTCCAATCTAATGGAACCTTCCCTGAATCCAGGGAATTTTGGAAAGTTAAAACCGACGCATCAGCTATCTCATTAGCCTCTTATTTTAAAACCCTAGGATGAAGTCCATCAGGATGTGGGAACTGGTCAGCCTGCAGCTCCAACAATTTGCTCAGTACCACTTCCCTGATTGTAATTTTCTTGAGTTCCTCCCTCCCTTCCATCTCCTGATTTGCAGCCATTTCTGGCATGTTACTTGGATCCTCTATGGTGAAGACCGATGTAAAATACCTGTTCAATTCATCTGCCATCTTCTTGTTTTCCCTTATTAATTCCCAGACTCACTTTCTATAGGACCAACACTCACTTTGTTAACTCTTTTCTTTTTTAAATATCTATAGACACTGACTATCTGTTTTGATTTTTCTAGCCAGCTTTCTCTCATACTCTAATTTTTCTGTCCTTATTAATCTTTAAGTCATTCTTTACTGCTTTTTTATATTCTGGCCAATCTTCTGACCTGCCTCCCATTTTGTGCAATGATATGCTTTTTCTTTAGGTTTGCTACTATCTTTAACTTTTTTAATTAACCACTGATGGTCAGTCCTCTCCTTGGAATTTTTCTTTCTCATTGGAATGTATCTATTCTGTGTATTCTGAAATGTCCCCTTCAATATCTGCCACTGCATCTCTATTGACCTATCCCTTAATCTGCTTCACCAGGGGGGAGTGTTGAAATGGCAAGCAACCAGAAGCTCAGGGTCCTGCTTGCGGACTGAGCGGAGATGTTCCGCAAAGCGGTCACCCAGTCTGCGCTTGGTCTCCCCAATGTAGAGGAGACCACACTGTGAGCAGCGAATACAGTATACTACATTGAAAGAGGTACAAGTAAATCGCTGTTTCACCTGAAAGGAGTGTTTGGGGCCTGGGATAGTGAGGAGAGAGGAGGTAAATGGGCAGGTATTACACCTCCTGTAATTGCAGGGGAAGGTGCCATGGGACGGGGACGAGGTGGTGGGGGTAATGGAGGAGTGGACCAGGATGTCGCGGAGGGAACGATCCCTTCGGAATTCTTACAGGGGAAGGGAGGGGAAGATGCGACTGGTAGTGGCATCACGCTGGAGGTGGCGGAAATGGTGGAGGATGATCCTTTGGATATGGAGGCTGATGGGGTGAAAAGTGAGGACAAGGGGAACCCTGTCACGGTTCTGGGAGGGAGGGGAAGGGGTGAGGGTAGAGGTGCGGGGAATGGGTCGGACACGGTTGAGGGCCCTGTCAACCACAGTGGGGGGAAATCCTCGGTTGAGGAAAACGGAGGTCATATCAGAAGCACCGTCATGGAAGGTAGCATCATCAGAGCAGATGCGTCGGAGACGGAGAAACTGGGAGAATGGAATGGAGTCCTTACAGGAGGTAGGGTGTGAAGAAGTGTAGTCGAGGTAGCTGTGGGAGTCGGTGGGCTTATAATGGATATTAGTAGACAACCTATCCCCAGAGATGGAGACAGAGAAGTCGAGGAAGGGAAATGTCAAAGACACCAGTCTTTGATTCATACATCTTTGATTCTCTAATCTTATTGCCTACTCCAATTTGCACATGGCTTGGGTAATAATCCAGAGATTATTATCCAGAAAGGTAAGGAAAACAAATCTAGAGTCCCCTAGATGAGGAAAGAGATAGAGATTAAGATGAAGAAGAAAATGTATGCTTATGGCCGATGTCAAGTGGATAATACAACCGAGAACCAGGCTGAGTATAGAAGATTCAGAGGGGAAATGAAAGAGCAAATAAGAGAAGCAAAGAGAGAGTATGAAAAGAGATTGGCAGTTCACTAAAAAGAAATCCAGATGTCCTCTGTTGCCATATAAATAGTAAAAGTGTGGTAAAATGAGGCTGATTGGAGACCAGAAAGGGGATTTACACATGGAGGTGAGGACATAGCTGAGGTATATTAAATGAATATTTGCATCTGTCTTGACCAAAGAGGAAAATGCTGTGCAGGTCACAGTGAAATAAGAGGTAATTCAGATACTTGAGGGGTTTAAAATTGACAAGGAGGAGGTAGTGGATATGCTATCTGTACTTAAAGCTGAAAAGGCACTAGGACTAGATGAGATGTATCCAAGGAAGTGAGGGAAGTGAGTGTGGAAATTGTGGAGGCACTGGCCATAATCTTCCGGTCTTCCTTGGATTTGGATGGTGCCAGAGGAGAATTGTTATATCACAGTCACAGTTCAATGGTGAAAACCTGGTTCGATTTCTCGGGTAAAGAATTCAAGGCCAACTCCAGTTTCTGCCCACATGTAGTTTAAAGGTGGTGATCTTAGGCAGTGCCCTTCCTCTTCAGTGGAATAGATGGAAAATCTTTATCACCTTGTCAGTGAATCTACCTATTCTACACTTACTTTTCACTAAATTGCATTGGTATTCTCTCTTGTCTACTATAAATGCAATACATTTTATAGTATATTGTATTATATTGATGAATGAATATCCACAGCCCTCTGGGGTGGAGAATTCCAAAGATTCACAGCTGTCTGAGTGAAGAAATATCTCCTCATCTCAGACCAAAATGATCGTCCTTCTATCCTGAGACTCTGCCCCTGAGCTCAAGACTCACCACCGAACCTGTCAAACCCGCTTAGAATCTTAAATGTTTCAGTGAGATCACCTTCCATTCTTTAAAACTCCAAAGAGTTATAGGCCCATTCTACTCAATCTCTCCTCAAAGGACAATTCTCTAATCCCAGGAATCAATCTAGTGAACCTTTGTTGTACCCACTCTAAGGCAAGAACATCCTTTCTTAGGTACGGAGACTAAAACTGTACCCAGTACGCCAGGCTTGATCTTACCAAAGCCCACGTCCAATTGTAGTAAGATGTCCTTACTCTTGTACTCCAGCCCTCTTGCAATAAACACCAACATTCCAGTCTTAATCTTTAAACAGTCTCACTGAAGAAAATTCTCACAGCCCCAATCTACGCTTGTATATTTTTACTCTTTGCTTTAGTCTGTTGCTATTGAGCATTACTCCACCCATCGTTCCAGTCAACCTGAGCATTAAACCACCCCTGGGTCCTATAAACTCGAGCAGTAATCCACTCTTGGTCCAGTACACCAGAGCATTAATCCAGCTCTGTGTCTTGTAAACCTGAGCATTAATCCACCCCAGGCCCTGTTAAAGCTGAGCATTAATCCACCCCAGGTGCTGTAAACCTAAACATAAATCCACCCATGGGTCCTTTTATAGGTAAACATTAAGCCACTCCTGGTCCAGTACACCAGAACATTAATCCATCTTTCTGTCTTGTAAACTTGAACATTAATCCACCCAGGGTCCTGTGATGGTTTGTGTGGTCTGCAGAATCCATGGGGAAACACGTGAACAGTTATCTGAAGAGATGGCTTGTGGAATGCTGTTGCAGGTGCACTGACTCTGGTTGCAAAGATTGTTTCTTTGGAACAGAATGTCCTAACGGAAATTGAAAACAAAATATTTCAGGTTGCTGTGTTAACTATAACTGGTTGGAACCCGATAAAAGAGGCAGACAGTGCTGTTCAAGCTCAGATAGCCGGAAGAATTTTTTCACAGGCAGGTTAAAGAAAGTGAAGATTGCATCTCGGAGCAGTTTCTGTTATTTAGAGGAACTGATTAACCAGACCCGGCCATACAGTGTACAAGGTTGTCAAGGCATGGATAGTGGTAACACGCCATCAAGTCTGTTGTAAGGAGAACTGAGAAGGTTCTGGAGAAGTAGGCCATTTTTCATTTAGTAAAGACTGTACCTGTAGAGTTTGGGATTAAAGTGAAACTGCTGTCAGTCAGGATTTCTGGTTGCATCTTGGAAGACGGGATCTGGAGACTATCTGAGGAGTTTCAGGGTTTTGAAGAACTGTGACGTAATTTGGTGACATACATGCTGAATGGACTTCCCAGTCAATCCATAAGATCCCTCTTTGTTGTATCTGATGGTGAATGTGTAATTTGTAACATCCTGACCGTGATATACTGGTAATTGTTTGTTGATTTTGGTTTGATAAAGTGAAAGTTATAAAAGTGACATCTTGTTCATTGGGTTCTTTTTTGTTATTGGGGTCATTAATTAAATGTTTTGTTTTGGTTTCCATGGGGATCATAAAAACGCTGGTGGCTTATCCAGGATCTGATTTAAATTAGGCTGTGAAATGGGTTCACTGGAATTTTCCAGAGTTTCAACAATGAGATTTCACATTTTCCTTTTACTGTATTCAGTGGGAAATCAACATGAGTACCTTAGATGCTCAGGCCTTTGTGGAGGAAGAGGATTTGTCTCTTAGTGCCTTGAAACAGTTGACAACAAATAATTTGAAATCTGTAGCAGGGAACCTCGGGGTCAGTTTCAAATCAGGAGCTGGGAAGGCAGAGATCATTGCGGAATTGGCTCCTCACATGAAGCTTGAGCAAGAAAAGGATGTTTTTGCTCGTGTTCAAGTAGAACGAGCCAAAATTGAGTGAGAAATAGAGAAAGTGAAACAGAAAGACAATTTGAAATAGAGAAGATGAAATTAGAAAGGGGAAAAAGAGACAAAGGAGGAGAACAAGAAATGCAAAACTTGAAATAGACCTGGAATTGAAAAGGGAAAGACTCATAATCGGTGAATGTGAATTGGAGATGAAAGATGAGGGTGACTCAGAGCAAACTCCTCGTAGTTTTGATTTAGCAAAGAATATATTTGGTACATAAACTTAGTGAAGAGGAAGTAAAAAATGTACTTTGTCATTCAAGTAAATTATCATGAATCTGGATTGGTCTAAATGAATCCAGGACAATGTTCCTGCAGAGTGTTTTCATAGGGAAAGTATTGGAGGTGTATTCATCTCTTCCAGATGATCACTCACAAGACTATGACTAAGTACAGGCTGCTTTCTCAATGTCTATGAGTTGGTATCAGAGACCTACAGACTGAAATTTAGAAAAAGAAACAGGGTCAGATCTATGTGAAATTTGCTCGGGAGAACGAAATGATGTTTCATGGGTAGTATAGATTGATGAAGGTTTCACAAGACTTTGAGAGCCTTGGGGATGTCATTCTGATGGAAGAATTCAAACATAATGTCCCTTTGGGAATACGGTCCCACCTGGAAGAAGATAAAGTTGGTAAAATAAGGGATGCTGTGGTAAGGGCAGATGATTACGAATTGATTCACAAAAGCAGTAGTCATGGGTCTAAGTTTGGAATCTTTCAGAGAAATTGGAGAGATACGAAGTCTGATAATGAAAAGAGATCTGGTTCTATTGAGAAAGATAGAAAGGTAAAGACACAGACACTCGGGTTCATAAAAGGAAAAGTCCAGAGGACAAGTTTGGTTCAAGGGAACTGATATGCTTGTTTTGTAATTTAATAAAAAAGCATGTGAAGGCTGAGTGTTAGAAATTGAAACACAACCCATTGCATTTGTACAGTCAGATAGGGTTCCCTTGGGAAATACTGTCCCAGCAGGTAACATTCAGAACAAGCAGGTCATTTCTTCCCCATTCACTGATGGAGTGAATCAGGATGCAGAAAAGTATAGAGGTTTTGAGTTTAAGGATGAAGTATCCCACTTTCATCTGGTAAGGCAGGCAAGTCAATTGTTATCCTCAGAGATACAGGGACAGCACAGTCACTGATATTGGCTGATGACATGAATTTCACCCCCCCGAGTCATTTGCTGAATGTGAAGGTGTAAATTCAGGCTCTTGATGGAAATTATTTACCCATTCCCTTATACAGGGTTGATTTACAATGTGACTTGGTCACTTGTCCTGTTACTGTTGGTGTTGTTCCTGGTTTGCTCATTGAAGGGGTGGATTTTTTGCTAGGAAATGACTTGGCTGGGGATGAGTGGTTTTAGAGAAGCCAGCTGAAGCTGCTGAAACTGAGGGTTTGCAGGAAGTATTTCCCAGTCTATTCCCGGATTGTGTTGTGACTGAGTCCCAGGTTCATAGGGTTAAACAAGAGGAGATGGATTCAGTTGTTGTGGAGGAATGTTCGGATGTTTGGTTGGCTGAAACCTTTTTCAAGTATTTGGATGGGGATGTTGATTAAGTTAAAGGCTCCAAGGCTAACAATGGGGAATTGTTGAGCAGATCTTCCTTGGTTGAGGCACAACGGGGAGACCCTGATCTGAGGATCTTGTCTCAGACGGTTTGTTCTGAGGCAGAAGCTGAAAAGGTCCCTGAATGAGGAAGTGGAGACCTCCCCAGAGGCCCACTGATGAGGATTGTGCTGTAGTTCATCACATTGTTCTCCCTCCGTTCCACCACAGTGAAATTTTGAGCATTTCCCATGAGATTCCAGTTGCAGGTCATTTGGATATTTGGAAGACTCAGGCTATGGTAATGATACATTTTTATTGGCCGAAGCTGTCTAAGGATGTGGCTGACATCTGTAAAACATGTCACACATGTCAGATGGTTGGGAAACCACAGCCTTCAATGAAACCAGCCTCATTAATACTGATACTTGCATTTGATGAACCAGTTAGCAGGGTCCTTGTGGATTGTGTTGGATCCTTGCCTAGCACTAAGTCAGGTCATAGGTATCTCCTGACCATCATGGATTTGTCCACTTGATTTCCAGTGGCAGCACCATTGAAGATCACCGTGAGAGTTGTGATTTTCACTAGGTTTGGGTTTCCAAAACAAATTCAGTCTGACCAGGGGTCAAATTTCATGGCAGGTGTATTTCAGGAGGTCATGTATAATTTGGGAGTGAAACAGCTCAAATCATCTGCTTATCATCCACAGTCACAAGGTACTTTGGAGAAGTATCACCAAACTCTAGAGAGTATGATTCGGGTTTATTGTTTTGAGTATCCCCAGGATTGGGATCCAGGGATATCATTTTTGTTATTCGCGATCAGGGTACACCAAATGGGTTTACTGGTTTCAGTCCCTTCAGTCCTTTCTCTCTGCATGAGGTTAGGGGCCCCCTTAAACTCATTAAGGAGAAATTGTTGGTGCAGGAGGAGGAAATTATCCTCCTAGATTATTTCAAATGTCTAAGAAACACTCTTGAAAGCTTGTGCAGTGCCTGGGAACATCTTGAGGCTTCTCAGCAGGTGATGAAAGCACAAGCAGATAAAACAGCTAAAGCTCGTAGTTTTCAACCAGG
The DNA here is from genome assembly GCF_036365525.1 of Heterodontus francisci. Lineage (NCBI taxonomy): Eukaryota > Metazoa > Chordata > Chondrichthyes > Heterodontiformes > Heterodontidae > Heterodontus > Heterodontus francisci. Next base: position 29,667,625 of record NC_090392.1, on the reverse strand, counting down.
GATAAGGTGTGAGTTTTGTTGCCTTGGTCTGGGGAACCAGTGAAAGCTCGGTTTAGCAGACCGTACCGTATCAGTGATGTGAACGGTGTAGTTAGTACCCCAGACCGATGAATGAGTTAAAGGGTGTGTCATGCATATACTGAAACAGGACTATGACCGTGAGTATAGTCAGCAAGTAGGTGTAGCACAGGTGGTAGAGAATGTCGATGGTGATACTGGTGCACGTCATGAACCAGATCTTGAATTTGAGGCTCAGATTGAGCTTCCTGCAGTGAAGTTGGTGAACACAGAGGTGTTAGAGGGTCTGGATGAGATGCTACACCATGTACCTGAACAACAAAGGAAAGACGTAGATCCTCTTGGCATCCACCCTGTCAAAGCCCTCTCAGGATTTTATATATTTCAATAAGATAAGCCCGATTGTATTTCTCTGGCCATTCATGAGATTGATGTAGCGGGAGCTAAACACATTAAACAAAATCCCTATGGACTCAATCCCAATAAAATGGTCAAAGTCAGGGAGGGGATTGAATGCATGTCAAATAGTAAACACAATCAAAGTAGTTGGTACCAAACCTGACTGTCATCACTGTTTTTGCATAGATTACCGAAAGGTTAATGCCATAACTATTATGGCATTAGATTCTAAGGCTAAAGGATTGTATTGATAGTGTTGGGAGCTCAGCCTTTGTTCGCAAGATTGGTTTTACTTGAGGGACATTAACTACTCCGCTTGACTGATCAAGCCAAAGAAATTTCTGCTTTGTGACACTAGATGGTCTGTTCCAGTGTAAAGTCAGGCTATTTGGTGTGAAAAATGCACCAGCTACATTTCACATGGTATGACCAGGTGAGAAAGGTGTCGAGGGGTCTGTTACTATCTTCACCTGGTCTTATTGTAACAGGCTTTAATTTTTTAAACACAGTGTTTTGAGCTCCCCCTTTGTGAATCCTTGTTCACAACTTCCCAATTATAAGGCAAAGAACGGAGCACAAACAGGCTTTCTTTGATTTAAAGAAGATAGATGAAATTTATTAAACCTTAAACTCTGATATGGTTAACGCCAATGGATATACAACATGCCCACGCTAGCATGCACACGTGATACACACATGCAGATTGGGACAGATACAAATACAAGAAATGCTGGAACCACTCAGCAGGTCTGGCAGCATCTGTGAAAAGAGAAGCAGAGTTAACGTTTCGGGTTAATGACCCTTCTTCGGAGCTGACAAATATTAGAAAAGTCACAGGTTATAAGCAAGTGAGGTGGGGGTGGGGCAAGAGATAACAAAGGAGAAGGTGTAGATTGGACAAGGCCACATAGCTGACCAAAAGGTCATGGAGCAAAGGCAAACAATATGTTAATGGTGTGTTGAAAGACAAAGCATTAGTACAGATTAGGTGTTAACAGACTGAATATTGAACAGCAGCAAGTGCAAACCTGAAAAAAAAAACAGTGGGTAAGCAAACTGAACAAACT